>NC_081566.1:57624491-57939658 GCF_022355385.1 Mustela nigripes
TGGGGAGGGTGGAGACATTCACTAGGGGGCATCTCAAAACGAACGATCTTGGTGTAGCTCAGAAGAGCCCAGCTTCGGCCCCCCATGGTTATCCCGGAGTTAATTCTCCTCTTCCCCGCTGAGGAGTGGTGCCTGAGGTAGGAGGGTACAGCCCCAGATGCCACCCTGGTGGCTGGCTTCTGCGGCGCGATCTGCGGTGTGCCCTGCCCATAGGGAGAGGGGGCGGCCAGTGCGCTCGGAGGGGTGGCGGCGGGAGGGCCCAGCGGATGCGCGGACAGGCTCAGCGGGGTCCCAGACCACAGGTCTGCCTGGACTCCCCGCCTCTTCGCCCCCACCACCTCGTGAGCGCACCCCTTCCCACGGCAGCCTTTCTCAGCGGCCCTCCTCTAGGGCGACTCTCCCCTGCACCCTGAACCCCTCTTCCCAGAGTTCGGTGATGGGGGATGCCTGCCAGGGATGTGGATTTTGGCCCTTGGAGAGCCTGCAGGAGCAGAACCTTTGTGAGTCACTGTCTCCCAGGGGCTTGAAGCCCTGTCAGCCCAGCTCCAGAATGCCGGGAAGAGCCCCGGGACTCTGCCACCACCATCATCACACCCATCACACCAGAGAGACCCCCCTGGCACAAATGGGTCCCAGCAGGTGCCACACTCCCTCCAAGGCCTCGGTAACCACCGCGGCTGGGCACTGCGCCCCGCTCCCAGGGCAGTGCAGGGGGAACTCAAGGCAACGCTGCCAGGAGAGCTCCATGGGGGACACCCATCTCCGCCTTCGGGGTGAGAAAGCCCAAGGACCAGCGGACCCCAGGGGGAGACCTCTGGTCTCCAGGTGGAAACCAAACCCAGCACCCCCTCGCTTCCGTGTGCCCATCCAGAGACCCGAGCTCTACGGTGAGGCAGCTGCCAGGAGAGCTTTCTAAAGGGCCGGTGGCCAAGGAGCTCCCCCACCCCCCTCGCCCCAGGACCCACGCCACCAAGCCCAGCACCCGCACTTTGCCAAGCTGGCTCCCTCACTACCGTACAGGGTTTCACTCAGGCCTACCTGGCAGAGGATGTCCTTAATATAGCCCCCACACAGCTCATGGCCCCTGAGGTCAAAGTAATCCATGATGTCCTTGTACCGAGCAGCGAGGCGGCGGTCTTTGTGCTGGTCACAGCAGCCGAAAGACTCGTAGTCTGAGCAAAACTCGAGGTGCACCGGGGGCTGGAAGGGGGGCCCATAATCCAGGCACTGGGGGTGTCCCTGCAGCAAGCTCATCTGGCCCAACCAGAATGTGAGGCAGAGGTGGAAGATGCCAGAAGAAGTAGGGAGTCTGAGGGCCCAGCTGCTCAGAGCACCCCCAGGAGTGGATGTCCTCAGCATTTTGGGCTCTGGAAGACTCTGGCTGCCCGCTCAGGTTGGCTCCCCTGCTGTGCTCTAGTTCCCTCCCTCCCCAACCCTGCACTCTCTACCCCCAGGGTGTTTTCTTCCTTCCTTCTATCCCCGCCCCCAAGGAGTTCCCTGAGGTGGTTTGTGAGCAGTGCCCCCCTTCAGCGGTGTGGGTAGCCAGGTGCCTCCTATGAAAACAGTGAGAGGTGTCCCTGTCCCCTCCAATCCCGCCTAAACATGAAGCTGGTCCAAGTTCTGACCCTTACTGCCGAGTCATTGGGGTGCATGGCTTCTTAGGAAAAGGTTCGGTGGTATCAATGGCAGGTCTGCTGGGATTCACGAAAACTGCTAAGAATTCCTCAGGGTGGGGGCGGGGGGACAGGAAATTCACACTTTGTTTATAGTTTTTTTCACAAGCCTGAGCTGCTGGGAGTCTCCCAGAGAGAACACGTCGGATTACGGACTACGTAGTCCCAGGGGTCGGAGTGTGCAAGGGGAAGATGCGAACCTTCCTTTAGTGCTGAATGGCACCACCGGGACTTGGACAGGGATCTGAGAACAGGGAGGGGCAGTAGGGGGAGGCAGGGGGAGCCGGTAGGAGGAGGCACGGGGAGCCATGCGGTCCCTGTGATCCGGAGAGGGCCATCCTTGCAGTGGTAGGAAGAGAGGACGTGCCATGTAAATCCTACATCCCCAGCAGGAGCAAAAAGAAAGGAGGGAGCGTGGCCCCCGGGAAACAAGGAGTCAGCAATGGGGGCTACTGGACAGCGTCCCCAGCAATCATAGAACATCTGGGTCTGTATTTGTGCCAGCGCTATGCTCTATGCTCGCTCTCAGGGCACACCTCTGCACTTAGGATATGTTTCAACATTAGCATTTAAGAATGTGTTTCACTTTATACCTGTCCCTTGCACATAACAAGGCTTGGATCAATATTTCTTAAATGAGGGGCACCTGGGTGGTTCAGTCCCTTAAGCAGCCGCTTCTGATTTCAGTCCAGGTCATGATCTCAGGGTTGTGAGATCAAGACCCACATCATGCTTAGCACTGGTCATGGAGTCTGTGTGAGATTCTCTCTCTCCCTCTGCCCCTCACCCTTCTCTCAAAAAATAAAATTTAAATATATATATATATATATATATATATATATATATAGTATTATATATATTTTTCTTTTTTTATTAAATTTATTTTTTTTAAATAAACATATAATGTATTTTTATCCCCGGGGCTACAGGTCTGTGAATCGCCAGGTTTACACACTTCAAAGCACTCATCATAGCACATACCCTCCCCAATGTCCATAATTCCACCTTCCCGCCCACCCACCCTCCCCCCAGCAACCTTCAGTCTGTTTTTTGAGATTGAATCTTAAAAGGTTTGTCTCCCTCCCAATCCCACCTTCTTTCATTTTTATTCTTTTCCTACCCCCCCAACCCCCCCCATGTTGCATCTCCACTTCCTCATATCAGGGAGATCATATGATAGTTGTCTTTCTCCAATTGATTTATTTAGCTAAGCATGATACCCTCTAGTTCCATCCACGTCGTCGCAAATGGCAAGATTTCACTTCTTTTGATGGCTGCATAGTATTCCATTGTGTATATATACCACATCTTCTTTATACATTCATCTATTGATGGACATCTAGGTTCTTTCCATAATTTGGCTATTATGGACATTGCTGCTATAAACATTCAGGTGCACGTGCCCCTTTGGAGCACCACGTTTGTGTCTTAGGATATATACCCAGTAGTGCAATTGCTGGGTCATAGGGTAGCTCTATTTTCAGTTTTTTGAGGAACCTCCACATGGTTTTCCAGAGTGGTTGCACCAGCTTGCATTCCCACCTACAGTGTAGGCGGGTTCTCCTCTCTCCACATCCTCGCCAGCATCTGTCATTTCTTGACTTGTTAATTTTAGCCATTCTGACTGGTGTGAGGTGGTATCTCATTGTGGTTTTGATTTGTATTTCCCTGATGCCAAGTGATGTGGAGCATTTTTTCATGTGTCTGTTGGACATCTGGATGTCTTCTTTGCAGAAATGTCTGTTCATGTCCTCTGCCCATTACTTGATTGGATTATTTGTTCTTTGGGTGTTGAGTTTGCTAAGAAAATGTATTATATATATTATATTTTATATATTATACATTATATTACATTATATAGATTATATATGCATATATATATATGGAATGAGTGGATGAAGGACATGGAGTCCCAAACTCAAACAACCCCAAACCCAGACAGAAGCCTGAACCTGGGCATAAGCCTGCAGAGGCATCACCAGAGTTCACTTTCCTTCTGGTACCTTCCATGGCTCTACTACACCCTCAAATTTCCTTATGGGCAAAAATTGCCCTCTGAAATGCAGATGAAATCAAGATTCTTCTCAGCCTAGATGGGCTTGTATGGAGGGTTCCTGCTCATCACCCAGAAGAGCCTTTCCAGGGTGTCCTCAAGAGGGCACAAGGAGCCCCAGTCTAGTCAAGTGTGTGCTGTGGCTTACGAAGGCCCCGGTGGCACCTAAAATACAAACAAACATCATTCTTATAACTAAGGGAAAAGTCAGGAGGAGGGAGTCATTAAGAATATTCGACAACACATCTCTGCTTTCCTATTTGTACTGTTCAGTAACATCCCTAGTTGAATACTGGTTTTTAAAACATAATACCACACCCATGAGTCACTGGTGACTGTGCTGTTTCCACAGGACTGTTTGCTGGAAGGTTAGATAACGTCATCGCTCTGGAAGCCTTGGGCAGGAGGAGGGACAAACACGATGGCCAACTGTAGCCAGCGGACTCATGCACCATGACCTTCTCGGAAATGGGAGGTAACAGCCTGACCCCATGAGGTGTAAGAATCAGTGCATTCTCTCATTCCATGTGGGACCTGAAAGTACTTTTAGGTCTTTTATTGACATTTATGTCTCAGTTTTGTCTTTGTCACAAAATATACTGAGTTCAAAAGGAATGCCTGCTTCTCGGAAAATAATTCTTAATGACTGTGTTTAAAGAATTATAGCAGGGATACCTGGGTGACCTAGGGGGTTCAGTGTCTGCCTTCGGCTCAGGTCGTAATCCCAGGGAGGGCAGTAAAAATCTTTTAAAAATAATAAGAAAAATAAAGAAGTTTAGCTCAGTTTGTTGAGTGCCCAACTCTTGGCTTCAGCTCAGGTCATGATCTCATGGGTCATGGGATCAAGCCCTGAGACCTGGTCCATGCTCAGAAGGGGACTTTGCTTGTCTTTCTCCCTCTGCTTCTCCCTCTACTCGTGCACGCACACACACACTCTCTCTCTCTCAATAAATAAGTAAAATTTAAAAAACAAAACAAAAAACCTTGGACATAATAATTCCTATCCACCCAGGACATATAAATTCAAATCAGATCTTAATATTTTAGGCAAAGAGGGATTTTAAAATTACCAGGAAAAGATCAGCTAGTAGGTTCCACCAGACATATTGACACATACATTTCTGATTATTAAAAGATGCAATATTTCAGATGGGACAACATAATATTTTCAATATAATTACATATGTGATTATATAATCATTATGCAGTTATTAATTTACCATCGATATGCTATTATCATGCACAAAGCATTATGCTGAAGGAGGAATGTTTGACAGAAAACGAATGCACAAAACATACTTTTTCAAGGAGTTTATGCTCTGAGAAGAAAGGACCAAGTAACACTAGGCAGATGATATGAAGCTAATAATGAGGAACAAACTTGCCACTAGGAACCCCCAGGAGGAAGACAGGGCATCAGGCTGGAGTGGCTAAGAAAATCCTCAGGAGGGTTAAGCAGGGTGCTCAGACGAGGTACAGATGGAGAAGACCAGGAAACAAGTTTTGACTGTTACTGATACTCAGACACAGAACTTTAAAAAAAAAATACTGTATTCATTTGCTGGGGCTGTTGTAACAAAGTATCACAAACTGGGGCTGAAACAGCAGGTGCCTCATGTTTCTGAAGCCTAGAAGACAGAGGTCAAGGTGACAGCAGGGTTGGTTCCTCTCAGGGCCATGAAGAATCTGTTTACCGGTAATCTAGAAAGTTCCTCAGCCTGAGGATACGATATCCCATTTTCCGTCTTTGTGTTCGCATGGAATTCTGTTTGTGTGTGTCTATGTCCAGATTTTCCTTTTATGAGGACACAGTCATTTCGGATTAGGCCCACCTTCATGACCTTACTTTAGCTCATCTCCATAAAGACCCTCCCTCCAAACAAGGTCACTGCTGTGAAGGACTGGAGCTTAGGTCTTCACCATATCTTTTTGGGAATACACAGTTCAACCCATTTCAACCCAACACACTATTTCATATAGCAAGGGCACTTTTTTTTTTTTTTAAGTTTATTTTTTTAGTAACCTTTACGCCCAACTTCAGGCTCAAAGTCATGACCCCGAGATCAAAGTTGCCTATTCTCTTCCAGCTGAGCCCACCAGGCACCCCTGGCAAATGCCTTTCAAAAATATTGTTGGAAGGTTCGGGTTTGGTGTTTATTCTAGCATCATGTCATGGAATAAGACAGAAAAAAGTAGAAAAAGAAGTGTTCTAGCTCACCCCCTTCCATATAGTTCAGTTTTCTCTCTTGGTTTATCTGCCTTCTCACTGTATGGAAATGAATAGATGTGTTTGAGGTTAGGGAATGTATTAATAACTCTCTTCATTTGTATTACAGTTTATGAACTATTTCCTAATCTCCTTTGAACTTCACAAAAATTCTCTGAGGTAAAGAGGAAATGCTGTATTCCCAACATACAGACAATTGAATTATCTCAGAGATGCTCCATGAAATGTTTAGGGTCCTGCTTTGGGTGAATGGGAAAAACGGCAATAAAATTTAGGTATTCTGGAACAACTGGGTGGCTTAGTCATCTAAGTAGTTAAGCGTCTGACTCCTGATTTCGGCTCATGTCGTGGGATCGAGCCCTCCATTGGGCTCCACACTGAGCACGGAGTCGGCTTGTCCCTCTCCCTCTGCTCCTCCCCCTGCTTGCATGCTCTCTCACTCTCTCTCTAAAATAAATAAAAATCTTTAAAAAAACAAAAATCAAAAAATTAAATTTAGGTGTTCTGGAATATAGCGCAGATCTTGTGCATTCCATCACGATGTATCAAAACATGAGAGCACAGCAATCACTTCTACTTGTTTATCTTCATTTGGAAAACAGACACAGCCAGCCAACTGAAGAGTATGTTGGTAAGATTATGTGAATTCTTGGTAGAGGCATAAGGGGAGCTTTAAGCAGACAGCGGGCAACTGTCATCATGGGGCTGACGGGACAGAAACTCAGGATCTGCCTCTACTTACTGAGTTAAAGCAGACATCTGCATCTGTCTGGACCCACAGAGAAGGTTCTTTGGAAGTCTGAAGAGGACTTTTATTTGGTGTGTGATTATTTCTTTGGGGAGCATGAATCTTGGATGGAGGAAGAGTTTCAAACAAGTTTTTAAACTTTCTTTTTTCTTTTTAACTTGACTCCACACCCACCATGGGGCTCAAACTCACAACTCCTAGATAGGGAGTCACGTGCTCCAAGCACCGAGCCAGCCAGGCACCCCAAATACATTAAAAATTTTAAAAGATTTTATTTATTCACTTGACTGACAGAGATCACAAGTAGGCAGAGAGGCAGGCGGCGGTGGCGGGGTGTGGGGGAAGCAGGCTCCCCGCTGAGCACAGAGCCCGATGTGGGGCTCGATTCCAGGACCCCAGGATCATGACCTGAGCCGAAGGCAGAGGCTTTAACCCACTGAGCCACCCAGGCACCCCTCAAATAGGTTAATTTTTAAAATTAACTTATTCAGATGTTAGCCTTGGGATTTGTAGACCACACCCATCAAGGGTCTGCTTATTTCCTTTTGAAATATTTAAAATACATTCTAATCCAATCCAGCCAAAAAAACCCCTTGTGCTATAAATATGGATAAATAGCTAGATCCAAAAAGGCCACATTTACTCCTTCATTAAAGAATAGTTAGGTCTTGTGTTCATTGTTCAGTTTCTTTCCTTTTTTTTTTTGTTTTGTTCATAATAACAAATGTTACCATTTATTGAGAAAAGCACATCAAGAGTCATGCTAAACATTTTTCAGATCACCCCATTTTATAGACTAAACCTGAGGCTCAGTTAGGTGAGGTGCTTTGTTGAATCCAGACCTTTCTGACTCCACAAAGCTTATTGATTTTTTGGTTTTATTTCTTTTTGTGTCATTAATATTTTGTGTCATTAATATTTCTTTAAGTGTCATTGATAAAATTCGCACACCAGAGAGTAATCTCATTTCAAGTGTACAATTAAATGCTTTTTAATATATTCAACAGAGGGAATTGTGAAACCATCACCCCAAATTGGGGATATTTTTCATCACCCCCAAAAGAAACCCTGGACCCTTTGGTTATCACTCCCGCCTCATCTTCCCATGCACCTCCCTTCCCCTGCCCTAGGCGATCTCTAATGTACTTTCTTCCATTTCTGTAGACTTGCCTACTCTGGACATTTCATATAAATGGATTCTATATTGTATGGTCCTTTTCATTGTTCAAAGTAGCCTGAAGTGCACCAAATGCAGTAAATCACAATCCTTGGCCCATGATACACCATCAACATTAGTCCAGGAATAGCCTGCCGCCTCATTAAAACAGACTATTAGCAGTAATTCATCTCCCTTACCCTGCTTTTCCTCCACCCTATTGCTCTGCCTCTCCCATCCAGAGGTTACCACCTGTTTTATTTATATGGGGTTTCATCACAATCTGTATGCATTTATAAACATTTTAGTCATTAGTTGGAACTTTATAGTTTGAACTCTAGGGAGGCAGGAAGTAGTAAGTTGGGACTCATTTCTCCCACCCGGTATGTCAAGTGAGATCCGCCTACGCTGATGGATAAAGCTACGGTTTATTCATCTTTCTTTACATGACTCTACCACAATTTGTCCAATCTCATGCCAATGGGCATTTGTGGGTTTTTTTCCCCTAGTTTTTCCACTATGATGAACAGTGCTGTTGTCTCTTGGCTTACAGGTACAAGCATTTCCCAAGTAAACACTCAAGGACAGTCTTAGTAAATGGTAAAGCAAAATGACTACAGTATTTTACATCCCATCAGCTACTATGAGAGACTCTGTGGATCCACATCTCTTCAACCTCAGTATCTCCATTTTTGCTCACTGAATGGGTCTGAACTGGTATCCCACTCCACTCTGGATTTGCATCTCCTTGGCTTATGTGTTTATGGTCCATGTTTACCCTTTGCTGTGAAATACTTGTTCATGAGCTTGGTCCACTGTTTCTCTTGGGTTCTTTGTCCTGCTTACTGATTTGAATTTATTTGAATCTTTTGTCAGTTCATGCAGTGCAAATACTTACACATATAAACATCTTAGTCATGACTAAAGTATATGTTGAAATCTTTTTCTCAACAAGACTTTTTTTTCCTTTTTTAAAAAAAATTTAAGTAATCTCTATACCCAACATGGAGCTCAACCTTACAACCCAGAGGTCAAGAGTCACATGCTCTACTGCCTGAGCCAGCCAGGTGCCCCACAAATATTTCTTTCTTTTAATAGGCTGTACTTAATTTTCTTTTCTTTTTTTTTTTTTAAAGATTTTATTTATTTATTTGACAGACAGAGATCACAAGTAGGCAGAGAGGCAGGCAGAGAGAGAGAGAGAGAGAGGAGGAAGCAGGAAAGAGCAGAAAGCCCGATGTGGGGCTCGATCCCAGGACCCTGGGATCATGACCTGAGTCGAAGGCAGAGGCTTTAACCCACTGAGCCACCCAGACGCCCCTGTACTTAATTTTCTTAAAGGGATCTTTGATAGGAAAAAGGTCCTAATTTTAATTTAGTTAGTTAACATATCATTTAATCTAGATAAAATACATGAGACAACTGTTTTCAAAGTAGTGGGCAACAGACAACACAAGACTGGCATTATACTAAACTGAAACTCATAAAGTAAGTTCTACAATAATAGTCTAACCTCTCTGTCTTGGGACTTCTGTGCAGTGCATTGCGTCAGAGTCCAAGCAAAGCATGACAGTCCCACTAAGCTGGTGAGCCAGAGATCAGAGTTTGGGGCAGGTGAGCAAGGAGGAACCGTGTGGACTGAGTGGTCGCAAATGTGTGTGAAGCCCTCAAGTCCAAGGTTGATGGCTGCACGGTACGCAGCTTGAAAGACAGGGGTGTTTTAGTAGGAAGCATTAACCCAACTATCATACAATATCTGTATTTCAGAGGTTTCTAGGAGAAAACAAGACTTTAAATTATCTTTATTTAGTTCCTGTTACTTAGTGTCTAAAACCAGGATGAAGGATGGTCACTTACTTAAGATTTGTTAAGTATTAATTATTACCCTAGGCGTTCACTATATTTTTCATTATTCAGAGCAATCTGATAAGATAAATTCTACTGTCTCTCATCCATGGGTAAAGGAACTATGAAAGCTCAGTAACCTGCCCAGGAAGTCACAGAATTACCTAGTGATAAACCCAGAATTCAAGCCGACCAGTCTCTTGAGACCTCACACTTGACAAAGGCACCCTTTGCCCCTTGTCCTAATACCAAAAAAGGAAGTGGATTCCTTTCCTAAATCCTTCTCTGTTTCCAAAATCCTCAACAGAACTCATGACATATATATAATTTAAAAAAAATTTATTTATTTGAGAGAGAGCGAGTGAGAGAGCATGCACACACATGAGCCTCCAAGCACCTGGGAGCAGGGGAAGGGTAGAGGGACAGAAGCAGACCCCCCCCCACCCCCACTAAGTGCGGAGCCCCATGAAGGGCTCGATCTCACGACCCTGAGATCATGACTCAAAGCCAAAATCAAGAGCTAAACACTCAACCTACAGTCACCCAGGTGTCCTCTACTATATTCTTTATGATGGCAAACCTAACATGGATCATTCAGAATCTTAAAGAAGAGGGGCATGCACCTGGGTGGCTCAGTGGGTTAAGCCTCTGCCTTCAACCCAGGTCATAATCTCAGGGTCCTGGGATAGAGCCCCACATCAGGCTCTCTGCTCAGCGGGGAGCCTGCTTCCTCCTCTCTGCCTACTTGTGATCTCTGTCAAATGAATCAATTAAAAAAAAATCTTAAAAAAAAAATTAAAGAAGAATATAAATTCACTTAACAATACAAGCTGTGTTTATTGCACAATAGAAGCACATTATTCGCAAATGGCAGTCACTGCTCTACAGCTGTACTCTCTATACATTAAACAAATATATTTCTTATGTGGAGGTTATTCCACTATAAATATTGTATTTCACAGTACAAACAAGGAAAAATATGTACTTACAAAGAACAAAGGCACTGAGACTGTTTCTTTACATATAATTATAATAAAAAAATACAGAAAAATATAAAAATAACTTTTTGGCAGCCATATAAACTCTCCTCCTAGAAACACCAGATAAATAATACATTCAGCAATTACCCACTGAGCTACTATTCGGTAGCTCCTCATCTGAAATAACTAGTATTCAACATCAGAGTCCTGGATTTACAATACTGTGATTTTCCACTGACTTCTTTATCCGCTTAATTTTTTTCCTTAAGACTTCATCATCTTGTTTGGAAATAAACCGAAAATATCTGCAACCTAAAAAACAAAATAAACAAAGAGTTTTAATACTTACCAATGCTTCAAATATATTTCTACATTTTAAAAAATGTTGCTTCAGCTCTGACACAGTAATGATTATGAAAATGGGGGGATCTGTATGAGGTTTACCAGTATGAGCACATCCTGAGAGCCGCCGCTGGTGAAATGTATGCTTCCTACATACGGAAATGTTTCCGACCCGTCATAATTCGAGCGCACACTTCATCTGGCTTTCCACCCTGCCTCCCAAATCCTAGTTAAGGTGATAGGTGTATTATCACATACTCATGTATTGAATATGCCTCCTCCAGAAGCAAATTACAATCGCTTCCCTTTTAAGGTTAGCTTGAACAGCCCAAGAGGCATCTGTAACAGTAAGAAAGTTCTCTGTAAGCAAACCCTGAGGTGAAGGATTAGGATGAACTCACAGGTTAGAAGAGATCAGAACTGGGCTAGTCCAGCGCCCAGTGGGCAGTGGGGTGGTGACCGTGCAACTCTGAGAAAGGGGCCTTGTGCTTATGACAAGTTCTTCTACGTGCTTGTCACAGTCTTACAGTGCTAAGCAGATCACTGGTTAAATATTTCAGACATGAATCAAATCTCTGTTAAAAAACTGTAAACTAGATATTACAGGGTTTTTTTTTTTTTTAATTTGATAAATGAGTGAGACCATAAATCACCTAAGAAAAACTAATTTTCATCATAGTCTCAGCACGTATCTAATCCAACCATCATCTCTGGGAAGTTGCTAGGAAACATACTGCACCTCCAGTAACCATTTTATCGTCCCTGAAAACAGTGTGCCAGAATGACTATTTTGTTAGCTGGGAAGCAGCAGCGTGGGTGGTGTTAATAACCTGTATTTCTAAACACACCTACCACTTCAGCAAAAACAAAATACTTTGGACACAGACCTCTGCTTCTATCTAGAATACTGAAAGATGAAAAGAATTTTGCTCCCACCCTAACACAGAGAAAAAGCCAAATCAACTACAGTAAACTCCTATCTCCTCACGAGCCAGCAGACATGGAGTCGAGGGGACACGGCCTGACTCGCCTTAGCAGAGACGGAAGACAGGCAGCTCCCACACCCGACTCTTAAGCATGGAACAAAGGCAGACCATGACCAGAATTTGAATCCTGTGATATAATGAGCAGAACCAGCTCAACTCCTGACCAGACTGACTGAAGCCCGACACTAAGGCCCAAAACAAGAGATGGACCCCTTTCCAGGCATGGTTATGCCTAATGTTCAGATAGTACTTCTGAATTTCTCAAGCACTTCGATGTGACGCTCACCTGATGCTCGCAACCATCCTGGAAGCATCAAGGACAGGTGTTAACAAAGCCCCCTCAGAGAAGGCTCCCAAAGGTTCGCTGACCTAAGTGACAGGGCAAGATGACAGAACTGGAAAACCAGCCCATGTTTTCAGACTCTGCTCAAACATAGACGCCTTTAGGTATCTGTACTAGATGCCTCTATGCTCATAAGGAAGTAGGAAATCACAGTCTGAATCACATTTCTGTTCCTTGGTGTGTGTTCAGAAATCTTAGGATTGCTTTCACTTTTATTTGTCCCTTTCCTCTGAGAAACTGGCACTTTATTAACCTTAGTAACCATCTGAAACACTCACTGAGAATACTAACTCCAAAATAGTATCCACCATATCTAAAGCCAAGCTGGAGATGCTCTTTAGGATACTCCGGATTCTCCAGCACCAGCCTGCTTACTCAGGAACACGGAGACATTCGCTTCATCTCCGATCAGACCCAGCCGCGGTCCCATCTCTGTCCTCACCGGGCAGTGGCAAAAAGCAGTGAGAGTTTTCACAGTCAAGACAGACCACAGAGATAAGATCAATTTCCCTTTCTTTTAAGAGGATTTTTAAATAAGTTACAGGAGGTATAATTTTTTATAGGGAAAAATGTTTCATCCTTGTAGGAACAGACAACTAAATATAACAGCAATTATACAACAATGAAATCTCCAGAGAATATTCTTCTCTTTCTAATACTGTAAGGTAGACAATGTCAGTTGCTGTGAAAACAGTCCGTATCCTCTATCTTTTTTTTTTTTAATTAATTAATTTATTTGACAGAGATCACGGTAGGCAGAGAGAGAGAGAGAGAGGAGGAAGCAGGCTCCCCACCGAGCAGAAAGCCCGACGCGGGACTCAATCCCAGGACCCTGGGATCATGACCCGAGCTGAAGGCAGAGGCTTTAACCCACTGAGCCACCCAGGTGCCCCCGCATCCTCTATCTTAATTAGCCCCTAAAGATACTCAAGTTACAGCATAAAAACCAACCACCACAATTAACAAGATGAAATCGCTGCTTCTAGTTCACAGACGGTCGCGACTAGCACATCAGCTGGCTCCAACTCAAAATCCATTTTCCCATTCCCCAGTTATTTCTCCAGCCTCTAATGTCTACTATACCCAGTAACCTGTGGCACGAATGAATGGTCACACTTTGTAATTTCAAAATCATCCAAAAGCTATGCCTAGATAAGAAGAAAACAAACCTTCGTACCTTTTCCTAACAATATTCCAGCTACCAAAGCTTTCTCACAAGCCAATGCTTTATCCTCTTTCCAGTCGCTTTTTGCCCAAAAGGAGCTGAAGTGAAAGTCTGGCCACCAGTTTTTCCTGGAGTTCCACTCTTCTTGAACCCAGGCAAGGTGATTCCTAGAAAAGAAAAATGTCAAACGGGAAGGTCAGTGATGGGAGGTGGACCATACTGCCGGAATTTGAACATAAGAAAGCCCTTTTGTCACGCAGCTGGGAAGATGCTGGACATTCAGACTGAGGCTGCCTACCAAAGCAGCCAACCATCTCTCAAAATGAGAAGGGGGTCCTACTTGGAGCAACAGGCAAGGAGAAGCACCTGTCATACTACAAAAACATCAGTCAAGACGTCCAAGGAGGCCACTGAGGGCACCTACACTGACAAATGTCCCTATCCACGGGCAGATCCTGGCTGGTGTGGTCACTGACCAAGATGAAGCTGAGAAGACCACTGTCATCTGCTAAGACTACCTCCACTACATCCAAAAGTACTTCTTCAAGAAACACCACAAGAACATGTTCATGTACCTGTCCCCCCACTTCAGGGATGTCCAGATTGGTGACATGGTCACAGTGGGCAAGTGCCAGCCCTTGGGAAAGACTGTGTGGTTCAACGTGCTCCAAGTCATAAAGGCCCCTGGCACCAAGAAGCAATTCCAGAAATTCTGAGATTGGAATCTGTCCACACCCCCAAAGAAAATAGTTATTTTCCCAGTCACACACACACACACACAAGTCTGTGGAAAGATGACAAGAAAGATGTTCTCAAAGTACGTTCTCGTGCGGCCACCCATGGTATAGCACATGCATGAAAGCAAATCCTTTTTAGTTCTCTTTGATTTCTGCTTTCCATTTAATTAAATAGCCAGTTTGGTATACGCAACGGTTAGCAGCACACACCCTGAACTCAAAATCCTGGATCTGAATCTCCAATCTCCCATTTACTATGTGATCCTGGGCAAGTTGCTTAATCTCTCTGAGCCTCAATTTCCACGAAGCTATTAATGGTCCCCATCTCAAAGCACTGTCATTAAACTGGCCCAGGAGTATAGTGGTCTCATATAAAGACCTTTGCATATTGTCTGGTACTTCCTAAATGTTCAATGAATGTTAGCTATGATGATTATTACTTAAAAATAACTATAAAACCTTACTTTGTATGTTACAAATTACTACTCAAATTAAGATGCCATTATTATACAAATATGTGAACACACAGGTTTGACAGTTGAACCCAGACAATGCTAAGTGTTTGTCAATAACTTAATTGAGCAAATATTTATTAGCACCCATGTGTGCCCTGTGGCAGAACTTCTAGAGGTTTAAAAAAATGAATAGTACACTTCTTTGCCTTCTTGTGGTTAGTTGGGGGGTTTTATGCTGCTGTAGATGAGAAAAGTGGTTTAGTTATCACACCAAAAACACTTTATAATCAGCCCTCTTCTGTCTCCAAGGTCAAGTCATATCTGCAGCCTGACACAAGTTCCCATCGATGCTAAAGATTCTAACCAACTGAAATGGATATGATAAACAAATGAACCTTAACGTTATCACAAAGTTAACTCCTTCCTCTCACGAAGTAAAAATGACTAGGACCACTCCTGTTTTCACTTGAAATGTAGCACTAATGACCTCATGATCACAGGTGTAGTTTCAGATATCCAGCTCACAGTGGACTTAACAAATATTTGCTGAATGAACATAACCTATGATGATCTTATGAGGCCTGCAAAGCCCCACTGAAAATTACTGAAAACAGCTGGGAGAGAAGCTGCTTCCTATGAGATTTTACAAGATGATGACACAGATCACCAAGAGCTTCACGAAGAGTCCGATGAAGAGTGGGGGTGACCACTGTTTGCCAACATTTCCAACCTGAAAACGTACATCTTCCCCAATACCGCAGTGGTAAGGTATGGTACTTTTTTTGACAGCATAAAATATCTTGACAGTATTTTTGTATGTTTCACTTGGGAATGTATTTTCTTGCTTCTGATGTACTCAGAACAGCTGAAGACATAGTTCAAGAAATCAAAAAACATAAGCAAAGAACTTTAAACAGTAAAAGGTATCAGCTAAAATACTGGGAAATTTTACTGATCTGATCCAATAATAAACACTGTGTCTTTTACTTACCCCATTAAAATCTGTCTCAGATATTTTGCCAAGTATTTCCAAGCAGTTATATTTTTAGTGCATCCAGCAAAATCTAAGACTCCAAATAAGACCTCTAATCCCAGTTTACGGTGGTCTTCTTTTTCTGTAATGGGCACAGTTAGAATTTACACAAGGTATTGAAGTGCACAAGGCTAAAAATATTTATTTGGTTGATAAAATACTACTAAGTTGTAAGCCTTCTAGTTTGGTTAGCAGTTTAAAATAATTCGTTACACTCATACTCTCCAGTAAATTACTGAATTCTTACCTCTTTCAGTATTTTGAAATTCATACTCTTCAGTAAATTACTGAAAAATCCAGTAATTTAGTTCCAGCTAATGAAGTCAGAGTGGTGGATCTGATTTCTAAATGGGCTACATTCGACTGAGGGAGGACACTATTTAAAGAACCTGCCCTCTCTTCTAACAGATGAGGGACTGACATAGCCCCAGTACCTACTGGACTTAAGCTGACTTCCTTCTATGAAGAAGTATGTGCTTTTCTATACCGAGCTGAAATGTAGTAAAGATTAAAACGAGGTGAATTATACAAATTAAAGCCATTTATCTTGTGCTATTACCTAATATTCTACAGCAGAAGTCAGCATACTTTTCTTATAAAGGGACCAGTAAATATTTAAGCTTTGTGAGCTGTATGGTCTTTGTCACAACTACACAACTCTGCTGTTGTAGTATAAAAGTCATAGACAACACAAAAGTGCTCCAAGAGAACTTGATTTACAAAAATAGGTGGGGGTGGATTTGGCCCACTGACCCTAGTTTGCTAGTCTATAGCTTGTCTGCACAAAGAGATACAAAACAAAAACTATTTACCTGACTTTCCCAGTAATCTATGGAATTCTAACATCAATTTATGAGATGGTACAATCTGATACAAAATCTGGAAGAAAAAAATAATCTTGTAATTTGTATATATTACAAAGGCATTTCTTTACTTTTAAGCAACCTCTACACTCAATGTGGGCTCAAACTCACAACCCCAAGATCAAGAGTTGCACACTCTACTGACTGAACCAGCCAGGTGTCCCAGCTAATGTATTTTTTAAAAGAAGACTGGCAGCTCCTGGGTGGCTCAGTTGGTTAAGCGTCTGCCTTCAGCTCAGGTCATGATCCCAGGGTCCTGGGACTGAACCCCACAATGGGCTCTCGGCTCAGCAGGAGCCTGCTTCTTCCTCTCCCTGCCACTCCCCCTGCTTGTACTCTGTCAAATAAAGAATATCTTTAAAAAAAGAAAAAAACAAATAAATAAATAAAAGACTGAAAGGTAAGAATTTTTCTTGGGGCCCTGTTGGCTAAGTGTCTGACTACTGATTTCAGCTCAGGTCATGATCTCAGGGTTATGAGATTAAACCCACATTACACGCCACACAATGAAAGATTCTCTCTCCCCCACCCCCTCTCTCTTTCTATACATAAATAAATAAATAGTATTGTTTTGTTTTAAGATTTTATTTATTTGACACAGAGAGAGAGATGACAAGTAGGCAGAGAGGCAGGCAGAGAGAGTGGAGGACGCAGGCTCCCCACTGATCGGAGAGCCCGATGAGGGGCTCGATCCCAGGACCCTGGGATCATGACCTGAGCTGAAGGCAGAGGCTTTAACCCATTGAGCCACCCAGGCGCCCCAATAAATTGTTTTTAATACATTCAAGTGTATACTTAAAATAAGTGTTTTACTGTATGTAAATTAAATTTCAATAAAGTTGATTTTCAAAAAGTATCAAAGCAGAATTTTCCCGAAAGGTTGACAAAGGGTTTCCAAAATACTGATCCTTTGCCCTCAGCCTAACTTGGAGAGAGTAGTGGGGGAATGGGAGTGGAGGGTCACCCAAGCCTCACATGTCCACCTCAGGGCACACACAATCATTTGCTAGGAGTGCTAGAATTTCAGAGCTGGAAAGCATGACCTAACGATGTTTCAAAATTTACTTTTTTTTTTTTTCTTCTCAATCTCTACACCCAACATGGGGCTCAAATTCATGACCCTGAGATCAAGAGTTGCATGCTCCACTGACTGAGTGAGCCGGGCACCCCAGGATGTTTTAAAGTAGATCCCCAATCATGTTCAAACATTGAAATAAACATTTTATACCTTAAGCACACTTATCAGTTTCTCTCTTGGTGCCTTTTCTCTCTTCAGAAAGTTATATAAGTAGACATGAGCATTTGGATTTGATGGGAACTTTTCATCATAGGCATAATTGGTGAGCACTTCTCGGGCTCCATCTCGATCCCCATAGAATTCCAGCATCTATATAAAATAAGTTAAAATGTCTTAGCTAAATCCTGTAAGACAGCTGTATGAAAGATAATGCATAACTTAACTCTATTGATGGGAACAAAAATTAATTAAAATGATGAATAGGAAAAATAGTAATGTCACTGGTTGCTCTCACCAACGTACGTCATGATCTCTATGGAATACAGATCACTTACACCAAAGGCCTATGTGGGTTCCCACGTCCTCCTTATCACATTTTTTGTTACTGAAAAATGCAGCAAGTTCAAGCTAGGAACTATTCCTATCAGAAAAAAGTCTTCCAAGGAGGGCATACGACCAACTGAGAAAGACCATATGATGCAACTAACCTCAGTGCCCGACATAACTTCAGCCACAAAGGGAACACGGGAGAACTACAATTCCTTTCCTTTCGTTCCCACCCATATGCGGCATGTGGTTCCAGAGATCATCTTTTGACAAAATAATTATCATGTTAGCATCCAGGAAACTCTCAAAAAGCCAGTTACTTTGAAGATTTATTCCTAGTGCCCATGCCAAGGCTCCCTGTCCTTTCACACTGACTCTGAGAGGACATGGCGTGGCGCCCTAATAAACTTCCTAAAAGCCTTTAGTCTTCATCCATCCCACATATTGTGACCCACATTCAGATTTCTGTCCCCTGGTCTTCTCTACCCCACCAAATCGTAAAGGATCTCTCTGCTTTTCTTCTAACTTCAGTTAAGAGTAATACAAATTTAACATTTACAAACTATATTGCTATTTATTTTATAAATATTTGACCATGACACATTATCCAGTGATGAAGGGGGGAAAAAAAAGTAACATTTACAGTATATTAGTAAAATAAAAATTCTTCAGCCCACAAAGAGACATATATTCTCTCTTTTTAATTTTTACAAATTTTTCTTTATCTATTTTAAGATTTTGTTTTAAGGACTCTCTATACCCAACGCAGGGCTCAAATTCACAACCTGGAGATCAAGAGTTGCGTGTCCACTGGCTGAGCCAGCCAGGCACCCCTCTTTTTTTTAAAACAATTTCCTCCACTTAGTCACCGTCGGATCAATAACAATAAGGCTCATGACACAATGACACTAATAGAAGTTTATGAGACGGCTACTGGCCTCTACGTAACTCTTCACAAAAGGGTCCCAAACTCCAGGAGTTTGAATCAATGCACCAAGGTTTACAGATGTCTTGCAGCTGTGGTTGAGCATGCTCTGGGACGCTGCGTTGTAAGCGTAATCATCTTCATCTGTCCAGAGACAACAGATTCTTAAAAGTCATTCAGTACTGAGGGCTTTGTTCATAGTAATAGCAATCAATAAACTATCCACAAGAAAAGTTCAGGCCCTGATGGCTTTGCTAGTAGATTCTAAGAAAGAATTTTAAAGAATAATTTATATTTAAATTATTTATTATTATTAAATATTAAACATTTAAAGAATAATACTAATTCTTCACAAACTCTCCCTGCCCCCAACCCCCTACCCCCCCAAAAGACAGAATGGGAGGAAGTGCACACATGGGGAACTTTAAGAATGAATCTAGGTGATAGCTACGCAGATACTTGTTTTATTTTATTATTATTTTTTTAAAGATTTTATTTATTTATTTGACGGAGAGAGATCACAAGTAAGCAGAGAGGCAGGCAGAGAGAGAGGGGGAAGCAGGCTTCCTGCTGAGCAGAAATCCCGATGCGGGGCTCAATCCCAGGATCCTAAGGTCATGACCCGAGCCGAAGGCAGAGGCTTAACCCACTAAGCCACCCAGGCACCCCCAGATACTTGTTTTAAATTATTCATTTTATCATGCATTTGGTTTTAGGTTTTTTTTTTAAAGATTTTATTTATTTATTTGACAGAGAAAGAAAGAGCAAAAGCAGGGGAAGTGGCAGGCAGAGGGAGATGGAGAAGCAGACTCCCCACTGAACAAGGAGTCCAACACGGGTCTTGGTCCCAAGACTCTGGGATCATGACCTGAGCCGAAGGCAGATGCCCAACCGAGACACTCAGGCACCCAATCACGCATTTGTTTTATACACTTTTTCTGCATGTTTTATTTCAATCTTAAAGGTTTAAATTAAGGAAAGTTAGTCCTTCAAAAGAAACAGTTATAGAAACAACTAGTCCTAGCCTTTTTTTTTTTTTTATTAAACAGATATTCAGGGTTAAAGATCATGTTAAGAGCTCCAGACATTACCCTATCTGTATCTCTTCTTGCTACAGAACAAAGTGTCAGCTGCTGAAAGGTACTGAATTACCCACCAGTGTAAATGCCGTGTTCCAATTGCTTTAATCAATGTTTACTTGAGTTCTATCCAATTGGGTATAAGAAAAAGGTAAATATTGACTTTAAAATTCATCTCATCCATTAATATCAACAAGCCTTTTTAATTTATTTTTATTTTTGTTGAAGATTTTATTTATTTGAGAGAGAGAGAGATCACAAGTAGGCAGAGAGGCAGGCAGAGAGAGAGGGGGAAGCAGGCTCCCCGCTGAGCAGAGCCCGATGTGGGGCTTGATTCCGTGATCCCTGAGATCATGACCTGAGCTGAAGGCAGAGGCTTACCCCACTGAGCCACCCAGGCGCCCCTCAACAAGCCTTTTTTAAAAGAAATAGTATACCAGGAGTTATGACAAGGTTAACAAAAGACAGAAGATAGGTACGTGACCTCAGAAGACTGATTAGTCTAGAAGAAGAGAGATAGCATAAAACAGGTATGAAAAAACTTAGGACAATTAATTAAAAGAGCAAGTGGTAAAGATCTGATCAATATACATTGAACGTGCAGCTAACACATGAGGGTGTGGCACTGGAATGACAGGTCTAATGAGCCCTGCAGGGCAGATGGCATTCCAGATGGGGAGGCAAGCTTATCATGATGAAGACAGTATTTCAGAATTGTCCCGGAAGAGATCCTACTCAGAAAGAGGGGAAGGAATTTTTAAGATTCGGGAACCTACACATCCACGACACAAAGGAAATACTGCTTATCACAGAAGAACAGTAAGGAACCACATGAGCCAATGTATGCGGGAAGTGAGATTGGGATGGAGGACGAGAAAATTAAAAGGGTTAATTCTAGAGAAGCTTTGGAGAAAAACTATACAAGGGAAGGAAGATGCAGAGAACTGAACATGAATCTGTGGAGACGAAAGGACACCACTACCACTGGAAGTAAGAGAAAGGGAACTCCATTGGAGAAGAAAGGACACACAGCCAGTTCCTGGTGTGGTCAATCAAGAAAACGATCTGTTATGACCTTTGTACAGAACTAAAACAACTTTACCTTGCCCTATTCTCTAAACATATTATTCTGATGAATAATATTTTACAACCAGGGCGCCTGGCTGGCTCAGTTAGAAAAGCCTGCAACTCTTGACCTCAGGATCGTGGGCTCATGTCCCACACTGAGTGTAGAGATTACTTAAAAATAAATAAATAAACAAACATCTTTAAAACAAACTAAACTCCATTCTAAACACACAGGAAGAAATAGTTATTATAAGCAATAATGTCTACTGGAAAAATTAGTAATCTTAAATATTTTAAAAAGCAATAAATCTAAGATGGTCATGGACTTAATTTATGAAACATCTAATTTTTACCTGAAAAGTTTGCTAAAAACAGAAATATTATAAAGGATGATCAAGGAAGTTTACATCAATAGAAATGTGTGCTCTCTGCGGTATCTGGGAAGAACCAGGCCTCACAGTGGGGGCATGAGGTTACTCCCTTGTCCACTACCACCACTGCTATTCAACATAGTACTAGAGGTCCTAGCCTCAGCAATCAGACAACAAAAGGAAATAAAAGGCATCTGAATCAGCAAAGTAGTCAAACTGTCACTCTTGGCAAATGACGTGATACTCTATGTGGAAAACCCAAAAGACTCCACCCCAAAATTGCTAGAACTTGTACAGGAATTCAGCAAAGTGGCAGGATATAAATTCAATGCACAGAAGTCAGTTGCATTTCTATACACTAACAACAGGAGAGAAGAAAGTGCAATTAAGGAGTCGATCCCATTTACAACTGCACCAAAAACTGTAAGATACCTAGGAACAAACCTAACCAAAGAGGCAAAGGATCTGTGCTCAGAAACTATAGACCATTCATGAAAGAAATTGAGGAAGACACAAAGATATGGAAAAACATTCCATGTTCATAGACTGGAAGAACAAATATTATTAAAATGTCTATGCTAACCATAGCAATCTATACATTCAATGCAAATCCTTCAATCCCTATCAAAATATCATCGACTTTTTTCACAGAGCTGGAACAAATAATCCTAAAATTTGTATGGAACTAGAAAGGACCCCAAATAGCCAGAGGAATGTGAAAACAAAAACAAAAACAAAAACAAAAACCAAAGCTGGTGGCATCACAATTCTGGACTTAAGGCTCTATTACAAAGCTGCAATCATCAAGACAGTATGTTATTGTCACAAAAACAGACACAGAGAACAATAGAACAGAATGGAGAACCCAGAAATGGACCCTCAACTCTATGGTCAACTAATCTTCAACAAAGCAGGAAAGAGCATCCAATGGAAAAAAGACAGTCTGTTCAACAGATGGTGTTTATATTTAAACATGCATAAGAATAAAACTAGACCACTTCCTTACACCATACACAAAAATAGACTTGAAATGGATGAAAGACAAAAATATGAGAAAAGAATCCATCAAAATTGTAGAGGATGGGCACCTGGGTGGCTCAGTACGTTAAGCCTCTGCCTTCAGCTCAGGTCATGGTCTCAGGGTTCTGGGATCAGGCCCTGCATCCGCCTTTCTGCTTGGCGGGGAGCTTGCTTCCCCCACCCCTCTGCCTGCCTCTCTGCCTACATGTGATCTCTGTCTGTCAAATAAATAAATAAAATCTTAAAAAAAAAGAAAAAATCATAGAGGAAAACACAAGCAGTAACCTCTGTGACCTCAGCTGCAGCAACTTCTTCCTAAAAACATCCTCAGGGACTTCATCAAGATAAAAAGCTTTTGTGCAGCGGACAGTTGACAAAACCAAAAGACAACCAACAAAATAGGAGAAGATATTTGTAAATGACTTATCAGATAAAGGGATAAAATCCAAAATCTATAAAGAACTTATCAAACTCAATACCCAAAGAACAAATAATCCAATCAAGAAATGGGCAGAGGACATGAACAGACATTTCTGCAAAGAAGACATCCAGATGGCCAACAAACACATGAAAAAGCGCTCCACGTCACTTGGAATCCGGGAAATACAAATCAAAACCACAACACATACCACCTCACACCAGTCAGAATGGCTCAAATTAACAAGTCAGGGAACAAAAGATGTTGGTGAGGATATGGAGAAAGGGGAACCCTACTACCCTGTTGGTGGGAATGTAAGCTGGCACAGCCATTCTGGAAAACAGCATGGAGGTTCCTTAAGAAGTTGAAAATAGAGCTTCCTTATGACCCAGCAATCACACTACTAAGTATCTATCCCAAGATACAGATGTAGTGATCTGCAGGGGCACCTGCACCTCAGTGTTTACAGCAGCAATGTTCACTATAGCCAAACTATGGAAAGAGCCCAGATGTCCATCAACAGATGAATGGATAAAGAAGATATATATACACAATGGAATACTATGCAGCCATCAAAAATTATTATCTTGCCATTGCAATGACGTGGATGAACTATGCTAAGAGAAATAAGTCAATCATTGAAACACAATTATCATATGTATGGAATCTAAGAAACAAAACAGAAGATAATAGGGGAAGGGAAGGAAAAACAAAACAAGATGAAATCATAGAGGGAGACAAACTGTAAGAGACTTTTAATCATAGGAAACAAACTGGTTTCAGTTTGTTCAAACAGGGTTGCTGGAACGGAGGCGGGGGAGGGAAGAGGATAACTGGGTGATACACTATATGTTAATTAATTGAATTTAAGTTAAAAAAGAAATATCTGGACTGTCCCTGTGATTCAGTGTCATCGACACAAGTACATTCCTCTTCACTTACCAAGTATAGACAATTCCAACTTCTTTTTAGACCAAGTATAATACTGCAAAAGCCCTTTATATGCCTGAATAAGGTTGATTAACACTTCCTGGGAAGACGACTTTTCACCGTATCTCCATGTCTCTGCGTGACTGAGATTTCTGTTTGCATCTTCAAGCATTCCATGATGCACAAGGTATAAAGCATGTTGTAAGGAGATCTGCATTTGTAAGAAAAAGCCCAGACAAACAAGTCATTAGATAGCCATTAATCCAAAAACTCAGTGAATACAGACGCTAGGCTAAGACCCTGGTAGCACACAGATGATGTAACATTGTCTCTGTCATCAAAAATGTCAATTCAGCAAAGAGAAAAGATACGTGAAATAATTAACACTATGGAAATGAGCTAAATTATATACACTCACAGAAGACAATGTGATCTAGTAAAACAAACAGGGGCTTTCAAGACAGATGCTCCTGGTTCAGCTGCTCCCTAAAGCTACATAAAGCTGAATATGTTATTTGCCCTTTGTGAGTCTGTCTGATGGGTTACATGGAACAATTATTAACCCTTCAGAGGGCTGTTATGAGAATTAAATAAGATATTTGCATACCACCTAGTACCTACTTTGGTCCATAGCAGGATTATTCTATACATGTCATACAAGCTTAGAGAAAACATCTTAAGAAGGAGCATTAAAGAATGGCATTGGTTCAGATGGAAAAGTCAGTGCCTGATCCAGAAACCATACGAATAAAGACACCAAGGATGAGCATCCCAGGTATGGAGGACACTAAAGAGGGGAATAATGGGAAGTGCAGTTAATCACGTGAGAAGTGTCAGAGTTCAAGGCCTTCATCACAAACTATCGCAATGATTTCTCAGCTGGTCTCTCCACTCCTGCCCCCACTACAATCCACTTCCATGTGGCTGCCAAAGAAATCTCATTTACGTAAAACCCCTCAAGTCTCCCACTGTCTACAGAATAAAATCTAAGCTCCTTGGGAATGACACAGAGGGCCCAGCTGACTTCCCGTGGCTTCTACCCAGTGACTTTTAGAGTAACCAAAGCACTGGTGGACGCAGGGCTAGCAAACCTTGCCATTCTCGTCAACCGTGCCATTCCCGCCCATCCTCTCCCCTAATACTCCCAGGGAACACCCACTCACTTTTTCAGCCTCTTCTGAAGCATCACTTCCTTCCCTGACTCCCCTACTCATTTACTCCCAGCACTCCCCAATTCCAGAGACCATTCCCCTCCTTTGCCTTCTCACTGGCGTTTCTACTCTGATACGAGTAATTTATTCCATGTACATGGCTGTCTCCCTCTCTCCCTCTGCGGCAAGGTCTACGTCTAGCACATTATCTGGAAGATAGCAGTAAGTGGTTTTCTTAAATTATTAACAAGAAATGTTTTACTGCCTATCCTAATTATCACCCTCAAACTCTGGAGTGTGAAATAGGTTTCTTTCAGGTTTCTTCACTTCAACTGAATAGATTCTATGGGTTTAAAAGAACCCAACCAGGGCGCCTGGGTGCCTCAGTGGGTTAAGCTGCTGCCTTCGGCTCAGGTCATGATCTCCGGGTCCTGGGATCGAGTCCCGCATTGGGCTCTCTGCTCAGCAGGGAGCCTGTTTCCTCCTCTCTCTCTCTCTCTCTCTGCCTGCCTCTCTGCCTACTTGTGATCTCTCTCTGTCAAATAAAAAAAAAAAAAAAAGAAAAAATCTTTAAAAAAAAAAAAACAAAAAACCCAACCAATAATTTAGTTAAAATTTGACCCTCCTATTATGTAAGATGGAATGGGGAGTAATTGCTTAATGGGTACAGGGTTTACATTTGGGATGATGACAAAGTTTTGGAAATGCTGGTAATGGTTGTACAACACTGTGAATGTCATTAATGCCACTGACCTGTATACTTACACTGGTTAAAATGTTATAAAATATGTTATTATGTTATTTATGCATGGTATGTATAAAATATGTGTTTACATATTTTACTGCAATAAAAAAATTAGAAAGAAGGAAAAATCAAAACAAAATAAAGAACCACAGAGTAAATATTTTAGGTTTTGTAGGCCATATGGTCTCGGTCACAATTACTCCACTCTGTCATCTGTCATGCTAAAAGCAGCTGTGACAACAAAGTGAATGGGTATGGCTGTGTTTCAATAACTTTATTTAGAGATATTGAAAAAAAATAAAAAGCAAAGCATTTTAAAGCTTTATTGAAAAGTACTCTTTCAGTCAAATATATACTACAAAGAGGGAGGTATCTAACAGTCTGGAAACACCTCAATGTTTTTGGATGAGATTTTTTTTTTTTTAAAGATTTTATTTATTTATTTGTCAGAGAGAGAGCAAGCGAGAGCGAGCATAGGCAGACAGAGTGGAAGGCAGAGTCAGAGGGAGAAGCAGGCTCCCTGCGGAGCAAGGAGCCCGATGTGGGACTCGATCCCAGGACGCTGGGATCATGACCTGAGCCAAAGGCAGCTGCTTAACCAACTGAGCCACCCAGGCGTCCCTGGATGAGATTTTAATTAAAAAAAAAATCTGGAGAGGAAGTTCCACCTACACATTAGGAATATTAACACATTTTTATGAATGGAATGAGAGTTAATTTTGCTAAAATGTTCATACTACCCAAAGCCATCTATGAAGCCAATGTAATCCTGTCAACATTCCAGTGGCATTTTCACAAAAACAGGGGGAAAAAAAATCCTAAAATTTGTATGGAACCACAAAGACCCCAAATAGCCAAAGCAATCCTGAGAAAGAACAAAGCTGGAGGCATCACACTTCCTAGTTCAAACTATATTATAAAGCTACAGTAATTAAAGTGGTATGGTTTGCATAAAAACAAACATATGGACTAACTGATCAGAATAAAAAACTCAGAAATAAAACCATATATTTATGGTCAACTAATATTTGACAAGGAAGCCAAGAATACTTGAGAGCAAAGATGGTCTCTTCAATAAAAGGTGATGGGAAAACGGGACACTCTCAGAATAATGAAATTGGTCCTCTCCCTTATACTACTCACAAAAACTAACTCAAAATCAATTAAAGACTTAAATGTTAAGACATGAAACCATAAAACTCCACGAAGAAAACAGAGGAAAAAAGGTCCCTGACATCAGTCCGAGCAATTATTTTTTTTTTTGGATATGACACCAAAACCACAAGCAACAAAAGCAAAAATTAACATATGGGACTGTATTAACCTAAAAGGTTTCTGTACGGCAAGAGACTCAATCAACAAAATGAAAAGGTGGTTTATGGACTGGGAGAAAATACCTGCAAGTCACATAACTGACATGGGGTTAGTATCCAAAATAAATAAGAACTCATACAATTCCATAGCAAAAAAAACCCAGGAGTGCCTGGCTGGCTCAGTCAGTGGGGTATATGACTCTTGATCTCAGGGTTGTGAGTTAGAGCTCTATGATGGGTGTAGAGATAAATAAATAAAACCTAAATATATCTATAAATATAAATAAATGTACATATACACACACACATACACATTTTTTTTAAACATCCAATTACAAAAATGGGCAGAGGACTTGAATAGACATTTCTCCAAAGACACACAATTGGTCAACTAGTACCCAAAAAGGTGTTCAACATCACCAGCCATTAGGGAAATGCAAATCAAAAACAGAAGGAACTATCATCTTACATTTATCAGAATGGCTATTACCAAAACGAGAGATAACAAATGCTGCCTAAAATGTGGAGATAATGGAACCCATGTACCCTATTGATAAGAATATAAATATAGCCACTATGGAAAACAGGATAGAGGTTTCTCAAAAAAACTAAAAGTAGAACTGCATATGATCCAGCAATTCCACTTCTGGGTCTATATCCAAAAGGAATGAAATCACTATCTTAGAGATTTCCGTACTCCCACGCTCACTGTAGTGTTATTCACAATAGCCAAGACATGGAAACAGCTACGTGTCCATCTCACAGATGAATACATAAAATAACATATATGTCTACATAAATACACATGCACAATGGATTATTATTCAGTTAAAAAAAAAAGGAAGAAAATCCTGCCATTTTTGGTTAACATGTGGTGGATGGACTCTGAGGGCAGTATGTCAAGTGAAATAAGTCAGAGAAAACACAAATACTGTGTGGTTTCACCACTTACATGTGGAATCTAAAACCATCAAACTCAAAGAGAGTAGAATGGTGGCTGGGGGGGTGGAGGACATGGGGAGATGTAAGTCAAAGGGTACAAACTTTCAGTGAGAAGATGAATACATTCCAGGGATCTAATGAATGGGATGGTAACCACCATCGTAACACTGGATCGAATACTTTAAAGTTGCTATGAGAGTAGAGCTTTAATGTTCTCACCATAGCAACGACAAAAAATGGTACTATGTGAGGTGAAGGATGTGTTAACTAACCTTATGCAGTAAACGTTTAACGATAAAAACATGGGTTGGGGCACCTGGGTGGCTCAGTGGGTTAGGCCTCTGCCTTTGGCTCGGGTTATGATCTCTGGGTCCTGGGATTGAGCCCCGCATCGGGCTCTCTACTGAGCAGAGAGCCTGCTTCCCCCTCTCTCTGCCTGTCTCTCTGCCTACTTGTGATCTCTCTGTCAAATAAATAAATAAATAAATCTAAAAAACAAAAACAAAAACAAGAACAAAAAACCATGGGTCAAATCATCACACTGTAAGTCTTAAACTCACACAATGTTATATGTAGATTATTATCTTCATGAGGCTGGGAAAAAACCCTTTCCCACACATTCAAATTCCCAATTCGTTTTCGCTCTTTCCTTTTTCCAAAAGCACCAATTCCTAGAGAATGACTTAATAAGCAAATGACGAAATGACTAAAGCTGAAAGGTTAGGATTTGGCCCATCACCATAATAAAGCATGAGCGCCATTGTTCAAGGACTGGTTTTGGCCCCCACAGATATATAAAGAGAAGGTATTTTCTCTCAGAGAACAAGGTGCGTAGCAGGAAACGGAGAAGCAATGGCTTTCCCAACGCTTCCTTTCATCCACTTTTATCTTTCCAGGTGTCCTACCCTTCTCCATACCTTTCACGTTATCCCCTACCTTATTACTGAGACAAACAATTTCTTTAAAAAATGAACACTGCAAATGTAAATTCACAAAACCTGCATTCTCACTTTTTTTTTAACTATTTTTAAATTTTTTTAACTTTTTTTTAAAATTTATTTTCAGCATAACAGTATTATTCATTGTTTTTGCACCACACCCAGTGCTCCATGCAACCCGTGCCCTCTCTAAAGCCACCACCTGGTTCCCCCAACCTCACCTTTAAGTAATTCATGACCCCAATGTTTTTCATCCTGTCAGCAAAGGTATTGAAAGTCTCCATGTTGCTTTTGGGATGATAAAATAGAATTTCACTTCCAAGCTTCCAAATAATCTGTCAAAACAGAAATTACGAGTGAAATTGTAAAATCCTTGCCTTAAAAAATTTCTGTCTAAGAATGCTGTATTTTTCTCTGCTTACAACCAGTAATTCATTTCCCTGGATACCACTACTGTCGACATTTTGCTGTTTCTCATTTCACCCAGTAAAACTATTTTATCTTATGTGGTAAAGCTTCTTCCATCCATTAAATTAAAATAGCAGAAGGCTATACTAGTGCAATTTTAAAGTTTGTAGTCTAGAGAAGGTAAGAAGTTAAGACCCATACAGAAGATAGAATCTTTAGTATGAAGGCAAGAATATTTAAGGCAGAAAACATGGTTTCTATTAACACTGGCTTCTCCACTGCTCTTGGTCTCATCTTTATTATCCACAAAATGAGAGCAACGGACTAGATGTTTCCTGAGATCCATCAAGCTCGTTAACTCTTGACGATATTTAATCTATATTTAGAACTCCAACTTAAAATTTGTTATCAGCTACAGTCAAATTTTAATAAAATATATTTTCTCCCCAAAGCACCAAAATGGCAGTGACAGAACTTGGAGCCTTTCTTTTTCATGGAACTGAGACTCTGTTTCTCTTACCCCAATTTAAAGTATTTCATTTTTTAAAAAAAGATTTTATTTATTTATTAAGGGGAGCATGCATGCAAGGCAGGGAGGCGGGGAAGAGGAAGCAGAAGAAGCAGACTCCCTGCTCAGCAGGGAGCCTGATGTGGGGCTCCATCTCAGGACTTTGGGATCATGATCTGAGCCAAAGGCAGGTACTCAACCAACTGAGCCACCCAGGTGCCCCAAGAATCTGTATTTTCAACAAAAGCCCCAGCTAAGTCAGGAAAAGGCAGACAAGGCCACCTACGTGGCTCAGCTGGGTAAGTGGCTGACTTTGGCTCAGGCTGTGATCTCGGGGCCATGGGATGGAGCCCCCTGTGGCGCCCAGCACGCAGCAGAGTCTACTTCTCCCTCTCCCTCTGGCCCACCCCCCATTCATCTCTATCCCTTTTTCTCTCTCTCAAATAAATAAATAAAGTGTTTAATAAAAGAAGCAGACAAGTGTCTGAAAACCAATGATTAAAATCCTTCATTTTACAACACAAATTTTCAACAGAAAGAACATAACTTGTCCAGTGTTTTATGGATGCACATAGCTTTGTCCATAAACTAAATTTTCAACCAATAGTTAAATTTTCTTTGATCAGATTGTTTTTTTGGCTCTACTAAGTATCTAAGTGGTATAATGTTTACTATGTTAGTAAAAGCTACTTGAGATATTCATGTGAAGTTATTTATGGATAAACTGTATTTTACTGAACAAATTTAAAAGTGTATACGCCAAGCCCTGTTCTAGACCCCTCCCCTCATGACATTTACATTCTACTGTAGAGAGACAGGCCATAACCGAGAAACAGAACAATTAAATTGCAAGTACTGCAGGAAAAGAACGGAGCAGGCAAAGGGGATCAGGAGAGACAGCTGGCAAGTGGAGGGGCGTGGCATGGAGTTGCCATTTTAAACAGTCACGGCAGGCCTCAGTGAAATGAGACTTGATGGATATCAAAGTGACATCTGAATAAAGACCTTTCCAAGTAAGGCAAAGGCAATCCAGCAAAGGTACATACAGCCCCGTTCAAGCAAGAACCAGGAGCTACTGAGGCTGGAGGAAAAAACCAAACAAGTCTCTGAGTAATAGGAAATGAGGTTAGAGAGGTTAGAGAGGTCAAAGGGGGAAAGACCATACAGACCATACGGAACTTGCAGGCAGTCGTGAGGACGTCGGCTGTTACTCTGAGTGAAATGGGAAGTCACTGTAGTTTTCAGCACAAAAGTGACCTGACCTGACCTATGTTTTAAAAGGATCGTGCTGCATCCTGAGTCACTGGGGAAATACAGATCAAAACCACAATGAGATACCACTCCACAATCACTAGGACAGCTATCATCAAAAAGACAAACAACAACAAAAGTTGGCAAGGATGTGCAGAAATAGGGACCCTCACAGACTGCTGGGGGGAATGTAAAATGGTGCAGCTACTTTGGAAAACAGTCTGGTAGTTCCTTAAGAGATTAAACAAAGTCACCATATGACCAGCCCTCCACTCCTAGGAACATACCCAAGAGAAATTTCAACAAATATTCCTAACTGGGCGCCTGAGTGGCTCAGTGGGTTAAGCCGCTGCCTTCAGCTCAGATCATGATCTCAGGGTCCTGGGATCGAGTCCCGCATCGGGCTCTCTGCTCAGCAGAGAACCTGCTTCCTCCTCTCTCTCTCTCTGCCTGCCTCTCTGCCTACTTGTGATCTCTCTCTGTCAAATAAATAAATAAAATCTTTAAAAATATATATATATTCCTAACAAAAACACGTGCACAAATTGTTCATAGCAGCATTATTCATAATAACCCAAAGTGCAAACAACCCAAGTGCCTAACAACTGATAAAGCAATACATAAAGCGTGATGGAATATTACTTTGCAATAAAAAAAGGAATGAAGTACAGGGTGCCTGGGTGGCTCAGTCAGTGGAGCGTCCAACCCAATTTCCACTCAGGTTATGATCTCAGGGTCATGAGATCGAGCCGTGCACTGGGCTCTGTGCTGAGCCCTGAGTCTGCATGTCCCTCTTCTTCCCCCTTCCGCCATTTCCCCTTGAACGTGCACACTCTCTTGCGCTCTCAGAATTAAACTAAAAAAAAAAAGGAATGAAGTACTAATACATATTGCAATTAAGGCTAAAATTGAAAACATTCCACTTACGTGGAATATCCAGAGTATCAAGTAGATTAGTGCTTGCCAAGGGCTGGGGAGTGGGGTAAGGAGGCGCAGAACAGCAAGTGACTGCAAGTAGGCACAGGGTTGTTCTGGGGGCGGGAGAGCAAAAATGTCTGAAATTTAGACGGTGGTAAAGGCTGCACATCTCCATGGATACGTGAAAAAATACTGAATTGTACAATTTAAATATGTGAACTGCATGGTGTGTTAATTATAAAATTTTTTTGGTAAAGGATCACCCTGGTCACCATGTTGAAAAGAGACTCGGGGTTGCAGGAGGGCAAGCAGTCATCTAAGTGAGGGGACGGACAGTGGCTTGGATCAATGTGCGGCAATGTAGGTGTTGGGTAGTATTCAGACTGAATTTTTTTTTTAAGATTTTATTTATTTGAGAGAGAGAGCATGCACGAAAGCCCATGAGTCGGGGAGGGGCAGAGGGAAAGGGACAAGCAGAGTCAGGGAGCCTGACATGGGGGCTGAATCCCAGGTCCCCGGAATCATGACTTGAACCGAAGTCAGACACTTAACCAACTGAGCCACTTAGGTGCCCCTCAGACTGAATTCTGAATGTAGAGCCAACAGGATTTTTTCACAGTTTGGATATGGGGTATGAAAGAAAGAGAACTTCAGAGTCTGGCCTCAGTGATCAGATACATAAAATAACCATCACCTCCGGTGAGGAAAATTAGGTTTGATGGTGAAGAACAGATCATTTTAGAGATGTTAGTGTGATAGGGCTGTTAGAGATCCGAGCGGTGATGGGGAATAGACAGCTGGAAACAGGAAGGCAGACACGAAAAGATGTCCGGGCCACAGATACACAAATGGGACTCATCTATCATAGAGACTAAATTTAAGGCCATGAAACTGAATGAGCTCATCAGGAGTGAGTTCAGATAAAGAAGAGGACAAAGGACTGAGTTCTGGGGAACTCACAAGTCCAAAGGCCAGGGAGAAGAGGAGACTTCACAGGAGGCCGAGAAGGCCAGTGAGGCGAGGAAAAACGGAGAGAGACTGCAGAGTCCTGGTAGCCGGATGAAGACAGTTTATCACACAGGAGGGAGCAATCTACTGTCTCAAATCCTGCTGACAGAGCAGGTTATACGAGCAATGAGAACTGGGCACTGTTGACCTTGACAAGATAATGTGGAAGAAATGATGATGCTGGCTGCTGGGGGAGCCTAACTGGAGAGGGTTTAGAGAGAACCAGTACACACATTCTTTCAAGGAGTTTTGCTGAAAGCTGAAGTGGAAAACCGGGGCACACCTGTGAAGGAAGTGGGGCGTCAAGAGACAACTTTAAGATGGCAGAAATACCACGTCTGTAGGATAGGGACCATCACCCCACAGAGAGGGGAAAATAATGACACAGGGAAAGAAGGAAGAATACTGGAAGGAAGGAAAAAAGAAGGGTGGGGAATCCGAGAGTTCGAACTATTCTGAGTAGCCTTTAAAAGCCTAGTAAGTAAAAAGAAGTGCAAGAAACAACGTCCCAATACAAACTCTCCACCCAAAACTACTTTAAGTAACTTTTAAGAAAAATCAATTTGAGATCCTGCAAAGGCTCTTCAGGACAGAGCTGTGCAGGCAGAAAGGCCCCGGGTCTGTGATGGCCTCTGGCAGACTCGCGCGCCCCTTAGTCACTTACCTCGGGAGCGGCCTGCCTCTTGTGGCTGTCCGAGTCCTCCAGGATCTGGAGGTAACTGTGCATGTATTCGGCAGCTTGCTGCCACTGGTGCTTCAGCAGCGCTTCCTGGATAAAACTCAAACAAGCACTTGTTGTCTGGGCAAAATCCTTCTCCTTTTTTCCTCCGGTTGCTATGATTAAAAAGAGAAGAGTCTTTACCCACAGTGATCCCAATTCAAGTTTAAAAAACTGATTTCGGATAAGCAGGTTTCATTTTTTTTTTTAACAGAGTTCTTTCCTTTGTTATTTCTAGTAGTCTTTTCTTCCCCCCCCCCCCAAAATTTATTTAGTTATTTGGCAAAGAGTGAGAGCACACGCACACAAGCAAGGGCGAAGGGCAGAGGGAGAGGGAGAAGCAGACTCCCTGCTGAGCGGAGAACCTGATGTGGGGCTCGATCCCTGGACCCCAAAATCATGACCTGAGCTGAAGGCATTTGCTTAACCCACTAAACCACCCAGGCACCCTGATAAGCAGAAGTTTTAACAAGTGGAACAGTAGTTTTTACTGAACCCAGCCCATCCCTCATATCAAAGCTAGCTTCACTTGAAACAAAACTCCCACATCCAGCTCTGAGCTCCGCAGGGAGTGGGCTTGGGATTCTCTCTCTCCTACCTCCCCTTGCCCCAGTTGGCGCTCTCTCTCTCACACTCAAGTAAATAAATAAATCTTTTTATAAAAAAAAAAACGTGAAAGGATCTAATAATTCTTTTTAATAGAGCACTATGCAATTTCTTCATCAGTGTTTCAAGAATTCCAAAACCTGATACATTGCTATAATTACACTCTATCTAGTGCCATCTACTTACTTATGTAACTAAGACTTCTCAGAATTATATCAATGAAAACAAAGGAGAATTTAAGCCAAATTGTTTCCTCTTTTTTTTTTTTTTAAGATTTTTATTTATTTATTTGACAGATCACAAGTAGGCAGAGAGGCAGGCAGAGAGAGAAGGGGAAGCAGGCTCCCTGCTAAGCAGAGAGCCAGATGTGGGGCTCCATCCCAGGACCCTAGGATCATGACCTGAGCGGAAGGCAGAGGCTCAACCCACTAAGCCATCCTGGCGCCCCTAAAATCTTTTCTCATTCTGGAAGTACATAATATTCTTTCATAGATTTATGAAATAATTGGAAAAAAGGGACCACCGTATTTATCAAACTGAAAAAGAAATTAAAATTTATTTTCAAATTTTAACACAACTTTTATTTATTTTTAGAATTTATTTAAGAGGGAGAGAGAGAGACAATGTGCCCATAAGCAGGGGGAGCAGCAGAGGAAGATGGGAGAAGCAGGCTCCTCACTTGAGCAGAAGCCCAATGCAGGGCTGATCCCAGAGCCTGGGATCACGACCCAAGCCAAAGCAGACGCCTAACCGAGTAAGCAACCCAGGCACCACCAACCCCCCAACAACTTTCTTTAGATTTTATTTATTTATTTGAGAGATAATGATTTTATTTACATTTTCAAGACAGAGCAAGAAAGATCGGGGGTTAGTTGGCAGAGGGGAAACCCGACTCCCCACTGAGCAGGGAGCCAGACTTGGGGCTCAATCCCACGGATGCCAAGATCACGACCTGAGCCAAAGTCGAGCCAAAGTCGGATGGACAGACTGAGTCACCCAGGCGCTCCTGAGAGAGAGTATTTTAATACAACCTTTAATACTTATGTTTTTCATCAGCTGTGTATAATTACTAATTATGATGTGCCACTCCAGATGAATTTAATCTTAAAGCCTTAAAATTCATTAAAATGAATTTTAATACTTAAAGCCTTATAGAATATTAACAAAAAAATAATTAAATGTAGATATACAGTTTTATCACAAAGATGAAAGTATGAAAGGAAAATAAACAGTATAAAATCTCCATCAATTAAAATCTTTTTCATAAATATTTTTAAGTGGATGATGAAAGGCATATCACATTCCTATGCTGTTTAGATTCCATTGGATATATCAGTAAAAGCAGTAAACTAATTTCATTTAAAAATGCCAATCTAATTTGGAAATTATATCTTTTGCAACTATTAAACTTCCAATATGATTTTTTGATAGCATCTTAAAACCATGCAAGGCAATACATAATTAAAAAAAAAAAAAAAGGAAAAGCGAGCAAAGAAGTTTGAAGACTACTGCTCTACACTAGTGCTTCTCAAACTCAAACTCAAAATAGAAACACATCACCTGGGGATCCTGATGCTTGCTATTCGGTGTGGTCCCGGAAAGAAGAGCCTTTAGGATCACTGAGGAATCTTATCGGGAATGCAGAATACTATGCCGCCCTACATCTCTGAGTAAGAAGCTACATTTAGCAAGATCTACAAATAAGCTGCCCAGGACCAGCAGCAACACCAAGGAGGTAGTCTGGAAAACTGAGAGAGCACTTCTTCTCTAAAACCTCATTTATTCACATGAAGGAGAACTGACCTCAGGCCACACTCCCACCTACCCCCTCAAGTTTTCACCACTCAGACTGGAAAGTGGACTTCCCCTTCTGCCTTCCAACTTAGCCTAGTTACCTCAGGAATATCTCTCACTTCATTCTTTTATGAGCAAAAGATCATCCTATTTGCTGCTGATACACTTTCAAAAATAACTGCCTAGGAGAAGAAATTTTGACATGGAATGAGGTACAATAAAGAGCCAGTGCCATCAACCCATCTCTAATACCCTTGAAAGAACGTGGAAACTTGTCAGTCAACAAATACATTTAAGGACTTATTTGACAGAGAGAGAGACAGCACAAGCGGTGGGGGCGGGGGGCAGAGGAGGGAAAAACAGGCTCTCCCCTGAGCGGGAAGCCCAATGTGGAACTCGATTCTAGGACCCTGGAATCAAGACCTGAGCCAAAGGCAGACATTTAACTGAGCCACACGGGCGCCCTCAACAAGTACTTTTTGAGCACTATTTTGAATCAGGTACTATTTCAGGTACTCAATTCTTCTAGGTACTCAACATATAGTTTTAATCCAGATTGGCCCCTGCTTTCAAAGTTTTTAGTGTAGGGGGCATACTCTTCAGAACCCTGAAAGATTATCTACTAGGAAGAAAAAAAATTGCTAGGCAATTTTGTTTTCCTATTATGGTTATTGATTACTACAATGTCAGTATTACCTGAAATTATTTTCTCATTGCAGACATTAAGTATTTTGGGTTTAACAGGCTATCCATAACTTATGAAACACTTCTAAGCACATAAATTCTAGTCTGAAACCTATCTGATTTAGACTGACACAAGCTCTCTATAGAACACTGATGACAGAAACATGCCCAACTATGTCTTAACTAGCAGGAACTTCAGTGACTATGGGACTATCCCTACTATGGGAGAAAACAGCACTCCCTCTGAGGGCCATCCATTCACACCTTGTTTGAACCACGTGCATTCATTAGCAAAAATAAAATGAGAGGAAAGAAGTTATTTTTTCCAACACTCACTAAGCTTGAGACTCTGTGCTAGGCACTTTACATATATTATCTCATTTAAAAAATATATTTGTTATTGGAAGTGTAAGCTCTGAGATTCATCAGACCTGGGTTGAATTCCTGAGACCAACATAATAGAGTTTAACTTCTTTGAAATTCATTTCTCTCATCTCTAAAATACCCAGCACGTGGATTTGAGGATGAATGTCCAGAGATAATTAAATGAGATAATATTTACACTAAAAGATAAAGAAATTGGAACAAGTTCTAGGAGCTAAAGAATCTCAGTCAAGGGGAAAGAGGGCTAGGCTAGGAGAGATGTATTTGAAGGCAATAAGTGTAAATTCTAATATATTCCCACAACTACACCATCCAACATGCCCATATACAGATAAACACTTCTTTTATATATCCTTACAGAAAAGACAGCCCACAAAACTCAATTCTTTTTTTTTTTTTTTTTGAAGATTTTATTTATTTGATGGAGAGAGAGACAAAGAGAGAGGGAATACAAGCAGGGGGAGTGGGAGAGGGGAAAGCAGGCCTCCCACTGGGCAGGGAGCCCGATGCAGGGCTCAGTCCCAGGACCCTGGAATCACGACCTGAGGCAAAGGCAGACAATAACTGAGTCACCCAGGCGCCCCAAATAGTGCCTTTTTAAAGAGTATTTTCTTGGCCCAGTTTATATTTTAAAAGCATCAAGGTAGAAGAGGCTACAACTGAGTCACCCAGGCGCCCCATAATTTCAGTGCAATTCCACCCAAACTTCTTAAAAGCACTTCCTACGTATGTGCTCCTCAATGGCCCTATCTTCTTCATCTATGTATCTCCAGTATTAGGCCAATGCTAGGCATATCAGTGCCTAGTAAGTATTGTTAGAGGAAAAAAAAAAGTGTATCTACCATAATACAGACTGTTATTACATCAAAGGAAAAGTAGCAAAAAAAAAATATATTCTTATGATTTTTTTGCTTACAGCCTCAAAAACCCTCATATAGTCCCATCTTGAAAACTGAATAAAGCAACTTGTTTATTCAACTTGATTATTCACTTTGTGTCCATATTGAACCTTATCATCTCCTTACATTAAAGTTAAGATGGCTGTACATTATTTTACTTACCAATAGTCCCTATATGATTTTGCAGCCAAGGAAAAGACATTCCTGTACCAGAGAATACATATGATTCCTCCTGCTCATCCTCTGTCTTGGACCCTATCAATTCTTCACTGAAATCACTCATACCTGTTTCAAATTGAGAATATCAGTTACTTTCTGTACATCTTATTCCACAGCCTTCTTAGTTATAAATACTGCCACCTTTTTACCTAATAAATAACATTTGTTCAGTGAAATTAATTCTACCAGGCAGCTTCTTTAAAGTAAGTAATAAAATTATGTCAGCAACAGGCAAAATAAATGATTTTTTAAAAGATTTTATTTATTTGACAGAAATCACAAGTAGGCAGAAAGAGGGAGAAGCAGGCTCCCTGCTGAGCAGAGAGCCCGATGCGATGCGGGGCTCGATCCCAGGACCCTGAGATCATGACCTGAGCTGAAGGCAGAGGCTTAACCCTCTGAGCCAACCATGCGCCCCCAAATAAATGATCTTTTAAAAAAAATTTTAATCTTTACTCCGGTTACAAGAACATACAAAGATAACTAAGATACTGCTTCTTAATTAAAAAAAAAAAAAACCACAAAAAACATATAAGTCTAGAGGGAGTAACAAATGACACATAATAAAACAATACAAGCATACTAATAGGAATAGTAGTTAATATATCAATCCCTCTCTACACACCAAGGATATAAATTATTTTTTTTAAGATTTTATTTATTTGACAGAGATCACAAGTAGGCAGAGGCAGGCGAGGGGGGGGGGAGCAGGCTCCCTGCTGAGCAGAGAGCCAGAAGTGGGGCTCCATCCCAGGACCCTGGGACCATGACCAGAGCCGGGGTCATGAATGACCTGAGCGGAAGGCAGAGGCTCAACCCACTGAGCCACCAGGCGCCCCTAAATTCTCTTTTAATCCTTATAAGTACCCTAAAAAAAGTACTATTGTTTTCTTCCATTTTCATGTTGAACAAACCGAGGGGCTTAATTAAATTACGTAACCTGACCCAACGTCCTAAGAAAGGAGAGGACAATATTGTAGGAACGAGGTCGTCAGACTACTTGGCATGAATAGAGTCTCGGGTCTGCGGAGAGGAGGGGGTCAGAAGACAGAACGGATGGTGGGCAACGAACCCAGAGAGACAGCCACACCCCCAGCGGAGTGTGGACTTCATCCTCAAGATGCTCGGGGTCCTCGTCCCTCTGTCCCCACGTCCAGCTGATTAGTAGGTCCTGCTGATACTACTTGTTGGAGTGACTCCAGCCTCCCCTCTTCTCCGCAGTCCTATCCACTACCCTAGTTCAGGACATCTTCAAACTGTGTCCCCATCCCTTAATTAGCTTTCCAACGAGTTATCCCGCCTCCAATTGTGCTACTCCACATCACAGCCAGAGCACACTTTTTTTTTTTTTATTATTTTTTTTTTAAATTTTTTATTTTTCATAAACATATATTTTTATCCCCAGGGGTACAGGTCTGCGAACACCTTTTAAAGGCAGATTCTGTGGTGGAGGAGCACGGGCGTGAAGTGAAATTTGCATGCGACGCCCACGTGTTTTAACGAGCCCTTCCAGAAGCTCTCGCGTCCCAAATTCTCACAGACGGAGCCGGTGCCGCGCCCCTGCCGCGGGAACCATCAGGGCTGCTTCGCCCCTTCCGCCTCGTTCTCAGAAATAAAGGTTTCAGGACACCAGGAGCAAGTATCAGGAGAACATGGGAGAATCCTACCACAGACCTTCAGGTTCTACTTTGGATGCTGGCGATGACCGATGGACGGAAGACGCGGCCCAATCCTTCCCGCCGCTCTGAACGCAATTTCCTAACTCAGGCACCTCGCGAGCGACCCGCCACCGGAAGCGAAGTTAGAGACGCCTTCGTGCGAGCATGCGCCAAGTCCGCCGGCGCTTTCTGGCTGCGCAGACGCGGCTCCGCCCCTAAACCCTCCTTCCGCGGCGGAGGCGACGCCGTGCGCGGCGGCCCCCGGAAGTGACGGCGGTGTGCCGCCCTGTCTTTGGGTTGGTCGTGGTTTTACGCGTGAGTGTGCCCGGGTGGGAAGATGCGAGGCTTTAAAGGCAAGTGGAGACCGGGACGAGGGGGTGGTGGCTGGATGAGGTGAGCAGTCGAAAAAACATGTCACTTTGGAGAATGTGAAACAATGTCACTTTGGTAATTCACAGTACAAAACCTTCAAATTTTTGCTTAGCTCAAGGGCGCACTGCGCAAGCGTCCGGGGCGTGGCTGGTGGTCCTGACCAAAATCAGCTTAACCTCTTAACTGCTTCCTCGAAATCTTTTTTTCTCTTTGATTAAAGTTTTAGCTTTGAGTTTAAGGGATTTGACACCACCCCCACCCCCAAATTTGGGCAACAGTGTCCTTTCATGTGAGTTCATCAATGTTCCTCATGCAACGTGACCCCAGTGTGTCCTAGAGCCACTGTTCCTCATGCAACGTCACCCCAGTGTGTCCTAGAGCCACTGTTCCTCATGCAATGTGACCCCAGTGTGTCCTAGAGGCACTGTTCCTCATGCAGCGTCACCCCAGTGTGTCCTAGAGCCACCTCTTCTGTGGCTCTAGGACACACTGGGGTCACGTTGCATGAGGAACATTGATGAACTCACATGAAAGAGAGGTCAAAAGTAAGACGATTAAATGTGAAATAGGGGAAATTGAGGAGTTCTGGGGAAGATGACCCTGAAGAAGCAGAGACTCATGGGAACACAATATGTATCTCCGTGTTTTGGAGATTCGGTCTGTTGAAGGGTCAGACCGTTTTTGCATTGCGTCAGAGAGCAGCACTGGGACCGAGGAGTAAAAGTTAAAAGGAGGTAGCTTTAAAGTCATCGCAAAGATTTTGTTCATACCTAAGGCTGCACAAATAATGGCATAGGCTCCCACAGGAATCTCTGGGTTTTCCCTCCCCATGAAAGTGAATCACTTGGACAGAATCAGAGTATTGTAGAACTTTTTAAAGGATGTAAGAATTTCTACAGGAATTCCTTAATATGCCAGAAATAGGTGATTCTGCGTTTTCCTCGCCAACATCATGCAGTTAGGTTTGAGTTTGCAAGAAGGCTCCAGGGATGCCTGGCTGGCTCAGCTGGTAGAACATTCGACTCTTGATCTTAGTGTGGTGAGTTTGAGCCCTATATTGGCATACAGATTACTTTAAAAAAAAAAAGAAAGAAAGAAAAGTTCCTACGGCTGTTCCTTGTGTTGAAACCCATTTGCCTCACTCAAGCCTGTGCTCTACAGCAAGGCTGATCGAGGTGATGTGGTCCAGCAAGGCACACAAATGAAATAACATGGCCATCATCTTCTAGTCTAGAGGCTTGATCTGGCTACATTTCTTCCTTTGCCATGAGGTTGTTGCCCTTGAAAGTAAATGAGCTTATTATTTTACCAGCAAAATGTGTTTATTCAGGAATAGCAGAGGATCACTTCTTGGCCTTTGGGCTAAGATCAAGCGTAGGAATAGCGGAGGAATTGCAATTTGGGACAAGAGAGTTATAGCAAAAGCCATAGCCAAGTCCAGAAAACAAAGGAGAGGACCACTCTGATATATAGGAGAAGGGAGAGTTGGGAGGAGCCCTTATAAACAAGAAGTCCATTGGAGTAAACTGAGACTTCAAAGTGTGCTGGCTTTTCATTGGCTGAGTTGTGACAGTTTTTCATTTCCTGGGCCTTTACTGGGCATGGAGAAAATCTTTTTCCTACTGGGATAGTGAAGTGGGTTTCTTCCTTTTGGGAAGGCAAGGTCATCTCTTCCTGTTGGGTCTGCAAAGGGCTGCAATGAGAGGTAGGGCCTGAGTTCTCCTTTCTGGCCTCCTAGCTCCGCCTGAAAAAGTTTCCTTTCTTGAATTTCACAAGGTATAATTTCACTCAAACCAACCCAGAACTGATTTTGTAAAGCTACAAATCTATGCTCTCACAAAAGTGGAAAAAAAAATTTTATTTAACATCCTCAGATAACTTGAGATAACTGTAGATAAGGTTAAGAATGAATCTTTTTTAAAAAAAAAAAAGATACAAAAAAAATAAATAAAAAAAGATACATTTATTTTAGAGAGAGCGAGTATGCATATGAGATGGGGGAGAGGCAGAGGGCAGAGTGGGGAGGTTGTTTAGACAACCAAACATTTGGAAAAAAAGACATCATCATATATAGTCTATACTATATCACAGCTCATAATATGAACAAGATAAAAAAAAAAGGAGTGTAGCAAAAATGAAAACATAAAGACAGCTTACATAATAACATAGAGAAAAATATTATCTAACTACAAACTCCCCAAAATACATAGGCTAGGATCCCACCCCAGACTTAGAATTGAGAAGAGAAAAAAGCTATATCCTCAAACGCTTGCCTTCATTTTCTTGCCCAGTTCAAGCAGTCTTACTGGTGAGAAAGGCCACGTGAAGAAAGGGTTCCCGACAGATCAAATAGCACATGGAGAGAAGCCACATGAAGCCAACAGTCTGCATCTTAATTCCATACATATGAGACAGGCTTTCCTAGACCTTGAGACCCAGATCAGTCAACTGCTGAATTCAACTGCAGGAGTGAGTCTAGTTGCAACCATGTGAAGGAGGAGTGAACTATTCTCACGAAACTCTGTGCAAATTCCTGACTCACAATGTGGGCAATGTAATGGTGGTGGTTTTAATCCACTAAATTCTGGAGTAGAATGTTATGTAGCAATAGATAACTAAAACACTGATACCGTTCATTTGCATCTTCTGTATTTCTTCATCAGTCTAGTTAGAGAGTACCAATTTATTTATGCTATGATCAGAAAACAGACTTTGTCAGATGTCCATATTGTTGACATTGGACAAATTGAAAATTGTTGAGGCTTATTTTATCCCCTGATATGATCTATATTGATAAATGTTCCATGGGCAGTGAAAAAGCATGTGTTCTGCCATTGTTGCACATTGTATTTGGTCAATGTCAATGAGGTTAAGGTAGTTGGTAGTTTGGTTCAGATCCTCTGTATCATCACTGACTTCTTATACAGTGGTACTCTTAATTACTGTAATAGGGGAGTTAAAATTGCATATACTGTGGATTCGTTTCTTTCTTCCTTTAGTTTTGTCAGTTTTTCCCCTATGTATTTTGAAGTGTTGATACTGTAGCACATTAACAACAATGGCTCTTATGTCTTCCTGACAGAGTAACCATTTTATCATTATGAAAAATCATCTGTTGCTGATAAACCCTTATCTTTTTTTTAAGATTTTATTTATTTATTTGACACAGAGAGACAGATCACAAGTAGGCAGAGAGGCAGGCAGAGAGGTGGGGGAAGCAGGCTCCTTGCTGAGCAGAGAGCCAGATATGGAGTACTGTCTCAGGACCCTCAGATAGGACCTGAGCCAAAGGCAGCAGCTTTAACCCACTGAGCCACCCAGGTGCCCCAATAAACCCTTATATTTAAATGAAATTTCTTACAATAATGCAGTCACTGCAGCTTTCTTAGCTGTTTGTATGTTCTATATTTTTCCATCTTTCTTTCAACTTATGTGTGTTTTTTAATGTGATTCCCTTATAGACAGTAATTAGTTGGATCTTCCTATTTTTATTCCAGTCTGACAATCTTCACATTTTATTTGGTATGTTTTCTCCACTTATATTAGTTGTAATCATTTATATTATTGAATTTAATTCTATCATTTTGATATTTGTTTCCAATTTGTCCCATTAGTTTTGTGTTCCTCTGCTCTCACTTAATTGCCATTTTTTGGATTAATCAAATGTTTTAGTATTCCATTAGAATTCCTCTGTTAGCTTTTAACTATCTTTTTGTGTTACTGTTTTAGAAATATTTTTAGGAATTATGATAAGCATTCTTAAATTATCAATTTACTTAGAGTTAAAATTGTGATACTTCACATAAAATAAGGAGTCTTACCTTATATAGTTCTATTTACCACCACCCTTAAGTCCTTTGTGTCTTATTGTCTTATATGTTACATCTATACTCATTATCATTTTTGCTTTAAAGAGTCACAGGTACTTTAAAGAAATGAAGAGATATGTATTGCCATATATATACAAATGTGTACATATATATACACATATGTATGGCAATACATATCTCTTCATTTCTTTATATATATATATAATATGCCTTTTATATTTACATTTGTTTACTATTTTCAGTGCTTTCATTCCTTCTAATAGATTATCTTCAAATAGCTGCCAGAAATCCTTCCCATTCCTGTCTGCCTGCATATACATGTAGCTTCTCCCATTAAGAGGCAGAGTCAAGAAGGGCCTGAGTGGTACAGCTGGTTAAGCATCCAGCTCTTGGTTTCAGTTCATGTCATGATCTCAGGGTCATCAGATTGAGGCTCACATTGGGCTCCACATTCAGTGCAGACTCTGCTTGGAACTCTCTCCCTCTCCCTCTCCCAGCCACATGTGCTCTCTCTCTCTCTTAAATAAATAAATCTTTAAAAAAAAAGTACCTAAAAAGAGAGAGAGAGAGAGAGAGAGGTAGAGTCTAGGGGTATCTGGGTGGCTCAGTCAGTTAGTGGTCTGACTCTTGATTTCAGCTGGGTCATCTCACAGAAATTTCTTTATAGACTACTTCTTTCATATGGTTTCCCATTTTCCTATTTCTTTGTATGTTTGAAAATAAATAATTATATATTAGATGGTTGTAGAGAATACATTATAGGGAGTCTGGATTTTGTTGTCTTCCTTTAAAGGGTATTATATTTGTGCATAATGAAAATTAATTACTGGCGGGTCCTTTGTTCTGTTAGCCTTGGTACTATTATTAGCAGCATGTGTCCATTTTGGTTTTATACATGGCCCTAGCATGTGTCTCTTACTTCTTGCATAGTTCTTTCTCTTAGGGCTTGGTTCTGGATTCTCAGTTGAGTGCCTGAAGTATTAGTGAGGTTGCTGCTCTTGGGTCGGGCTGGAAATCCAATGTCTCTTAGCACTGCATGATTTTTAGTATCACTCTTCAGGCTTCCTCCTGCAGCAGGCAAACTTCCTGGCACATTTGTGTCCCACCAACCTAACACGTGCATGTGCATGTGCACTTGCACATGCCTGCGCATGCACACACACACGTACCACAGCTCAGGTATTCTAACCCACAAAATTCCAGCCATTTCAGAAACTTTGACCTCTGATAACTTTATCCTCTTCTCAGGCAGGCGACTACTTTACTTGAGTTTCACTTCCCTAGTTATGGAGTTTACCTTGTGTGTTTTGTTCTCAGATATGACAATCATGGCCTGCTTATTTATCAATGCCTAAAAATATTTGCTCTAAGTAGTTTGTCCAGTTTTATACTCTTTGTGGCAAAAAGTAAGTCTAATGCAGTTACTTTATCATGATTCAAAATAAAAATACTACATTCCTTATATCCACTTAGGCCAAATTAAACATAGAAACCTTGTAATGTAATGTCTCACAGATTGAACAACAATTTCATTGTCGATGGAGTCCAAAATCAACTTAAAAAGTCCGTTTCGAAATAGGTCTCTGAAAAATAAACTGGCCAAAACTTGCAAGGCAATCAGACTGAACTGACCATGTATTTTACCCCTACCTTTATGAGTGTGAGATCTACAATAAGCAAAAAAATAAAAGTTAATGTTAGGTTTTTAAAATGTGCTTACAATCCAGGAGACAGCCTCTTATGATACTTTCATATGTTAGATGGTAGTTGTGAAATTATTACACATATTGGGACACCTGGGTGGTTCAGTCTGTTAAGCATCTGCCTTCAACTTAATTCATGACCCCAGGGTCCTATGATCGAGCCCCATGTTAGGCTCCCTGCTTAGCAGGGAGCCTGCTTCTCCCTCTTCCTCTGCTCCTTCCCCATGTGCATGTGTGTGTGTGCACATTCTCTCTCTCTCCCCCTTCCAAATAAATAAATAAAATCTTTAAAAAATTATTACACATAATAATGAGCACATTAGACTCATGGAGTAAGACATTATTCTCATCTATGTTGAAAAACTATCATTATCTGTATGCCAAAAATTAGATACACCTCAAAATTCTCTAGAAAAGATAATTCTTAAATCTTATCAAAATAACTTCACTAGGTTTTTTTTCACCTCTGACATAACACAGTGTCAAGCTTTCTAGTCCTAAACATACACCTTTTACGAGGAGGAGACATTGGTCTCAGAATATACCAGCTCCTTCATCTCATTTCAGAAACCCATTCTAGCCATAAAAAGGAAAAATTGGGACACCTGGTGTCTCAGTTGGTTAATCCTCTGCCTTTGGCTCAGGTCTTATCTCAGGGTCCTGGGATCGAGTCCAGCATCAGGTTTCCTGCTCAGCAGGGGAGCCTGCTTCTCCCTCTGCCTGCCACTCCCCTGCTTGTACTCTGTCTTGCTTTGGCAAGTAAATAGATAAAATCTTTTAAAAAATTATATGTGCGGGCGCCTGGGTGGCTCAGTGGGTTGGGCCGCTGCCTTCGGCTCAGGTCATGATCCCGGGGTCCTGGGATCGAGTCCCGCGTCGGGCTCTCTGCTCAGCAGGGAGCCTGCTTCCCTCTCTCTCTCCCTCTGCCTGCCTCTCTGTCTACTTGTAATCTCTGTCTGTCAAATAAACAAATAAAATCTTTAAAAAAAAATTATATGTGCATATTTTCTGATTTTTTAAAAACTTTTCATCTATGGTGGGGGTCAGCAGCTTTTTCTGTAAAGAGTTAATACATATTTTATGACTTTTCGGGTGATACAGTTTCTATCACCGCTCTTCAACTGTGCTATTACAGGACAAAAGCAGCCATAGATAAATATAAACAAACGAGCTTATCTGTGTTCTAGTAAAACCTTATTCACAAAAACAGGTGGCAAACTGGATTTGGCCTGTGGGCCACAGTTTGCCAACTGTTGCTTTAGAGTAAAAATTGAAGTCTAGTCTCACAACAGAGATTTGGCTGTGATATACATGCACACACACGCACACACACACACATTATATACGTGTATATATACTTTTAAAAGTACATATTTTATATTTATATTATATTTATATAAATATATTTATATTAAGTATCAAATCTCTATTAAATTATTATATATAATATATATCAATATATATAAAGTGTATATATATTAAATATATTGATATTATATTTTAAAGTACATTGTATGTGTGTATATATATATATATACTTTTTACGAATACATACTCATACTAGTGTTAATTTTTGCCTCCAAAAAGAGACCTACTAAAAAACAATTACTGATACCATCATGCACCGCAGTCCTTATGACTGTCATGGACTAGATAGTTAGTACTTCTTCTGAGTACTTTAAAGACAGTCAGTAGATGTTAATGCTGAGAAGTAATTGTACTGTTCTATTGTGGAGAAACTTTGTTATAATTGTGTAAATGAGATTAGCCATTATGAAGTTGATATACATTTATTATAATTATTATCCTAATACATCTTCATGTGTCATCTCAGCCTATATCCCCCTAAGTTTTAATTAAGAAGCATGTTCTTGGGGTACCTGGGTGGCTCAGTTAAGTGTCCAACTCTTGGTTTTGGGTCAAGTCATGATCTCACATCCTGGGATTGTGCCCTGTGTCAGGCTTCACACTCATTGGGGAGTCTACTTCCCCTCCCCTCCTTCTGCCCCTCCACCTAGCTCATGCACTCTCTCTTTCTCCAAAGTAAATAAATAAAATCTTTAAAAGTAAATGTTCTTTCGTTAAGGAACAAACCTTCTACATCCATTCCAAATAATTCAACATGTGCCCATGATTTGACTATTAACACAAAGAAAAACAATACATTTTTATTCAGATCTAAATTTAAGATAAGACAGTGTAGAAGAGGGACCACGTGTGAGAAGGTGGAAATAGAACAATATAAAACCCTTCTTGGAAGAAGAAAAATACAGATTCAATTCAGAAATAGGAGATGTCTATGAAGGTGGCATTACCTTTAGTGACAACAAACTGTTGAGCAAAGTCACTTAGATCTGTAGGGACTCTTTTTTTTTTTTAGGTTGAGGTTATCATCTTTCTTTTAGCAGATAAAACTACAAAACACAAAATATAGAATTTTTATAAACATGGGTGCATTTTTTTAAAGATTATATTTTTAAGGCACCTCTGCTCATGACCTGAGCTGAAGGCAGAGGCTTAACCCACTGAGCCACCCAGGCACCCTTAACTGATCAGATTTTAACAAAAGTCTTAAGCAGTGCCTCTCAACTAGGAGGGTGGTACCATCCTTACCAAGGGGAGTTTGGGAGTGCATGGGGGCAATTTTTTATTCTGTTGCCATGACTAAAAATGCTACTGAAATTTCATGGCTAGGCTCAAGGTTGTATATCCTGCAGCTGGTTGGACTGTCCCACCCAAAATGCCGAGAGAGTCTAGCAAGAAACATTGCCTAAACTAGTAACATGTTCTGGTCCCTTACTTCCCCATAATTGTGTTTTTCTACAATTTAAATGAAGGAATAAGGGCTCTTGTGCAGTCTCATTGTTGTATTACCCATATAAACATAATTCTGGGTTTCTTTATATTTGTCAAGAACAGTGAACGTGTTTAAGATAATTATAAGAAATAAATTATAAAGAGGCACCTGGATGGCTCAAGTCGGACTTGTGATTTTGGCTCAAATCATGATCTCATAGGTCATGAAATCCAGCTCTGCACTCAGTGGGGAGTCTGCTTAAGATTCTTTCTCTTCCTCTCCCCCAACTCATGCTCTTTCTCTCTCTAAAATAAATAAATGTTTTAAAAAAAAATAAATGATAAAAACATGACTAGTGTAGGAGCTTAATGATGACCATAGTTTATGTTTTTCATTAAATATTTCAAATTCATCTGAAGAAGCAATGAAATTCTTAGATATTCCAACAGAAATCTCAATCTCTGACGCCAAACAAACAAAATATTGGGGGTTTTGAGATAACCACCATAATTCTTTCTCTTTTTGAAAAAGTTCCAAAAGAGCTTGGCCAAAAATTTGTATATCCTGTAACAGAATTTTAAGATTTGCTTTTCTTTAAGTGTATGGCAAAAATGTACAATTATATGGTGTGGATCTAATGTTAATTTTTAATCTCTGCTTTCTAGATCGTTGCTGTCTTTAAAGGTACCTAGTCTGAACTGCAATGTGCTGTAAGTATAAAATACACACCAGAATTCAAAGATTTCACCTGAAATAAATGTAAAATATCTCATTTTTATACTTATTACAAGTTAAATGATAATAATTTAGTTCTACTGTTTTAAATAAAATGTATTAATAAAATTGATTTCATTTGTTCTGGGGCACCTGGGTAGCTCAGTAGGTTAAGCCTCAGCCTTCGGCTCAGGTCATGATCCCAGGCTCCTGGGATCGAGCCCCGCATCAGGCTCTCTGCTCAGCAGGGAGCCTGCTTCCTCCTCTTTCTCTCTCTCTGCCTGCCTCTCTGCCTACATGTAATCTCTGTCTGTCAAATAAAATAATAAATTTTTAAAAAATCTTTAAACAAATTTGATTTCATTTGTTTTGCTTTACCTTTTTTTTTTTTAAAGATTTTATTTATTTATTTGAGAGACAGAGAGAAAGAGAGAGAGCATGAGAAGGGGGAGGGTCAGAGGGAGAAGCGGACTCCCTGATGAGCTGGGAGCCCGATGTGGGACTCGGTCCCAGGACTCAGTCCCGGGACTCCAGGATCATGACCTGAGCCGAAGGCTGTCTCTTAACCCACTGAGCCACCCAGGTGCCCTGACTTGAGAAATTTTAAATTATACTTGTAGCTGGCATCATATTGCTACTGGACAACATATCTAGAGAATTCGTGAGACATAAGGGCAATATCGGATTATGTTTAGGTTCTCTGTTTAATCACTCTAGTTTAATGTCATTCACTCATCTTCTTGTGTATTCCATACCATTTCATATCCCGTATAGATTTAAATAGAATGAGCTTTCATAGTTGTGGAGAACTCTAACCCCTTCTATATGCAACTGCTCAGTATTCACACTTGATTAGTCTTCATAATGGTATTTATGATCCCGTTCCTAATTTTATTTTCTGCCTGCATTATTTAAGATGCTGATTATTCAGGAGATTTGCTTTGTCTTGTTAAGTGATCTGTATGTAACAGGACTGCTGTGATTGTATATTATCCTGAAGAATAGATTTTCTCCCTCTCAGTACTTACGGTCTCCTCCAGGAGGCGCTTTTGACCTGCCAAGCACAACTCCGGGAGGCTGTTAACCTGCCCTGTGGATTTTTACCGAGAAGAGAAGTTTCTAGGGAAGTTAGTATCAAAAAAGGTCTCCTTTGTGGCGGTCACAAAGAAGTGGAGACTCTTGTGGTGCCAGTAATCGGCTCTGTTGGCTGAGAACCAGATACGTTGCTGTTTAATTATTTAAACAACAGGAAGGGGCCACCTTTTAATATATTATCTGATTTGATTCTTAAAGAAACACTATGGTTTTGATATCAGCCCCAATTTTATTGGTAAAGAATCTTAGACTCAAAAATTGATGACTTGCCTAGAGCCACACAATTAGACTTCTCTTACCTAGGTTAGCGCTTCTAATTACTTCCCTTGCATCTGCTGTTGTCTTAGCAAGGAAGTAATTTGTATTGAAAACTATAAATGGGGCACCTGGGTGGCTCAGTGGGTTAAAGCCTCTGCCTTCCGCTCAGGTTGTGATCCCAGGATCATGGGAGCAAGCCCCACATGGGGCTCTCTGCTCAGCAGGGAGCCTGCTTCCCTTCCCTTCTGTCCGCCTGCCTCTCTGCCTGCCTGGGATCTCTGTCTGTCAAATAAATAAATAAAATCTTTAAAAAAAATTAAAAAAAAAAAACTATAAATGGATGAAGCCATAGAGTCTACATGGTAGATCTTGGGTTGAACAGGTCCCACCCTGGAATCTGTTCTGCATTTGTTTCAAAACATCAAATATTTGACTTCTGTGAAAATGGTGCCAGGGTAAATCAGGCAGAACCGGAAACAGGAACTTACATAGAAGACTGTATTTTAGTGGCCATTTCAGATGTTTGAGTTTCTCTCTCCGTACAATAGAAATTAGGATAATATTTGTCAGGACTAGACAAACAGTACATGCTGGTAGGTATAGTTGCCTTGTATATGACTCACTCCCAATACAAAATACCCTTTGACATGACTTGGACTTGGCTTTTTGATTGTGGGGGAGAATCAAACCCTACTGGCCGTGCCCAACACAGAACTCCATCCTCCTTGGCTTTCAGAACAGGATATTTGCTTACATTCCCCTTCAGTTATGATCACTTTCCTTAAAGTCTGGTAGCTTTCTGTTTCTTAACTCTATTAAGTCTAAATTCTTGTGCTTGATTTTCAAGGGCTTATATAATCTGACCCCCTCCAACTGCCCAAATTTATCTCCCACTACTCTTTAGTAGGATCATTTCACTCTGGTAAGGTTAGATCCCCTTACTGTCCTTTACATGTTCTGCTGTCTTTTCTCTATGTCACTTTCTTCGCCTATCATTCCTTTCTTTTTAGAATCTAAATCCTACCTACTCACCAAGACCTAACTCACATTCCACTATCATTTGCTATCCTCCTTCTTTTAATTCTTTGGTGCTTGGTATTTGTACCTGTTCTGAATGTGAAAATGCATCTTCATTTTAGCAATAATTATGGGGCTGGATTCGCCATCTGCCTCCCATCCCCCACCCCATACTTAAAAGTGACTGGCGTTAACAAGAGGGATTTGTTTATCTTTTAGGAGTTTCCACTCTGAAGAATATAATAGGATCCAGAGTCCTCCTGCACCTTGAGGGTAGGTGCTGAGACTGGGCCTCCTTGGGCACAGGTATAACAAGTAGACCTATCTCCTGGACACTGTCCACAATGCATGACACTGGACACAAAAAGTCAGAAATCTGGGAAGAGAGAACTCAGGGTGTCCAGCAGGAAATGATACTGTGCAAAAGCTAACCTGACAGAATAAAACAAAAATGTGTTTGTTGCTCTTCTGGCTCACTATATTGTAACCAATCACAGTGTTTTCATGTTTAAGACCTTTACTAGCATTTACCTGGTTTATGACTCTCCAGTTACCTTTCAGGATAACCATATAGTGCTCAATAAAGGCCATAACTCAAAATAAATGTATTTATTTCAGTCTGAGCCTGCCTTTCCAGTTTGTGGACCAAAAAGTTAACACCCCAGAGAAAAGTTATCTGATGGAATGTCTCTCTGTAACTACCTTGCCCCATCGAGCTGGGGGGTGGAGGGGGGTTGGGGGAAGTTGGGGTCAGGGGGTTGACAGGTTCAGGCAGCTTTACTTCCCCACACCTGTATCTATCATCACACCTACTGGTGTGACAACACACTAAATCCAAAAAACAAACAAAAAAGATAAACATATTTCATCTCTTTCTATCAATTACACTTTACTTTCTGTCAATTACTTTTCCCCATATAATTTTTTTACTTTATTGAGATATAAATGCTATTTCAAAATAAATTCTATTTAAGTATTTAAATTTTCTCACTTTCTGAGTTCTGACATATGCATATAGATCTGAGACCATCACCACAAGGGAAGGAACATAGCCAGCATCTTCAAGTTTGTGTTCCTTGTCTCCCTGTCCTATTTAAGTATGTGTTTTTTTGGTGTGGTTTATTTCACTCAGAATCTCCTTGCCATTGTGAGTATCAATAGCTCCTTATTATTTTTTTTAAAGATTTTATTTATTTAGAGAGCATGTGTGCCAGTCGGGGGGGGGGGGGCAAAGGAGAGGGAGAATCCCAGGAAGACTCCTCACTGAGCATGGAGCCCCACACCAGGCTGGATTCTGGAACCTTGAGACCCTGACCTGAGCCAAAATCAGGAGTGAGCTGCTTAACCAACTGAGCCACCCAGGCACCCTAATAGCCCCTTATTGATGAACAGTATTCCAAAATTCAATACCTGTGTACCCGCCAATGGACAGCTGGCTTTTTGGTTGGTTTGTTTGATTTTACTATTACAAATGAAGCTAATATGAACATTTGTGAACAAGTCTTATTGAGGAAATAACTTTTATTCTCTTGATTAAATACCCAGGAGTGGAAAAACTGGGTTCATATGGTAGATGTGGTTTAATTTTTAAAGAAATTGCCCCCAACTGCCAATTATTACCAGCGGTGTCAGGAGAAATCCAATTTTCCTCATCTTTGTCAACACTTGTATGATTAGTCTTTATTTTAGTAATTCTAGTGGATATTCAATGGTACTCATTGTGGTTTTGATTTGTATTTTCCTAATGATTAATGATAGTGGATATCTTGTCATATACGTGTTTTCCATGTGTATATCTTCTAAGGTGAAGTGTGTATTTAAACATTGTGCCCCCTTTTTGGAAATTGGTTTGTCTTCTTATTTGTAAGTTATAAGAGTTATTTATATATTCTAGGCTTAATTCTTTTGGATATGTGTTTTGCAAAATTTTCTCCTAGTCTGCAGTTTACCTTTGCATTTTCATTAATAGTGAATATAGAAGTGAGAGCAAAAGTTTTTGTTTTGATGAAGTCCAGTGCATTGATTTCTTTTCTTTTAGAGTTCATGTTTTTTGTGTGTATTTAGAAATTTGCCAACCTAGAGGCACCTGGGTGGTTCAGTTAGTTAAGTGACTGCCTTTGGCTCAGATCATGATCCTGGAGTCCCAGGATCAAGTCCTGCCTTGGGCTCTCTGCTCAGGGGGAGTCTGCTTCTCCCCTTGACCCTCCCCCTTCTCATTCTCTCTCTCTCTCAAATAAATAAATAAAATCTTTAAAAGGAAAAAAAAAGAAATTTGCCAAACCCAAGGTCAAGAACATAGGAAGTGTGGAAACATAGAAGAACTATGTTTTCATCTAGTTTTATAGCTTTAGATTTTACGTTTAGGTCTACAATGTATTACCAGTCAATTTTTGTATGTTATGTGGTAAGGGTTGAGGTTAATGGATTTTGTCTGTTTCATCCTAGTTGGATAATTCACTGTCATAAAGTTGTTTGTAATACTCCCTTGATATTTATTTATTTATTCATTATAAAGAGAGACAGAAGGAAAGAGGCAGAGGCAGAGGGAGAAGCAGAGCACATCAGATCCCCACAGAGCAGGTATACTAATGTAGAGCTCCATCCCATGTTCTGAGCTGAAGGCAGACACTTAACCAAGGTGCCCCTCTCTCCATATTCTTTTAATGTCTGTACTATCTGTAGTAATGTCTTCTCTCTCATTTCTGGTATTGATAATTAGTGTCACATCTCTTTCTTTTTTCTTCCTACTGAGTCTGCTTGATTTTCTCTATTTTCTTTTCTTTTTTTCTTTTTTTTAACCCCTGAGCTTATCTTTATTATTTCCTTTCTTCTGCTTGGGTTTTAATTTGCTCTTCTTTTTCTAGTTTCTTAGGGTAGAAGCTGAGGTTGTTGATTAGAAACTTTTCTGGTTTCCTAACCCTCTAAAAGTCTTTTATGATATCCCACAAATTTTGACATACTGTGTTTTCACTTTTATTTGCTATGAAATACTTCTTAATTTCCAATTTGATTTCTTCTCTGACTCCTGAGTTATTTAAAAATTTGTTACTTAGGGGTGCCTGGGTGGCTCAGTTAGTTAGATATTTGACTCTTGATTTGCACCCATGTCATAGTCTCAGGATCATGGGATCAAGCCTCAAGTCAGGTTTTGCACTCAGTGCAGAGTCTGCCTGTCCCTCTCCCTCCCCCAACTTGCACTCTTTCTCAAATAAATAAATAAGGTCTTAAAAAAATAAAAGTTTGTTACTTAATTTCCAAAATCTGGAGACGTTCTAGATTTTTTTTTTTTTGGTTACTGATTTCTAAATTAATTCCATGTGGTAAGAAAATATACTTCACCTGTTTTGAAATTTTTAAAATGTATTGCTTTATGGTCCATCATCATGATAAATGTTCCATAGTCAAAAAGAATGTATACTCTGCTGTTGTTGGGTGGAGTGTTCTATAGACATCAATAAAGTCAACTGATAGTGTTTAAGTCTTTTACAACCTTATTGACTTTGTAACTACTTGTTCTATTAATCATTGAGAAAGGGATATTGAAGTCTCCAACTATAATTATGAATTTGTGGAGTACTCCCATCTGTTTTTGCTTTCTGTATTTTGAAGCTTTCTTATTAGGTATATAAACATGTAAAATTGATATATTCTCTTGATGAATTGATTTCCTTAAAATTATGAAATGTTTTCTTTTCTCCTTGGTAAACATTTTTGGGTGTGAAATATACTTTCTCTGGAAACAAAACAAATGAACAAAGGCGAAGAAGAGAAGTGACTATTTAAAGGAGTGGGAGGAAGAGATAGAGAAATCAAGAAACTGAGTCTTTTTTTTTTTTTTAAGATTTTTATTTATTTATTTGACAGAGAGAATTCACAAGTACACTGAGAGGCAGGCAGAGAGAGAGAGAGGGAAGCAGGCTCCCCGCTGAGCAGAGAGCCCGATGCGGGACTCGATCCCAGGACCCTGAGATCATGACCTGAGCCGAAGGCAGCGGCTTAACCCACTAAGCCACCCAGGCGCCCAAGAAACTGAGTCTTAATTAGAGAGAACAAACTAGTGGTTTTGGGGGGGATGGGTTAAAAGGCGATGGGGATTAAGGAGTGCATGTGTGATAAACACCAGGTGATGTATAGAATTATTGAATTACTATATTGTACACCTAAAATCAATATAACAATGTATGTTAACCAACTGGGATTAAAATAAAAGCTTAAAAAAAATCTACCTTGTCTGATATTAATATGGCTATTCCAGCTTCCTTATTATTAGTGTTAGCTTGGTTTATCTTTTTTATTTTAAGTGTGTTTTCTTGTAGGAAGCATATAGTTAAGTTGTGCTTTTTAGTTTTTTTTTTTTGAAGATTTATTTATTTTTTAGCGAGAATGGGAGGGGCAAAAGGCAAGGGAGAGAGAGAGAATTTCAAGCAGACTCCCCTCTGAACATGAAGCCCAGTGGGGGGGCTTGATCTCACAACCCTGAGATCATGACCTGAATCAAAATCAAGAGTCAGGTGCTTAACTGAGCCACCTGGACACCCTGTGTTTTTCCTTTTTATTTTTATTTTTAAAATATCTTATTTGTTTGTCAGAGAGAGAGAGAGCAAGCAGGAGAAACAACAGGTAGAGGGGGAAGCAGGCTTCCCACTGAGCAAGGACCCTGACATTGAGCTAGATCCCAGGACCGTGGGATCATAACCTGAGCTGAAGGCAGACACTTAACCAGCTGAGCCACCCAGGCTTACCAGTTTTGCCTTTTTAAAATTGAATCTGAAAATCTATGCCTTTTAAAGGAATTTTTAGACCATTTACATTTAATGTAATTAATGATATGATTAGATTTAACTTTGTTGTCTTACCATTTTTCTTCCTGTATTTATCTTCTGTTCTATGTTCCCCCTTTCCTCTTTTTCTGTCTCCCTTTGGATTAATTAAGCATGTGTCATCTCCTCTGTTGACTTACTAGCTCTAACTCTGTGATTTTGTTGTTGTTTGTATTCCATAGTACTTTTAGCTTATACACACCTTTAGCTTATTACAGTATACCTTCATGTGATATTTTATCACTTCTGTCATAGCTTCCATTTCTCCTCTTTTGCTTTCATGCCTATTCCCAAGATTTCTCCCTATGTTTTCCTCTGAGATTTTTACAGTTTTACCTCTTACATTCAGGTCTATGATCCATTTTGAGTTAATTTCTGTTTGTAGTGTAAGGTGTGGTTCAATTTCATTCTTTTGCATAAAGATATCCAGGTGTCCCAGCATCATGTGTTGAAAGACTTCACCTCATCTTTGAAAAATATTTTCACTTGGTATACAACTCCAGAGTGTCGTTTTTCCACCAGCACATTAAATATGTCAAACAGGTGGGGTTTTTTGCTTCCATTTTCCAATGAGAAGTCTTTTGTCACTTTATCCTTGATCATCTGTACGTAGTATGTTTTCTCTAAATGAATTTCATTTTTTTTTCCATCGTCACTGGTTTCAAGCAATTTAACATGTCTTAGTGTTGTTTTCTTCACGCTTCTTGTGCTTGAGGTTTGTGGAGCTTCTTGATCTGTGAGTTTTCAGCAAATTTAGAATGCTTTTGTTATTTCTTCAAACATATTTCTGTCTCCCACCTCCTTCTGGGACCTCATTTACACATCTTTTGGACTGAAGTGCGCACATTGGTGCCCAATTCATTTCTTTCAGTCTCTTTTCTCTCCATTTCTTTTTGGAGAGTTTATATTACCATGTCTTCAGGCTCAGTTGTGTTTTCTTATGCAGTGTCTAATCTGTTATTAATTCCATCCATTGTATTTTTCATTTCAGCCATTTTTTTGTTCACCAAGTTTAATTTGGGTCATTTTTATATACTCTACTTTGCATGCTCATGCTTTTCTATAGCATCTCTAATATACAGAATAGAACTGTGTTAATATCCTTGTGTAATAATTCTTTCATCTGTGTCATTTGTAAAGTTTCTGTTGACCGATTTTTCTTTTCATTATAGGTTGTATTTTCTTGCTTCTTTGAATGCCTTATAATTTTTTATTGAATTCCAGACATTGTGAATTTACCTTTTCAGTTCTGCACTTAAATGTTCTTCAAGTTTGTTCTTGAATGCAGTTAATTTACTTGGAAGTATTTCTATATTTTCTTTTTAAAGCTTTCTTTGTTTGAGAATGAGAGAGAGTGCAAACAAGCAGGGTAGTGGGAGAGGGAAAGGGAGAGAAGCAGACTCCCTGCTGAGTGTGGAGCCTGATGTGGGGCTGGATTTCACAACCCTGAGATAATGACCCTAGCCAAGGCCAAGATTCACATGCTTAACTGAGCCACCCAGGTGCCCCAAATATATTGATATTTTCAAAGCTTGTTTTAAAGCTTTGTTAGGGTGTCTTTTCATTGTAAGCTGACAATTTCCCCTTTGCTGAACAATCTATGAGATGCCCTGTTTATTATAGATTTTCCTCTCTGGCGGGTGGAGCACAAACTGTTCTTTCCTCCCAACAGTTTTATTTCTACCCTCTCTGGTGTTTCTTTCACTGGCCTCAGGTAGTTCTTTGCACACAGGTGCTTATCATTGTTTAGTTGAAGACTTGGCAGAACCCTGCGCTGTTCTTGGGAGCTCTGTGCAGTTGTCTTTCCCATGCACCTCTCTTTTCACCTGTTCTCTTCCCTAGCTGCCTTGACCTCCCCAAACTTTCAAATCTTTCTCCTCAACTCAAGGAGATCACCTGTTTGCATGTCCTTTCTCTGGCTGTAGCCTGGAAAATTCATCCAGAGAGTAAGCTGAGGCAATCATAGCACTCCCCTCATTTGTTCCACTTTTCATAGAGACCACTGCTTGTTGTCCAACATCTAAAAATTCTTGTTTCATATATTTTGCCCAATTTTTTCATATGTTTAACATGGGAGGGTAAGTCTTGCCCCTGTTACTCCATCTCGCCTGGAAGCCATTGTCCTCAATAAATATTTTACACCATTTTCTGGACTCTTGAGTGGCCTTGTTGTTGGCAATAGACTGTGTTCTTTCTGGTAACTTCAGTATTACACCTTCTAGAAGCTTCTGGGGAGGCACCATGGAGTTTATAATTATATATGTTATTATTTTGTTTCCTCTTTGTTTCAAATGCATTTGTCTTGGGCAGACTGACAATTCTTTAAGGGCAAAAACCCTCCAAGTCTTATTTTTTACACCCCCCCAAACTAGACACATTTATTTTTATGTCTTACTCAACCTTACCCAGTGAAGATTCCATTTGAGATGTTAACAAATAATATACCTGGGATTCGAATTTATGTTAAGCATCAGGGCCACATACTCAAATGCTATTAATGATGAATGCTGACTCATCCACTATAATTTTATATATATATTATATATATACATATACATACATACATTGTATACATTTATACACACACACACACATATACATATATACTGGCAGAAAGAACCACCCTCATTGTGGTCAGCTGAGAATTTTTTTCTGTCCACTGAACTTGTTAATATTTCTTAAAGGCAATAATAATAATAACAACAATAACGATAAATGAAAATCCCAGAAAATCAACAAGCTAAGTAGGCAGTTCTTCAGCAACTGAGAGCTCTCACCCTTCATACAAATGCATATCTGAATATTAGTTAAAGTATATATTAGTGAAATAATATTGAATTAGATCATTTTGTAATTTTGGCTTTTCCACCAATGAATTGTCATTAATTCTACCCCAGATAGAAATAAGAAAAATCAGAATTACCTTTATCTGCTTTATCTATTCCAGTAATACATAAGAAAAAAATACACTGCAATTTAATTCACTCCCTGTATAATAAATATGCCCTCAATCAACAATAAGTGTATTCCAGATTCTGTTCGAGGTGTTGAGGATGCTGCTGAGGGGAAGACACAAAATGCCTTGTTCTTATAGCATGTTTCCTCTTGGTGCTATTTACATATGGAGGCTCCCTGTAGGTTAATGATATAAAATATTTATACTATGTGAATTATCATGAGTTGATCCCACAAATCTTTTGTTGAGTACCTCATACATTCCAGACACTTTTCTAGGCATTTATATTATAGGAATGAACAAAGTAAATTCCTTGCTTCCCTCAAACTTATATTTGGGGTGGGGGAAGGCAGTCAGATAGATAAATGTAAGGCTGGTGGAAGTACTCTAAAGAAAAACAAAGCTGGATGGTGAACTCAATATTCATGGAAGGAGCTCTATTTTATGGAGAGTGATAAAAAAAAGGCCTCTCAAACAAGAAATGGTCTTGCTACAGACAACTTGATAAAGTGAGGGAACTAGTCCGGTGGACTGTTTGGGGGAACCGTTCCAGGTTGATGGATTGCAAGTACAAATGCTCTGATGCAAGAGTGGGGCTTAGTGAGTTTGAGTAGAACCGACTGAGCAAGACGAGAGTGTTAGGAAGAGGGGGTAAAAGGGGTTAGCAAGGTCAGATCAAATAAGACAATGTAGTCCTTCATAAAGACAGTGTTGTCCACGCATTTTACTTGGAAGTAGAAAGCTGCAGGAAGCTTTTGAGCAGAGGAGAGAGATGACCAAATTTATGTCATGAAATGATCACTCTGATCGCTGTTGACACAGTAGACCTTGGGAGGCAAAGGCAGAATAGTCAGAAGCTAATGTAATCTAGGTGAGAGATGATGGTGGCCTGGCCATACAGTGTTCACATAGGAGGTGGTGAGAGTGGTCAGATTCTGGATGTAGTTCCGATGCTTATGCTGAGTGAAAACAGACAAAAAAAGAAGACATACTGTACGACTACACTTATAACAAATACCAGAAATTATAAATCAGTCTATAGCAACAGAAGATTGTTTGGAAACAGTCAGGAAAGGGGAGGGAAGGATTACAAAGGAGCATGAGGACTCTTTTATTAGTGATGGATATAGTTAATTATCTTAATCATAGTGATGGTCTCAGGTATCAGTATCTGCAGACTCAGGTCTACAGTATCAAACTGTACACTTTATTGTTTTTTAATTTTTGTTAAGGATTTTATTTAATTATTGGCAGAGAGAGAGAGAGAAAGAAAGAGAGCACAAGCAGGAGGAATGGCAGAGGAGGAGGGAGAAGCAGCCTCCTTGCTGAGCAGGGAGCCCAGTGTGGGGTGGGGCTTGATCCCAGGACCCGAACATCATCACCTGAGCTGAAGGCAGACTTGTAACTGACTGAGTTACCAAGACGCCCCCAAACTGTACGCTTTAAGTGTGTGCAGTTTGTTACATGCAAGTTATTATATGCATCTTATTACATGTAATATGCCAATTACCTTCCAATAAAGCCATTAAAATAAAGAGAGCACAGGATTGTCTGATGGATTGGATTTGGGTGTGAGAAAAAGGGTGCCAGGAAGTAAGTTTTTAACTTGAACACCTGGAAGATGGGTATTAAAATGGCATTTGTTGAGATATGTAAAGACTGACCAATGCGAAGTGCTCCAACCACCGGCAGAACATCGCAGGTGCTCTTCTCTGGGCTGATGTGGGGGCTTGTGAGCTTTCCTTCCTTCTTTGCACATACAGATAATTTGGTTACACTGGGATTTAAACAGGATTTTGCTTCCCCTAATCAGAAAGAAAGTACAAAAGTTTTATGTTGCTTGATGGAGGCTTTATAGAGTTGTGATTAAAAGGGAGGATGAGGGAGCACCTGGGTGGCTCAGTGGGTTAGGCCTCTGCCTTCCGCTCAGGTCATAATCCCAGGGTCCTGGGATTGAGCCCCACATGGGGGGGTCTCTGCTCAGCAGGGAGACTGCTTCCCCTCTCTCTGCCTACTTGTGATCTCTCTCTCTGTCAAATAAGTGAAAAAATAAAAGGGAGGACATTCCCCGGGTTTGAATCTCTCTTTCCATCTCTCACTAGATGTGTGAATGCCCCAATTTACTCATCTCAGATATGGAAGATAGTAATAGCATTCTCTACTGTTGTGAAGATTCCATGAAGAAAGAGCTCAGTAAAAGCAACTTTAAATTTATTAGCTTTTCCCTACTTGCTATTTATTCTTTAGCAGTTTTTGTGTCAGTTGGCTTCCACTAATTTGTGGATTTCTTTAGTCAAGGGCCAGGTACCCTGTCTTTTTTTTTTCTTTTTTTTTTTTAAAGATTTTATTTATTTATTTATTTGACAGAGAGAGAGCACAAGTAGGCAGAGCAGTAGAGGGAAAGGGAGAAGCAGGCTCCCTGCTGAGCAGGGCGCCTGATGGGGGACTGGATCCCAGGACCCTGGGATCATGACCTGCGTTGAAGGCAGATGCCAAATATGCACGTGGTATCTTGTTTTTTGACCCACGTCTTTCCCACACTACCCTACTGTCTGGCATAAATAATAGCATCAAGTGGAAGCTCAACACATTTGAATTAAATTACTTCTTCCCTTAGGGATAAAAGGCCCAAGAATCTTAAGATCTCAGCTCTGGTACACATTGCCAGCCCCTAGCCCCCAAGGCTCAAAAAGAGACCAAGCCGGCCACCGGCTCATTTTCCGTCGCCAACCCACCATTCCACTCATGCCCCTTCCAGTCGAAGGGGATCCTAGACGGGGCCCCCAAAGAACCCCTGGGAGCCCGAAGATGGAGCCTGAAGCCAGAGACTAACAGTGGCAGCTCGTGGGCGGGATCTGGTAGTTCGGAAAAGGGGGCACCACACCAAGAATGGGGGTGAACGTGGCGGGGGGGGTGGCTGCTTCGGGATGGACCAGAAATGAGAAGCTGCGAGAAGGAGCCAGAAAAGGACCCCGTAGTGGGCTGGCGGGATGGGGGCTCAAAGGTCGCAGAGAGGGGTGAGCGACGAACGCCGCGGCGCGGAAGCGAGCGCGAAGGGAGCGGGCGAGCGAGGGGACACGGGGCCGCCGGCCGCGGGGGCCGCGAGCGCCGAACTGCGCGAGGGAGAGAGGTCGGAGCGCACGACCCTCCGGCGCCCGCGGCTCCGGGCCGAGGCCGTGCTGACGTGTCGCGGGGAACGCCGCGGCCCCCGGCGCCGCCCCGCCCCGCCCCGCCGCGCGCCCCGCCCGCCGCGCTCCGCCCTCGGCCCCGCCCGCCCGCGCCCGCCCGGCCCCGCCGCCGCCTCCGCGCCGCCGGCTTCCCCGCGGTGACCACAACATGGCTGCGGCGCCGGGGCTGCTCTTCTGGCTGCTCCTGCTCGGGCCGCCCTGGCGGGTGCCGGGCCAGCCGCACGCGGACACGAGCCGGCGCTTCGCGGAGCACAAACTGTGCGCGGACGAGGAGTGCAGCAGTGAGTGGCCGGAGGGCGGCGGCGGCGGCGGGGCCGCGCGGGGGCGGGAGCTGGGCAGCCCCGCGAGCCGGCTGGGGGCGCAGGCCGGGCGGGCGCGGTGGGGGGGCTCGACGCCGGGGGGGGGGGGGCGAGTGCCGGTGCCCCGCGCCGTCCCCTCGGCTCTCGGCTCCCGCGGGCCCTGGCCGGGGGGCTGCGCCTCCCACTTGTTGCCGGCGTTTCCTTTCCTCCGCTGATCTGGCGGGGTTTGGGGGTGGCGGTGGCCCCCGGTTCCCCCAGGGACGGCTCGCAGCGTCCGCTCCCCGCCCGGCCCCGAGGGGAGACGGAGCAGTTGGGGTGCGCGCCGCGCGCCCTGGGCTCTCCGCGCTGCAGCGAGCGCTCTCCTGCCCCCGCCGCGGGGACCTGGGTGGGTGCAGTCGGGGCGCAGACTCGCGGAGGGCTCGGCGGGTGCGTTCCCGGCCGCGGGCTGATGCTGGGGACGGGGAGGGCGCTGGCGCTGCCCCTTCGCCCTGCTCCGTCTCTCGGATTGGGGGCTCGTGCCGCCTTTGACAGGGATTGGAGTTCGGGTTTGGGACGAGCCCGGAGGCCAGGCGTGCAGGGTATTCCAAGGTCTCCGCCTCGGCTCTGCCTCAGTCCTGTCATTTCTGTGCTTGGAAGTCTCCTTGCAAACAGCCAGGCGGGGAGGGCACCTCAGGAAGGCCAGCATCTTTCGCTGTCGAAAGAGGCCAAGAATCTGCATCGGCCACCTGGGACCGGCAGCCTCCTCTTTGCGCAGGAAGCGGAATTGTGCCCCAGTCCTGGACTGGGGGCGGGGGATGGACTCTGGGCGGTGAGGAGGACAGAGATCTCCGGAGTCAGATGGAGACGATTCTTAAAGAAATCGTAATAAATATTTATTTATTTTCATAAACAACGACCAGCCTTAGCCTGAGTCACTTGTGTTGTTGGAGTTTCTTCCCAAGTGTTGGTGGGACCGGGATCATTCTTGGGCCTCCCGGAGGGTCTTGAATAACCTTGTAACTTAGTGATCACCGCGTTCGGAAACGGTTGTTCAAAAATTGTAGACAACACGTATAGAAAAATGTTCATGCTGGAAAGGCCCTATGCCTGCCGTTTAGCTATATATATTCAAATCGGTGCTATTCAAAATCAGATTTCATAGTTGGGAGAGTTTGAATCTCCGCAACGCTGTGAACAGGAAGCCAGGAGGCATCGTTGTGTTAAGCCATTCCTAGAGGTAACCCGGGGCTGAAACACGTCAACCAACACCACGAAAGCGGGGCCACTTCCACATTTCTCCCCTTCAGTTTTCTCCGAGCAAACCCAGATGATTAGCAGCAGGCAGGGTTGGCTAAGACCAAACGTTTGCCCCTCTTCGCTTCCAAGCACCCCCCTACTTGGATTCCTCAGAACCGGTTACCTGGAGAGTCACATCGCTGATGCTTCCCCAGCACAGAGACTGGGGTTGGAAGTGCCCTTACTTGTCGCAGAAGTTGAGAAATGGCATGTGTCCAGACAGACAGAACCAAAACACAAGGGGCAGCAGCCCTGCGTGTTGCATAAAGTATCTAGTAAGGTAGGTGTGGGTAGGTGTGTGTGTGTGTGTGTGTGTGTGTGAGAGAGAGAGAGAGAGAGAGAGAGAGAGATTGTGCTGTTCTGTGTTTTTCAGAAAGTTGTCGTGTTTGGTAATGTTGTCATCTAATTTAATGTTACAACTTTTTAGTGATCTCTTCTAAGTGGGAAACAAACATTGCCATTTCCAGTTGCAATAGAATCCCCGATCTTTAAATTGTCCATCACCTTCAGTCTGGTCTTTCCCCCAGTTATATCTGAATTAGGTTGCTGACAAGTGTGGATTTCAGCTTCAAAATCCGCATCACTGCCCTCATATCTATTTGTTCGTCCCTCAGATATGTATTTAAAGATACATTTTATTTTTATTTATTTATTTTTTAAAAGATTTTATTTATTTATTTGACATTCAGAGATCACAAGTAGGCACAGAGAGGCAGGCAAAGAGAGAGGGAAGCAGGCTCCCTGCCGAGCAGAGAGCCTGATGCGGAGCTCGATCCCAGAACCCTGGGATCATACCTGAGCCGAAAGCAGAGGCTTTAACCCACTGAGCCACCCAGGTGCCCCTAAAGATACATTTTAATGTATTTGGGGCTCACTGGCTTTAAGAAAGGGTGTTCTTTCCATGTCACCATTTTTTTTGTTTTGTTTTGTTTTTGCTATTTAATTGTATCTAGTATCCATTTCATCTTGTATCAGATTCGGCCAACAAAAAGAAAAAAATGCTGCTTCTACTTTTTTCTAGACGAAGTGTGATTTAAGTCCTGCATTTTAAGACTGAAGGTAACTACTGCACAGTTCTCAGAGTTTTGCTTGTCCCAGCAACATGTGATGCCCACTTGTGATTTTGTCTATAGCCATAAATATAGAAGGTTATCTTCCTCTCGTGATGAAACCTTTGTAATGTTGGGTACAGTGAACATTACTTTCATAATAATTTGACGTTACCCCTTCATGTGATTGGACCGGTAATAGGATGTGATGTCCTTTTCCGTTTACTTAGGCAGATACTGTAAGGGGAGAACAGCGTGATGAAGTCAACAGTGTTTACTGCTGCATGGGAGTACTTACAGTCCCTTAACGACAGTGCCTTTTAGTGTTAGTTCAAGTTAATTGACCCCTTGGGGGCTCCTGGGTGCTCTCCCCCACCCCCTATTACCTCTTCGTGGAGCCTTGCTTAAGCCAGCCAGCATCTGCCCTTGAATTCATCCAATTGTGCCGTGAATCTTTTTATGGCGGAAGAGCGGAGGTTGAGGACAAGAAGGTTAGAGAAGGGACCAAGAGTTTCTTTTGACACCAGCTCTGTGTGGTGGTGGACTCATTGCTTTTTGTTTATCCGTAGGGAAAAACAGGGAAAGTGGCCGTCTCTCTGCTCATAGGGGGTTGATAAATAACGATAAAGCTCTCAAGATTTTAGATACTCAGAGCCTATGGCTTAAGAGCGATTGATTCCAGAGAGCGCTGGAGAAACTTGGCTGTCATTTACAGAATAGAGGACACTCCTATTGCCTGATCAATCAGAACGGACTGTAAAAGTTGAATCCTGATACCTGTTCTTCTCTCTTTTTTCTCCCCCCTGTCTGTGCCTACAGTGTTAATGTACCGGGGGGAGGCTCTAGAAGATTTTACAGGTCCGGATTGTCGTTTCGTGAGTTTTAAAAAAGGGGACCCAGTGTATGTGTACTATAAACTGGCAGGGAGACCACCTGAAGTTTGGGCCGGAAGTGTAAGTACAAATTTGCCACACTTTATCTTCTTCCTTTTTATTGGCTTGTTTAGCACTGTAGAAAGAAATAACTCTTTTCCTGGGGTCTTTGATGGAGTTCACTGGTCCTCTCTGCTAGACTGGGAAAGCAGAAGGTGGCTGTGTGTCCCCGGCAGGCATCAGGCCTGGCCCCGGGAAGGGGCTCTGCTCTTATCCTTTAACAGAACCAAACTGCTTGTGGCTGCTGCTGCTCAGCAGTACGTCCCAGGCCTTACTGACTGTGAATGCTGCGTCCATAGGAAAGGGTGTAGTGGCGAAACCTGAAAATTCTGAACTTCGCGCTTCACGACAGAAGGGTACAGGAAGCATTAGACTTAATCAAACCTTGTGCAGAACAGTGTTTCACGTGTTCACATTTGAAGTTCACTGTATGTGTATTTTTTTCTAAGTTATTAATATTTGTGAAAGATTGGCAGCTCGTGGACGGGTTACCTAACCATACGTACTGTTACGAGTCTGTTAAAAAATCAAGATGTCCTTTTCCTTGTGTGTGTTTTGTTGCCTTGTTTTGTTCGCAACTTCTGGGTCGTCCTTTTCCTGCTCTTCAGACACCTGTTCCTGGACACCTGTTCCCCCACCTGCTGTCTTCCCAGTGGGTTTTAGGAGGCCCTGAGGGCAGATATGGAAACCGATGTCTCCATCGCGCTCTGATTTTTGTAAAAAAAATTTTTTTTGATGAGGTATAATTAACTTAGAGTGTTCTGTTAGTTTCAGGTGTGCAGTAGAGGAACTCCACAATCCTGTGTGTTCCTTGGTGCTCATCACCATAACTGGACTCTTAATCCCTTTTGCCTGCTTCACTCCCTTCTCCACCCACCTCTCCTGTGGCACCCACCAGTTTGTTCTCTGTATTCGAGTGTCTGGTTTTGTCTCCTTTTTCCTTTGTTTTGTTTCTTAAATTTCACATACGAGTGAGATCATATGGTATTTATCTTTCTCTGACCGACTTTTCTTAGCATTATACCCTCTGGGTCCATCCACGTGGGTGCAAATGGCAAGATTTTGTTCTTTTTTATGGCTGAGTAATAGTCCACTGTGTGTGTGTGTGTGTATCACATCTTTATCCACTCATCAGTTGGTGGACACTTGGGTTGCTTCCACCTTTTGGCTATTGTAAGATTTTATTTACTTATTTAGATAACGAGAGAGTGCACTTGCAGGGGCATGGCGGAGGGAAAGGGACAAGTAGACGCTGCTGAGCATGGAGCCTTATGGGGCGCTTGATCCCATGACCCGGGGCACAATCCCACGACCCAGAGATTATAACCTCAGCCAAAAAATCAAGATTGGATGCTCAACCGACTGAGCCACCCAGGCGCGCCATTGGCTATTGTAAATAATGCTCATGCTTTTGATGTTTTTAAAGAGGAGATTGCCTAGGAGGGACCTAACTGACAGGCTGATGAGTTCTTTTCCTTTTCTCTCTAAAAAGTGTGATGTGTGGACTGTTTATTTACTGAAAGTTGTAAGAGTTGTTGATATCCTTAGGATTGTTCAAACTTTTAGGAATACCCAGTCCCCACTGTCAAAACTTTTCCTCTCAATAAAATACCACACCACAGAAAACAAGGCTTGAGCAACCTACACAAGGAAAAATAGTTTAATTTTGTTGGTGTTCCAGGTTCCTAGGGGGGACTCTTGAAAGACCAACTAATGGGTCAGGTTCAGCCCTTGTCATTTGGGCAGAATCCTGATCGGATCCCTAGATACAAAGAAAGATATGTTCTGTGTCCTTCAAGTCAACCACATGAGATTTCTTGATAGTCTTTACTCTTAGAACGTTTTTTCCGTGTACCTAGGCTGCATGTTTTTTGTACAGTGAGGTGGTTAAGTTGGAGCATTTGGTACGTGAGCTTGACTTGCATTTTCCTGTGGTTGAGGTCACTGCTCCTGCTGCCTCCTTAGGGAAGTACTGCTCTCAGCACCCAGCCAGAGGGCTCTGTGCTGTTTGATGATCACTCTGGTGGCACCTTGTTTGCACTGCTCACGTGGCATCCTTTTTAGTGCTTTGTATTGCAGTTGGTTTGTGTACGTCTTTGCTCCTATAAAGTCATAAACCCCATAAGGGAAGGGCCCGTGTCTTACCCACCTTCCTTTTGAATATTCCCTTTCTGGGCAGAGGCACTTAATTTATATTTGTCCTGATAGTAGCTTATGCAGAATTTATTCTCTTGAACAAATGTTCTAATTCTCCCCAGTCAAATCAGCAGTTCCTTGGCAGGGATGATATATGGAAACAAAACTATAAATAAAGCTGACTTCCAGTCCTGAGGGTTCATGATTCTGAACCTCTTTTTTCAGATCCTAAGACACAATACCCCCCCCCAGTGTAAATTTATGGATTTTTTTTCCTTAAGATTTTATTGTTTTTAAGACTCTCTATACCCAACATGTGACTTGAACCCACAACCCTCAGATCAAGAGTTACACGCTCTACCGACTGAGCCAGCCAGACACCACCAAAATACGGAGTTTTATATGACCTGTGGTGTCAATGGACAGAGACTACACAAAGACAAATGTATTTCCTTTATCCATGTCTTTCTGACTTCTCTCCCTTTTCCAGATTTCCTTTCCTTTTTTTCTTTTTCTTTTTCTTTCTTTTCTTTTTTTTTTAGATTTTATTTATTTGTTTGACACAGAGAGAAAGAGACAGAGTACAAGCAGAGGGAGCAGCTGGCAGAGGGAGAAGGAGACTCCCCAATGAGCTGGAAGCCTGATTTGGGGACTCCATCCCAGGACTCTGGGATCATGACCTGAACTGAAGGCAGCCGCTTAACTGACTGAGCCATCCAGGTGTCCCCCCCCCCCATTGTCTCCTAATAAAATTTTCCTGAAAAGGAAAAAAAGTATATTTTCCCTCAGTCTCTCCTCTTATTTCATGAAACTTACACTTTAAGAAATTAAAAATTCTCTTCCCTTAGCTTTCAAAATTATTCTTGTTTCTGTTTTTTAGTTTTGTGTTGGAGTCCTTTTTGGTTTTGTAGAGTTTTAGATTTTAGCTGCCAGTGTAGTAGTTTTTAATTGCCCCGTCTTATCTAATCTTCAGGACCGTATTCTAGTACAGAGACAGGCTTTCACGTATTTGCCAGGTATAACAGCAGCACTCCTGATGAGGATATTTTAGGGGTTGGTGATAAGATAGCCTTTTTCTTCTTTGGTGCGTTGGGTCAGCCTCCTTGGAAGAGATCTGCTTTCAATTTCAGATGCAGCCAGTAGAAGACAGTGTATGCGTCTCAAGAAGACACACTTTATGTATTTTAGCCATTAGTGCTGTAGGTAAATGGTGTTATTTTCTCTAGAGTTTTATTTTGCATGAAACTATAGCTTGATATATACATTAGTATGAATTTTATTTTCTCCCCAAATACTGGAAAATCTAGTTTTTGAAAAAGCTACTATAGCCCATTCTATCAATAAAGATTTGCTTTTTATTATATTGATCACATATTTTAGGAATTTTATATTCTTTTTACTTAATTTTCATGGCTGTTTACTGGTTTAAAAAAGACTTCTGAGTGCCAGTTGATGAGCCAAAGCTGTGACATATGCTGGTAAATTATTGCTAGAGGTTATTTGCAATTGTGTTTCTAACCAGCTTTCATTTGGGTTTTTTTTTTTTTAAAGACTTTATTTTTAAGTGATCTCTGTACCCAACATGGGGCTCAAACTGACAACCCCGAGATCAAGAGTCACTCGCTCTTCTGCCTGAGCCAGCCAGGTGCCCCTGATTTGCGTAGTAGCAAAATACACAATAACTTTCTTTTATGTAGGCCTTTTATCTACTTGAGAAATCTAACTTTATGTGCTCTCTGGTTAGAATTAAGAGGCATGTTGGGAGCGCCTGGGTAGCTCAGTTGTTAAGCGTCTGCTTTTGGCCCAGGTCATGATCCCAGGGTCCTGGGATCGAGTCCTGCATCCGGCTCCCTGCTCGGTGGGGAGCCTGCTTCTCCCTCTCCCACCCCTCCTGCTTGTGTTCCTCTCTTGCTGTCTCTCTTTCTCTATCTAATAAATAAATAAAATCTTAAAAAAAATAGAATTAAGTTGCATGTTGAAGGGAAACTTGAGTGGTTTTAGAAAAGTTGGTTTTAAGATAGTCCGTACTTAATTTTCATTGGAATAATAATTTGTGTAATCTTAAGGGCAACTATCTGTCTCTTGTGGTTATGCCTCCCTACCTATCTGTGTATTTCCTCTCACTGCTAAGAAGTCTGCCCCTTATATTTCTCACACAGAATTTTGATTGGTGTTTTTCTTTTGCCCTTTCTTTCATATAGGTGGGGCGCGTTTTTGGATATTTTCCAAGGGATTTAATCCAAGTAGTCTATGAATATACTAAGGAGGAGCTACAGGTTCCAGCAGATGTAAGTTATGGACTTTTTTTTGGTTCTCAATTATAAGTTGCCTTTGAAATTCATCAGTGACAGTCAGTTAATGATTTTTGAAAGTCTTTGTGTTTTGGCCAGGAAAAAGACCAAGTTCACATGTATGTATCAAGTTGTAATTTAGAATCAGATTACCTTTAAAAATAGAAAAAAGAAGAAAGAAGAGTCTGAAAAGAATTTATAGGAGACTCTCATTATTTGGTAGTTATCTAATATGTGTACTCATATAGATAGGGTTTTTCTTCACTGCTTTATATGAGAAAAAAGTTAAGAATTCAGTATCTTCTTATTTAGTTACTTTCGTTTAAAAAAATGTATTTATTTATTTTAGAGAGCAAGCAAGCGTGAGCAGGGGGAGGGGCAGAGGGAGAAGGAGAGAAACTGAAGCAGACTTCATGCTGAACGCCGAGCCTAACACAGGGCTCGATTTCATGACCCTCAGATCATGACCTGAGCCAAAATCAAGAGTCGGAGGCTTAACCGACTGAGCCACCCAGAAACCCCAAGAGGTAAATCTTTTTAGAAGCAAAAGGAGAAGGTATCTCAATTAGGAAGCCCCTCACTGAATAGCTCTTAGACATTTTAAGTATAAAGAGATCAGGGAAAATTGAACCCTACATTATGTACTAGGCCACAAATGACAATTTACGTTGGTTTTCTTATTACTGAGTCTTTAGTGATTTCGGGGGTGTAGTTATAGTATAGGTTTGGAACAGGGAATTTGAGAGACTCGGAGGAGGTCTGGTCTCAGATCTGCACAGTACTGACTGCGTACCCTGCACAGAATTCACTGAGTGCACTGACCCGTGGCTCTGTGCTGGTGAGGATCCTCAGTCCTGCTAACTATTTTCTGGAGTTTTAAAATTTATAGTAATTGACACTCACTTTCATTCAAGAATCCTTTAGCAGTTCTTTGCAGGGCTGCAGAACATGCGTGCTCCTGGCCTCAAGCCATTCTTAGATGAGATGGACAGAATACGTGCTGTGCTAGAGCCGGTGCTGTCCTTCACGTTTCTCGATAATCTCAAGGGTCATAAAATCAGCCCATTACCTCTCTGGCCTCATTCCTAATAAAGACATCCCGCCCCAGGATCGAGGTGTGAGACAGCAGTGCATCGGCCCCGGTGACCTCGCTAGTTTGGGAGCCTGCCTTCTTACTGTACCTCCCACTGCACGCTTCACTCACTATTAAGAAAATAGCTTGGGGGGTGCCTGGGTGGCTCAGTGGGTTGAGCCTCTGCCTTCGGCACAGGTCATAATCCCAGGGTCCTTGGTTGGAGCCCCGCATTGGGCCCTATGCTCAGCGGGGAGCCTGCTTCCCTTCCTCTCTCTCTGCCTGCCTCTCTGCTTACTTGGGATCTCTGTCTGTCAAATAAATAAATAAAATCTTAAAAAAAAGAAAATAGCTTGGAAACACAAGTGATGAAAAGAAGAAATCATCCATCCCTACTGCACTGGTCAGGGGCTCCTCAGACTTTTGTGAAAGTTTAGTTAGGAGAAGAGAATTATCTTTGTTGGCTTTCTAACTTTCCCTCTGTATATGGCCCATATTATGTCAATTTGCTTATTATTGGAAGAAAGGAAGAATATAGATTTATGGATAGTTCTGAGAGCAGATCTTAATGACACCTAGAACCCTGATTTAGAGTTAGAGTATACTCCTTCCTGAATCTTGTTTTCATGGTATATTTGAGATAAGAATTAAGTGGGGAGCCCCCTGGACACCCTTCTTTGTGCCTTTATATGTTTAGTTCCCATGCCTCTGTGTTTTAATAAGATACTTCCTAAGCTGATCAGTCTTTTCCATATAAAGAAAATATGAGCCAAAAAAATCTGTGTAGACTTAGATCCTGACAGCAAGGAGATTCTGCCTGTCTCTAGCGGGGTAAATAGAAGTATAGCCCAGAGGGCACAGTGATAGGGAAGCTGGGTGGTCTTCCAACTTCTTCTGCACAAACTGTTATGAGATGAATTTCCAGAACATCAGGCATAGATATTGGGGGTTGGGGGAAACCCAACAAATGACACCCTGGTTTTTTTCCACTTGTGCTCAAATTGAGAGACCCAGGAATCAGGCACATGGAGACCAAACTGTCACTATTATTTATTGATAAAGCCTTTCAGTGAACATGGCTCAGGTTGCAGAAATAGTGGGCTTTCTAACTTTGTAGTCAAGAATAAGACAGACTGCTGGGCCACAGACAGAGCTGCCTAACAGGGGATCACCCCCAGGGGACTGACTGCCCTGTAAAACTGACAGTGAGTGGGGTGTTGTCGGGGGCCGGGGGGATGAGGATATGTGTTCCCTCCAGTGGGTCCCAAACAGAAAATAGGGATGGTGCAGAGCAAACACGCCAGCCACATGAATCATGTTTCCTCTGGGGGAAGAGACAGGGACGGGCGGTCAGGAGGAGTACTTAGGAAGGAGTCCTTCTGCTTGGAAGCAGGGAACCAGGGGAAAGTGGATTCAACTACTGTATCCCTTCACTACCCAAGAAGAGTTGTTGCCCAAGGTGGGCACAGAAGCCCCTCCAGAGCCAATATGAGATTCCCTCTGTTAGCATGGGTAAGAGTTTGCTCTTATGATACTTAGTAACATGCTAACTTTTTTTTTTCCTCTTGTAGGAGACAGATTTTGTTTGTTTTGATGGGGGAAGAGATGATTTTGATAATTATAACACAGAAGAACTCTTAGGATTTTTGGAATTGTCCAATTCTGCAACTGGAGATTCTGAGAAAGGTATAGAAAAACCTCAGCATGGGGACACCCCTCCTGAAGCATTTGAGGAAAGTGACATTGAACCGGAACCAGAAGAAGTTAACTCAGAGGAGAGTGAAAGCGTCTTCTCAGAAAACACTAAGGAACTCAAGGAAAGATCTGGGTCTCAGAAGAACCACCCCCATGTAAACAGTCAAGCAGGTCACATTCAGGGAGACCCAACTTCATTTGAACCTTTTGAGGAAATGCTACAGGATAAACTAAAAGTGCCAGAAAGTGAAAACAACAAGACCAGCAATGGTTCTCAGGTCTCGAGTGAACAGGAGAAGATTGATGCTTATAAACTTTTGAAAAAAGAAATGACTCTGGACTTAAAAACCAAATTTGGCTCCACGGCCGATGCACTTGTATCTGATGATGAGACAACCAGACTCGTTACTTCCTTAGAAGATGATTTTGATGAGGAATTGGACACTGAGTATTACACAGTGGCCAAGGAGGAAGAGGAGAACTTTGATGAGCTGCTGTTACTGACCTTCACACATGGCGAAGAGGACGTGAAACCTCCAGCGACGTCTGGAGTTGAGAACTATTCAGCGGAGAGAGAGCAGAGGCCAGATGAAGAGGACAAGGTGGAGGCCGCTCAGCCCCCTGGCATCAAAAACTACGAGGAAAATGTTGCAACAGACTGGGAGGATATTATCCTCCCCTTCACGGAAGGTGACAGACAAACAGGTGTGGATTCAGGGAGCTCTGATTCAGAGGAGGGTGATGATGGGTCCGTCCCAGGTAGCGAATCGGGGAAATCACGATCAGCCACGGAGTCTGTCGACCCTAAAAAAGCAGAAGATAGTCTTTTGACCGTGGATGTCCCTAAAACAAATAATGACAAAGACCCGGAAATTCACATTACAGAAAAAGGGAGGAACATTGAGGAATCCAAGAGGGGCCTGGCACAGGCTGAGGAGGGGCTGGAGGAGCAAAAGCAGGAAGGCATGACTTCTCACAGTTCTCCTCAGAGCAGCCACCCTGGCTCTTTGCCAGCTGCTGGAGGGGGTAGAGAAGTGTTGGCATCAGCCTTTGACAACAAAGAAAATGACCTAAAAGGAGCAGCTGTTCACATTTCAAAAGGAATGCTCCGTGAAGAAAAGCCTGGAGAGCAGATTTTGGGAGGGGGCTCAGAACATGAGCCAAAACCTGAAGCTTCAGAGAGTCAAGTGAACGAGGAAAAGCCTGGACAGGCGGATCTGGGTGTTGCACCACTGTTGGGAGGTCACCAGCGTAACGCATCCAGAGACAAGGTGGAGGAAGTACCTGTTCTAGCAGGGGGACCACAGCCGCACACGCTGTCAGTGGACCATCCAAGTGAGGAATTCAAAGAGAAACAGCTTCCTCAAACTCAGGATCAGCCTAGACCCTCCCCTCTGGATGAAATGGGGTTGCCAAGAGAACAGGAAGAAGAGGGTCCCCTTGGGCAAAGAAATCTTTCCCGGCCACAAGGAAAAGAGGCGGCCGCACACAAGCAGACGGGTGAGGAGAGGAGGCTCTCAGGGGACAAGGCCCAGGAGGGCTCCTCTGGTGAAGAGGTTGCTCCTTACAAGCCCGAGGCGGGCTCTCTGGAAGTGGAGGCAACAAGCCAGACAGAGAGCCCGCAGGGACCTGGTGTCCATACTGAGAGACCAAAGGCAGAGGATGATGACAGCCCTGAAGAGCTCCTGGAGGATGAAAATGCTCTAAGTGCAAAACAGTCTAAAGAAAAAAGCCCTGAGATCCAGGGCAGGCCATTAGACGTTAACCCCCCAGGGGCTGTTGTAGGCGCCATTAATCCTGACGCAGAAACGGAAGGAAGCAAAGAAGAAACTGGTAATACTTTGGAAATTGAAAGACAAAGTGAAACTCTGGGCAGTAGGGCAGATCCAGGGGGCAGGGCAGCGGAAACAGAGAGCCCTCCTGGAGCTCGGAAAGCACAGCGGGCCTCTGAAGGCAGCGACTCTTCTGACAAGCAAAATCAGACTCTAGAGTTGGGTGAAATGTTTCAGAATCAAGGTACTGATGATTTTAAGGAAGACCACGCTGATGAATCCACGCGGAAGCCGGGGGTAGGAGAGCTCTCGGAGGAGGACCAGGAGGACTTGGAGGGGTTCGTGGACACAGAGAGCCAGGGGACCAGTGCTGAGGAGCACGAAGGTGACTGGCCACCCCGGGCGCCGGGTACCCACACCCCTGCTCGCAGCGACGATGTGGAGGACCTGCCTGTAATCGGCAGCTTCTTTAAAGACCAGCAGTCTCTACAGAGGCTCCGGAAATACTTTGATGTCCATGAGCTAGAAGCCATGTTCCACGAAATGGCGTCAAGGCTGAAGTCCGCGCAGCAGGAGAGTCTGCCCTATAACGTGGAAAAAGTCCTGGATAAGGTCTTCCGAGCCTCCGAGTCCCACATTCTGAGCACAGCGGAGAAAATGCTGGACGCCCGTGTGACTGAGAGCAGAGATCTGGGAATGAAGGACAGTGACGTATTTGAGGAGGCGGCGGTGCTCGACGATGTTCAAGACCTGATCTATTTCGTCAGGTACAAACACTCGGCGGTGGAGGAGAAGGACCCGCCGACCACGGCCCAGCTCCCGCCCGAAGGCTGGGGCGGCTCCATGGAAGGTAAAGTGCCCGCCTGTGGCCCCGTGGGGGTGCGCTTGAGAAGCGGGGGGGTGGGGTGCGTGGCTGCTGGGGGGCTTGCTGCCTTATTTCTGAAGCTCTGACCAGTTTACAGAGTGCCTGAAGGTAAGGCACAACAGTCCACGTGTCCCTGCCTTCTTCCAGGCCAGAGCGTGGGTAAGGATTTCTTACTTGTTTTCCCCTTCGGACCATTGGGACTGGTAGCATTCTCGAAAAGAGACTTGACAAGCAGAGAACGAGAAAGCTATAGACAAGAAAATTATACACCAAGTAAACCTGTTAACAGAATACATCCTATAGAATTATGAAAGGGAACTTGATTTTAACTTAGTAAAAAAAAAAAAACAAAACCTTTTTTTTTTTTTTTTTAAAAGTAAGCTCTATATTCAACATGAGGCTTGAACTCATGACGCTAAGGTTAGGTGTTGCATGTTCTGTTGTTTGAGCCAGCCAGGCACCCCAAGTAAATTCTTTTTTTAATTGAAGTCTGGTTGACACACAGTGTTACATTAGTATCAAGGTGTGCAACATAATGACTCTGCAAGTCTATGCTGTGCTCACTGCAAGCGTAGCTCCGGTCTGTCTCCCTCCAGCACTATTGGAGCACCACTGACCGGATTCCCTGTGCTGTGCCTTTTATCCCTATGCCTCTGAAAGGGCTCTGTGGAACACATTTTCTTAAGCGCAAACTAACTGCTCTCCAACCAAGGATTAGTTGGCATAATGTTTACTTTTTATTTATTTTTAAACAGGTTTTGTTTTAGAGAGAGAGAGAGAGCGAGCAGGGGGGAGGGATAGAGGGAGAGAATCTCAAGCGGACTCCACGCTGAGCTCAGAGCCCAACGTGGGGTTGATTTCTTAACCCTGGCGTCATGACCTGAGCTGAACCCGAGTCAGATGCTTCACTGACTGAGCCACCCAGGCGCCCCAGGAATAACGTTTAAACTGATGCCTTGCCTGAGTTTCTTCATCTAGTCCCTACCCCGCGCCCCCCCACCCCGTTTTCATGTTTCATGTTCTTTCTTGCCTCTTTGGAGCCGTCACTTAGGTTAAATTCTGCTGGGCACTAGGATTCTTGCATTTAGATTAATCAGTGATGGAACTGGGGACACGGAGCTCTCTGATGCAGCACTTGACACATAGAAGCCTTTTTGTAAATAGCAATTGAATAGACCCTGAGCCAGTATCCTGATATAACTTGATTCCTCATTCCGTGCCCTATTCTGTGTCCCTGTGCTTTTAAGACTGAGGTATTTTAACTGAGACTTATGATAGAATACCAGGGAGACATAAAGTCACAAGAATAAATGTGTCTTCCCAGAGGACCAATTTTTCCGGAGAATTTGGGGGAGGGGAACATTTTTGTGTATAATCAAAGCAGATCTGTTTTGCATTAGAGTGCAAGCACTCTTATGAATTTTCAGGTAAACTATGAGGCTTTAAAGTAATTCATCTTTGCTCTGGGTTGCATTGGGCCATGGCCTGAGCCTCTTGGGGAAAGAAGTGGGTTCCCTCTCTTTGACGATTAGACATGCTCTGGAAATATTTGAGAGGTACTTCAGACTGTCTTTGTACGTAATGGGCTTCTTTGTGCTAGCTCTGGAAATAAGCATGCTTGTCATGAAGGAGTTCGTGGTCTTCCTGCGCGGAGTAGATGTTTCATGTTTCTGCGCTTGACTGGATTCTCTTCTGTACCTTTATCTGTGTGACGATGTGTTGATTTGCCAAGGAAAGTTAGGTTATTGAAGGCCCTACCATAAATGTGTTTGTTTATAAAATACTTGGAAGAAGATTTGCCTTATAAATTTTAGCTGTCTGTGAAGTGAGACAAAAGCAGCAGAAACTCTTACTTCCCTGCTCATGTGTGCTCCCTGGGGTACCAGGATGTGGAGGGCAGTCGAGGAGCGCTGGGGGGTGGATGGTGAGGCGGAGCTGTCCAGTGGGAAAGGCAGAGTGGGGAGTGTGAGCAGGCTTTGCCAGCCCAATGCATTCTTCTTCCCTGTAGGGAGGCAGCCACACCTGGAAGATAATTTCCCACAAGATAACCCAGAAGACAATTTCCCGCAAGATAATGCAGAGGACCTTAAAGTACAGATTCTCAAAGAGCCCAGCCAGTTGGATCAACCTGTGACTGGTGACAAGGGTGGCCCAGACGTGTCACAGGAGCCAAATACTGAGAAAGACATAGACCGAGGTAAACTTTGCAGATTTTTCTCTATGAAGTAGAGGTATGTCATAAAGGAGAGCTTCTATGCTCTTTTTTATTTGTTCTTTCTCCCCCCCTTTTATATTTATTTATTTAAGTAATCTCTGCACCCAGTGTGTGGCTCAAACTCATGACCCCAAGATCAGGAGTCAAATGTTCTACCAACTGAGCCCGCCAGGCACCCGTGGACATTTGTTCTTAAAGGTAGGAAATCAGAAGGGAGAATAAAAGAGGCTCAATGAGTGAGTTTAAGAAATAAGAAACCCCAGAAGGGAAAGAAAAGCAGGAGTCAAGGCGGGTGGAGATCAGCAGTACGAAAAAGACCAGAAACTGTAACCAAAAACCAGTGTTTGGCTGTCATTACTTATGTGAATAATTTTAATCTAAATATTATTCTAAGAAGCCTTATGTTCTAACACAGTAGAATATAAACAGTTTTCAGCCAGACCAGAGGCATCAGAAACTCTGGGGGAGGAGACCAGCAAGCTGTGTTTCACAGGCCCTCCAGGAAATTCTGATCCCTTGAAAGTTTGAGAACCGCTCTGCTGAAACTCACAAATTCCGTGTTTTCTCCCCACTCCGTAGTCCCTCCACCCCGGCCTGCCCCCGGTAGACTACGCTGTGGCTTAGCTCTTTTGTTCATTTGCTGCCTAGACTGGGCAAGAACCTTTTTAAAAACCGCGGAGGGGACATTTACGCCTGGTAGCTCTCCATAGGGAACAGTGCAGGACTTGGCAGTGTGTGGTGGTCCCGAGTGGCCGGTCCATATGGCCGCATCACAGAGCACAGCAGTCAGTTGAGAGCAGCTCATTTCCCTTGAATTGAGGAAAATGTTTAAAATAATAATCCAGCCCCAGTAATGGTATCACTAGGTTCCAATGAAGAAGAGCTGGTCGTGCTGTTTTGCGTGTCCGCTGTTGTGGCGTGATTTCATTACCGTTTTTGTGTTCTTAGAGGTTGTGGTCTCTAACTGTGGCTGTAGCATTTCCCTGTGATACCGTGAGACCTGGTAGCCCTGGCTGGACCCTCCCCCTCTCTTCAGAGTACCAGAGAAGCCAGCGTGGGGAGGAATTCTGCAAATTCGAGAAGAAATGACGTATCAGACGTCTCCCGTGTTCCAGGGGAACATTCATGCGTCATTCTCTCTGGTTCTAAACTTTCAGTCAGAAGCGTTCTCCTTACTGAAAATGAGTCATATACCATCAAGTCTTGTTATTCTCTTGCTCAAAAACTGTCAGGGCTAGGAAAAGTTCTGCTTGCAGAATTAAAAACAGATTTTTTGCCTTGTCCTTTAAGGTCTGTCACAAAATAACATCGACTGCCTTTATGGGCTCATCTTCGCAAATATCCCTTCTTGCGTCTCTGACGTGGAGATGCTCGCCTGACACAGAACATTTCAGAGGTCAGGTTCCCAGATCAGTAGTGAGTGGAATCTCCTGGTTGGAGGAGACGCAGGAGGCCCCTGCCCCACCCATCACTAATTGCTGCTTGAACTTCTAGTGGTTTCCTAAGATGTGTCCCAGACTCAAGTAATTCAAACTGAAATCCCTCCCCATCACCTCTGCGGGTGAAACCCTTTCACACAATGCTGGAATCCTACCTCTTAGGCGGATCCCCCCGAAGCTGTCAGCAGTTCCTGTTAGGGTCTCTAGGCATTTGCCATATTCTCTTTTGTGGAACTGTCATTCGTCCGTTCGGTCAGCGGCCACCGAGTGCCTGCCAGGTGCCAGACGCCGGGCTGAGCATCGGACTCTCCGACCTGCAGGTCTGCACACTGGCGCTCACTCCTGGTTTGCCTGATGTCTCTAACACAGTGCTTCACCAGCACTAAATGTTTGTTAAAGGCAACTGTGTCTGTGTGGGAAAAATATAATATTCCGCCTTTCTCAGTGTGGAGTAGATTTTGTTGGAGGTGAGCTCATTTCATAGCGGAAGGGTATGATGGCTCTAATGGGCATTCTGAATTTTGTTCTCTTTATAATTTTTATTTTATTTGAGAGGGAGAGAGTACGAGCAGGGGGGAGGAGCAGAGGGAGAGGGAGAAGCAGACTCCTTGCTGAGCAGGGAACTGGATGCGGGGCTCAGTCTCAGGACCCTGGGATCATAACCTGAGCTGAAGGCAGACTCTTTAATCAACTGAGCCACCCAGGTGCCCCTTCTTTTTATAATTCTTTAAGGAAAAAATTATATAAGTTATATAAGTCTTTATATAAGACATATAAAAGCTATATATATATTTTTTTAAGTAAATATTTTATTATTTTAAGTAATCTCTATCCCCAGCATGGGGTTCGAACTCATGACTCTGAGATCAAGAGTCACATGCTCTACCTACTGAGCCAGCAAGGTGCCATTAAACCATGTAAGTCTTTAAGAGAAGCCACTGACTAATATTCAGTGGGCACTCAATAGATATTTTATTTTATTTTATTTATTTACTTATTTATTTATTTATTTTTAAAGGTTTTATTTATTTATTTGACAGACAGAGATCACAAGTAGGCAGAGAGGCAGGCAGAGAGAGAGAGAAAGGGAAGCAGGCTCCCTGTGGAGCAGAGAGCCCGATGCGGGGCTCGATCCCAGGACCCTGAGATCATGACCCGAGCCGAAGGCAGCGGCTTAACCCACTGAGCCACCCAGGCGCCCCTCAATAGATATTTTAAATGGAGAGAAACAAGTCTTACTCTAAAGCCTTAAATAAAATATTAATTTTCACCCTCAATTTTAGGGATAATTACAACAGAAAGCAGTCCTGTTGATGCTGTTGATGCAAAAAAGCAACTAGAAACAAATGCTGAAGAGCCAGCAAGTGTCACACCTTTGGAAAATGCAATTCTTTTAATATATTCATTCATATTTTATTTAACTAAGACGGTAAGTCCGACATACATAGTTTCTTCAGATAGAATGTTGATTGATTACAGTTTTTGAGTTGATCTTGAGCATGAGGTAAAGAGCTTAAAATGTCTTTATGAAAATTTGTGCCGATCCTTTATGTTAGCCTCTGAAGCAAACCACAAGTGTATAATTTGCTGGGTTCTTAGTGCAGTTCCACCCTTGGAGAGGATCTGCGCTGTGTCCGTGCTGGCTGTAAAACATGGCTCTTCCCCTCCAGGACCTCTTAGTCTTCCAGGGAGATGAGGACTTCCACGGGAGGCATATTGTGGGCAGAAAGTATTTACCTGGTGGTAGAGTGAGGTGTTGGATAAGTTGGTTCATCGTGGTGGGAGGCTGGGCGGAGAAGGTCTGAAGTTAGCTGAGACGTGTTTCGGCGGGAGTTGAAGGATGAATGGGAGTTTGATGTAGGCTGTTGCTAAATGGAAGGGGTGGGAAGAGGGAGATAGGGGTGGCATGCAGTCAGGACGAAGAAATAGCATGGAAGCAATTACAAAGAAAAGGCCTTTTGAGGAAGCGCGGAAGCCTTGCTCGTGCAGCTAGAGCAGTCAAGGGGGGGTGGTCTTTGGAGGAAAGCCGGCCAACCATAACGGAAGTTGTGGATCATGACAGGTGGTGTTACATTGTTTGGGATGGGGATCCTTGGAAGGTTTTAAGCAGGAAAGTGATGTGATTAGATTTGTTTCTTAGAAAGAGCCACTTATGACACAGTATCTCTTCAGATTTATCTTTCTTAAAGGAGTCATGATCCAGACAAGACATTTAATCTAGCTGGAAGTAGATCTGAGCTTTTTAGGACTTAGCTCCCTCTTGTGGTATTTGTTGAAATTGGACATTTTTCTTGGTAAATTGTGGGAATGAGCAAGCTTTCAGAAGTTGGAGGCCAGGTTGTCCTTGGACCTGTAGAGAAAGTATCCTCCCACAAAAATATTTTTCCATTAGGTTCTGTTATTTCAAGACTTGCGTAGGAAAGAGTTGTGTTTTTTTGTTTTGTTTTCCCTTTTTTCTTTTCTGTTCCATAAAAATGCATGAGTTTTGAGGCAGGATGATCTTGTTTCAAATCCCCGATGCATCCTCTAGAAGCTTGGGCAAATTACTAAACTGTGTGTAGCTGTCATACATCTTCCAAATGCAGATGATGCCTACTCCAGGTGTTGGAAGAATTAAATGACTCGATGATAAAGTGTCTAGTGCCATGCCTGGCATTTTGTAGGATCTCACCCGCTGTGCACTTCTCATTTGGGTGGTCAGAGGGCAGTGTCAAGACATTGAATACCTGGGGAATTCAGGATTAAGGCCACCAGGGTGGGAAAGATTTTCCTGTTTTCTCTATGGCTGTGGTGGTTTGTGCAGTTAGAATAATGAAATTTTCAGTGATTAAGGCAATCTCCAAATTCAGATTTAATCATCAGGATGAATCCTTGTCACTTCAGAACTTTAACAGGCTCCAGATGTGGGAGAAATTCTTTACTTTCTTGGTGGCTATGCCCAGAGCCCTGTTCTAGGTCTGGGTTGGGGGACACAGAGTTTATATAGGACTGGGGGACACAGAGGTTATATAGGACAGGGTCTCCACTTGTGGGATGGCAGGAGAAGACACAGGAACGGTGAGGGAAAAGGGCAAATTGTTACAAAGCAACATTGACCTGAAAGGTGTTGTCAAGAAGGCATTTTGATGGCCCAGTAATGTGTTAGGAGTACAAGATTCTAAGAGGTACAAGGCATGATTCTGATTTTGAAAAGGTTTAAGAAAATGGCATTTCAGATATATATGAACATGGGGGAAAATGGAAAATATTTGAAATCGTTTCCGTGAAGTATCAAACAGTATAGATAATTATTTGGTAGGGCTGGGGAGGAATGGGGTGCTGGCTTGTTCTGGAAAACTGAACCAGGAGGCAGATTCAGGGATCTCCAGGTAATGGAGTCTTAGAGCAGGAAGGGACCCTCGAGGGCAGCTTGGTTAGCTTCACAAATTGTAGTAATTTCCTCTCCTGCACCCTGGCAGGTAGTTACGGGATCTGGGCGTCAGCAGTTCCTAGCAAGAGTGTCCTAACCTTACAAGGCCACTCACTGATGCTCTCTTGGCATGTACATTCTCTTATTGACTCCAGATTTTCTTCCACGTGACTCTTCCTAGAATTGAATTCTTTTTCTACATAATAACCCTTTAAACATTTGAAGTTATTCTTTACTTTTTAAAAGTGTTTTGTTGTGGAAAATTTCAAACATACAAAAGCAGAGACAATTGTAAAATGAGCCCATGAGCCCATTACCCAGCTTAGCAGTAATTCCTTAGTATCACCCAAGGTTGGACACATTCGAAATCCCCTCCCCTGCTTTTTAAAAATTGCTTTTATTCAAATCAGGATCCTCTTGAGGTCCGGATGTTGTAGTAGGCTGCTATATATCTTAAAATCAACTTAAAATCAGATATAAATTATATACAGTAAAGAGTACCCATTTTAAGAATACAGCTCAGTGAGTTTTAACAAAGGTATTCACTCATGTAAAAACAGTCATAACCAAGACATGGAACATTCCTTCATTCACACGAGTTTCTCATGTACCTCCCCAGTTTCTCTCCCTTACCGCCTGCTCCTGGCAACCCTTTTTTTCACTACAGATTAGGTTTTCCTGTTGTACAATTATAATTATAAAATGGGAGTGATACCGAGGAGTAAAACTGCCCAGCCAAATGGTCAGTTTGCTTTATCTTAAAAGAAGCTGCCAGACAGGTCTCAGAAGTGTCCCAATTTCTTCTTCCACTGGCAATTTATGACCCTTCAGTTGGTCCCATATTTGCTAACACTTGGTATTATCAGTCCTAAATTGTAGCCATTCCAGTAGGCATATCTTTGTGGTTTTATTTGTATTTCTTCATGATTTATGATGCTGAGCAGTTTTTTGGGTGGCCATATATTTTGTGTGTTCATCCGTGAAATAGCTTTTCAAATCTTTTGCCGTTTTAAAATTTATTTATGTATTTATTTTCTTTTGCCCTTTTTAAAAAAAGTTTATTTTATTAATTTAAGCAGTTTCTATACCCAGCGTGGGGTTTGAACTTATTACCCCAAGATCAAGAATTGTGTGCTCTTTTGACTGAGCCAGTCGGGTGCCCCTCTTTTGCCTTTTTTTTTTTTTAAAGCTTTTATTTATTTGAGAGAGTGAGCAAGCATGGGGGAGGCAGAGGGAGAGGGAGAAACAGACTCCCTGGTGAGTAGGCAGCCTGACTTGGGGCTTAGTCCTGGGACCTTAAGATCACAGCTGAGCCAAGGCAGACACTTAACCAACTAAGCCACCAGGCGCCCCTTGCCCTTTCTTAAACTGGGTTATTTTCCTTCTAAATACTAAGGTCTAAGAGTTCTTCTTATATTTTGGATACAACTCCTTTGTCAGATGTATATTACGAATAATTTCTTCTGGTTTATTTCCTGGCTATTCAGTTTTTTGACACTGTTTTTGAAGAGCAAATTTGTAATTTTTTAAAAAAAATTCCTTTTTAAGATTTTATTTATTTATTTGACAGACACAGATCACACGTAGGCAGAGAGACAGGCAGAGAGAGGGGGGAAGCAGGCTCCATGCTGAGCAGAGAGCCCGATGCGGGGCTCAATCTCAGGACCCTGAGACCATGACCTGAGCCAAAAGCAGAGGCTTTAACCCACTGAGTCACCAGTCGTCCCGCAAATTTGTAATTTTGATAGAATACCATTTTGTTAATTTTTACTTTCATGGTTAGTGCATTTTGTTTCCTGCTCAAGGAATCATAGGTCATTCCAAAGATGCAAATATTTTCTCATGTTTCCTTCCAGAAGTTTTATAGTTAATACTTTTCATGCTTAGGTCTCCGCTCCATGTTGAGTTGATTTTTGTGAATGGTGTCACATTTCATTTTTTTCCTCCTGTGGATATCCAGTTGCTCCTGTAGCATTTCTTTTCCCTTGAGATTACCTTGGCACATTGAGTTGAAATCAGCTGACCATATTTGTGAATCCCTCTGGACTCAAATCTGTTTCATTGATTTATGTTTTTATTCTAAGATAATAACGCACTTTTCTGGTTAGTATAGCTTTATAGTGGGTCTTAGAATCGGGTAGTCCTTTGGCAAAATTGTTTTGGCTATCTTGGTTTCTTTGCATTTCCGTAGAAATTTTGGAACCAACAGCAACTTTTATAAAAAAAACTTGGTGAGATTTTGTTACTGTGTTGAATCTATAGATGAGTTTAAGGAGAATTGATGTCAACAGATATTAAGGCTTCTAATCTAAGAACTAAGTTCATCTACACAGATCTAAAGAAGGTCTGTAAGAGACATCCAGGACACTGCTAAGAAACTTCCTTAGTCTCTGTGTACTGATTTCATGCATATTGTTAACATATGCTTGTGTTTTTTGTGACTTTTCATGTTGTAAATGGTGTCGGTCTTACATCTCATTTATAGTTGTTTTGTGTTTATAGAAATACAATTGGTGTTTGTATATTGATTGACCTTGTATCTTAATACCTTATTAAATTTATTAGTTATAGGATTTTTTTTGCACATTTCATAGGCTTCTCTGGGCAGATAGGTGGTCATGTCATCTTTTAATAAACACACCTTTTAAAAAAGTCAGGTTAGGGCGCCTGGGTGGCTCAGTGGGTTAAGCCGCTGCCTTCGGCTCAGGTCATGATCTCAGGGTCCTGGGATCGAGTCCCGCATCGGGCTCTCTGCTCAGCAGGGAGCCTGCTTCCTTCTCTCTCTCTCTCTGCCTGCCTCTCAGTGTACTTGTAATTTCTCTCTGTCAAATAAATAAATAAAATCTTTAAAAAAAAAAATAAAATAAAAAAGTCAGGTTAATTGAACCATGATTACTTTTAGTAAAAGTCACTCTTACTGTATCCGGTTTGATGAGTTTTCACATTATTTCTTTAGATTTTTTTGTATCCCTCTTCTCTTGCCTTTCCTTCTTGGACTCTAATTACATGTATGTTAAGACCGCTATGGTGTTCCATAGGTCACTGAGGCCTTGTTCTCTTGTTGATTTTCGGTCTCTTACGTCTTTGATTCTGTGTAGATATTCCCATTACTGTCTTCACATTCATTGACCTTTTGTGAAATTTTCACTTCTGATATTTTATTTTTCAGCTCTTAAAGGTGCACTTAATTCTATTTTGTATCTTCTACCTTTTGTCAATATGGTCATGGCTTTCTTTTAATTCTTAATATACTTCTAAATAATAATCTTTAAAGTTCTTTTTAGCAAATTAATTCTGTCATCTCTGTTGCAACTTCTTGGTCTGTTTTTAGAGATTGATTTATCTCCTCCTCATGGGACATATTTTCCTGCTTTTTTACACGTCTGGTGATTTGTTGTTGCTGGGTGCTAGGCCCGGTGAATGTTACATTGTTGAGTAACTGCTTTTTAGTGGCTTCCTCTAAAAGTATCAGAGTTTGCTTTTCCTGGACTGTTGTTACTTGGGGACCAGCTTGATCCTTTCTAGTCTTGTTTTTAAGATTTGGTAGGGATGTGTACGCAGTAGTCTTTATTCGAGAGTTAGAATAGCCCTGCTCGTGAGGCGTGATTCTTCTGGAGTCTGCTGAATGCCTTGAACAGGGTCAGGTTGCTCTAACTGGCTGGAACATGATTCGCCTCCCAGGCCCTTGTTCTCTCTGGGAACTCTTCAGCTTCCAGCGTCCTGGCAGCCGTGCTTTTTGTCCAGCCTCAGATCTTCCGTTAAACATCTTACTTTATACAGGTGCTGCCTCAGATTCAGCGAAGATCAAAGGAAACCCCCTTGCAGATTTCTAGAAGCCTTTTTCTGTAGTTCTCCTCTTTCCGGTGCTTTTCCTGGCCCGGTTCCCATACCTCAGTCTCCCTGAACTCTGTTCTCCGCCTCCTTGGCGAGACTGGGGGACTCACAGGGTTTCTCCCTCCCGGTACTGGGGCCTAGAAAGTACCTCCTGGTAGAAAGCTGGGGGATCTCCAGGCTCACCTCGTTTGTTTCTCTTCCCTCGGGGGTCACAGCTGCTTGCTGCCTGTTGTTCTCTACCTGATTTTCTGGTTATTTCGGGGGAGGGCACGAATATCATTTCCTCTGTAGATTTCTCCTTTAGTTTGTTTAGTGCTGTTGGAATATATTTACTGCGGAAATAGGCTCGTTTACCTTCTAGGGGTTATCATGGTCTGTATCTTGCTAACCGCAGCCTCCAATATGACTGAACATGTTTCCCTGGTTCTTTATATTTACTGGGAATCAGTAGTCAGATTCAGGCTCGGTATGATTGGCAAAGATACTTAGTAGGAGATGTGTACTTTCAGCAGGAGCTGTCTAATGACTAGAGGCTCCTCTATTTTTTTTTTTTTTTTAAAGATTTTATATATTTAGAAAGAGAAAAAAAGAGAAAGAGCGTGCACAGAAGCAGGGGGAAGGGCAGAGGGAGAAGGAGAGAGAGAATCTTGGGCAGATTCTGCACTGAGGACAGAAAACAACGCAGAGCTCCATCTCATGACCTTTAGATCACGACCTGAGCTGAAATCAAGAGTCAGATCATGACTGAGCCACCCAGGCAGCCCTCTCCTTCCATTTTTGATGTCACTAGTTATTGGTGACATTGACTAAATCTGTCAAAAATATTATAGGCGGCAGAATGCTGATATGCTGATCATGTTGTTCCTGCTTCATTTAAAAGGTGGGATATTTCTCCAAAAAGAAGTTTATAATCAAGTATTCTTTACACTGAGATTTGGTTTGTATAGTTCAGGCAGTATAAATATTTGGTTCTATTTAAATACTTCCCAGAATAATGAGTTGTCTTCGTGGCTTTATAAAAAGATGCCAAAAGGATTTTTTTGGTGTGTTTCTTCTAACTCTTTCTGATCATTATGATGTCGTGAATTTAAAAATATTTGGAGTGTTTTAATTAGCTGTAATTCTTATTCTTCTCAGTGTTCAATTTCTTTGAATTTGGAACCTTTTCACCTTGCTTCTGGGCCTTTCTGACACCACCCAGTGCTCACTGACCGCTTCCTTGCCTTCTAGTGTGGTAAGATAGTCTACGCTCATCTACATTTCTTGCCCAGGTCGTGAAAAAGTCCTTTCTCCAGGGAAGTCCTGATTCCTTTTGATGGGAAATGGTATTTAAAGACCACAGTCTCGGTACTTAGGTTGTTTATTGCTTTTGAGTCGGCCAACATTTCTAGACCTTTTCAGCAGACAAAGCTAGGACAGACATAGTTTTTGTGTGTGTGAACAGTCATCTTGGTGCCATATGGATACTCCTAAAAGAAATTCAGGATGCTCGAGGGACTTTACTTAACCTCATCTATCTTACACATGTACTTTCTTTCTCCAGTGTTGGAAATCTCAGGTTTCCATGACGTCAGCACATTTATTTTTTATTGTACAATATTCAAACAGCTTTAAAAATACCTATATCAACACCTTATGTTCAGTAACATATTTGTTATTGAAAATGTTTTCAGGATGTTTTGCAGTTATTTTTGTTTTTAAGGTATATCCCTCTAGTACATGCTTAAAAAGAATTCCTTTCTGTTCTCCTGCCATCAGTTTGATTCACAGTTAGGTCAACTGTTTCATTTTTGCTTGCTCTTTTTAAGGGTTACTTTAAAATATTTTTTGTTTTGCTTTGTCTTGTTTGATAAGTATCTAACATATTTACAAGCTCCAATGCCAATTTACAAAACAATTTGTAAAATTTCAGAGAAGTCTAGGCTTTGTCTCAGTTCCATTGAACCTGTTGTTACCTCCTCTGTGAGTAATTTTAAAAATTAATTTCATTATCTTATTTAAAAATAAGCAAATAATTTTTGCATTTAGCCAAGATTCTGGCTTTATCTACCTTCCTTACTGAAACAACTGAAAAGAAAAAAAAAAAAAAAACTGAGGCAAAATAAATGAAACTGCTTTCAAGACCCCGGACATCAGGTAACAAAGGAGAGTAATTTCTGAAAGAGTGAACCAGTGCTATGAGCTCTGCAGTTACGGCTGCATACGGCACTGAAGGAGTTCCCTGGTTGTAGCATAGATGTGAAGAACCCTGAATTGAGATGGAGCTGAGAGTCCAGGGAAAGCGAGGCAGCTAGAGTTCATAGGGCTGAGTACCAAGGGGAGAACACAGCAGGCAGAGCGAGCTGTGGGATCTGTGAAAGGTCCCCTTTGAGTATTCATCAGCAGGAGTTTGACAACATTATTCAATGTCAGAGAAACCGCCCAAGTGATTAGAGGGAGTAGTTCCTGACACAAGGCCAAGAATATACCTTATAATTCCAGGAAAATTGGATAAAGTACTCAGAAGGGTGTCACCTCAGACTAAATCTGCTCGTCTTGCCTAGGAAGCCTTAAAAGCAAGATGCAAAAGAATCAAAGTATCTGAGCAAACAGAACAATGTTCGAGAATGTTTGTTATACTAGTCAAGGTTCTCTAGAGAAACAAAACAAATATGGGACCCCCATACACAGATGGATAAGTAGAAGAGGTTTATTATAAGGAATTGACATACACACAATTGGAGGCTGAGAAATTCCGCAGTCTGCTTTCTATAAGCTGGACACCCAGGAAGGCAGTGGCGTAACTCAGGCTGAGTCCAAAGGGGAGCTGATGGTCTGAAGGCCTGAGAACCAGAAGTACCAAGGGTGGAAGAAAAATGATGTCCCAGCTCAAGGAATCAGGCAGGAAGGGGTGAATTCCTTTCGCAGTTTGTTCAGTAGATTGGATGTTGCCTACCCATAGCAGGAAGGGCAACCTCCTTTACAGAGGACATCAATTCAAGTGCTAACCTCACATGGAAACACTTTCACAGACAAACTCAAAAATAAGGTTTAATTTGGTTACTCCATAACTAGAAGAGTTGACACAAAATTAACCATCACATTTGTTCATAATACATGACATCTAATCAGAGGTTTTCAGGCATGCAAAGAGGCAAAAAAAAATAGAAACATGAAGAGGAGAAAAATCAACCTATCAAAACCAACCAAGAACTATCAGAGATGTTAGAATTAGGCAAGGGTATTAAAATAGTTATTATTACTGTATTTTGGATGTTAGGAGTTAAGTGGAGACATGAAAGATTAAAAAAAAAAAAAAAAGACCCAAATCAGTCTTACAGGTTGAAAACTGCAGTGCCACCCTGGTTGGGATGAATGCTAGACTAGACATTGTAGATGAAAAGGTTAGTGAACTTGAAGGCATAACTATAGAAGCTATCCAAAATGAATTACATAGGGAAAAATGACTCAAGAAAAATGATGAGGTCATCTGTGAACTGTGAGACACTTTCAAGCAGCCTAATAAATGTAACTGGAATCACTGGAGGACAGGATAGAAGAGGTGTTCAGAAAAATATTTAAAGACATAATGACTAAAAATATCTAAAATTTATGAAAACTGTAGATCACATACTCAGGAAGTTCAATGAAACCCAAACATACAAAGCATGAAGAAAACTACATTGAGGTAATCATAATCGAATTGCCCATAATATGTGATAAAGAGCAATCTTAAAAGCAGAGGGGGATAAAAGGCATTTTACATAGAGAGGGATTAAGATAAGGTTAACATCAAGATTTCTCGTCAGAAGGCAAAGGAGAATACAGTAGAATAATATCTTGTAACATACTTGAACAATATTGTTGACTTATAATATCATAGCAAAATAATTTTGTAAAACAAATATTGAATGAAGATTTTTTTTTCCCAATGTACAAGAGCTGAATGAATTCACCAGCACATCTGTGCCATAAGAGATGTTAAAGGAAGACCTTTAGGCATAAAGAAAATGACAGATGAAAATAGTCAAGCCATAGAAAGGGGGTGAAGAATGCCAGGAATGGTAACTGTGTAAGTAGTTATATAAAACCATTATCTTACTATTTAAATATCGTCAAAATTTAACTTTTTGTAGCATGGGTTTAAAAAATATGTAAAAGTAAAAATATGACAACAATAATACGAAGGTGAGGAGAGGAAGAAATGGTAATAACTCTTATAAAGTTCTTATGGCACATGAAGTAGTACAAAATCACGGGAAGGTAGACTGTGGTAAGTTAAAGATGTATGGTATAATCACTAAACTAAACAGTAAAATAACAAAATAATGCGCTAATAAGCCAACAGAGGAGACGAATTCGAATCATTAAGAGGGCACAGTTGATCCAAGCGAAGGCAGAATGAAGGTAACAAGGGAACAGAGAACAGATGGGATAAATAGAAAAAAAGATGATGCCTTTAAACTTAACCGTATCAGTAATTACATTAAATAGAACTTGTTTAAATACCCCAATTAAAAGGCAGAGATTGTTGGATTGGGTAAAGAAGCAATACCCAAATAGATGCCTTTAAGAATCACACTTTAAATAAAAACACATAGGAAGGTTAAAAAGATTGAAAAAGATATCCCACATTTAAAAAGAGCTGGAGTGGCTATATTAATATCAGATAAAGTAGATTCCAGAGGAAAGTATATTACCAGGGATAAAGAAGTTATTTTCTAGGATAAAGTAGTCAAGCAAACATAATTCTTTTTTTTTTTTTTTAAAGATTTTATTTATTTATTTGACAGAGAGAGAGCACAAGTAGAGAGACAGGCAGAGAGAGAGAGAGAGAGAGAGAGGAAAGCAGGCTCTCCACTCAACAGAGAGCCCGATGCGGGACTCGATCCCAGGACCCTGAGATCATGACCTGAGAGGAAGGCAGCGGCTTAACCCACTGAGCCACCCAGGCGCCCCAAGCAAACATAATTCTTAATGTTTGTGCTTAATAATAGACCTTCAAAGTACACGAAACAAAAATTGATAAAACTAAATGAAAAAAAAGACATAAGTATATAATTATGATTGGAGATTTCAATATCCTCTCAATAACTAATAGAATAAGGTTCTAGAAGATACGAATATGAATAAGGTTCTAGAAGATATGAACAACACTGTCAACCAACTTGACCTGACATTTATAGAATACCCCAGAAGAGCAGAATATATATGCTTTTTGAGTGCATGTGGGGCATCTACCAAGACAAGTCATATTCTGGACCATAAAGCAAGTGTTCAAAATACAGAGAGATTCAAATCAGACAAAGTATATTCTCTGGCCATAGTAAAACTAAATTAGAAATCAGTAATAGAAAGATCTCTTGAAAGTCCCCCATTATTTGGAAACCAACTGACATACTTCTGAATAACTTATACGTCAAAGATATCAAAAGGGAAATCAATATTTTGAGCTGAATGAAAATAGAAAACAGCATGTCAAGTTTGTATAGTAACAGTAAAGCACTACTTGGAAATTTTTAGCACTATGTATATTATAACAGACTAGTGACCTCCGTTTCTACTATTAGAGACTAGGATAAAGAGCAGATTGATCCCCTTGAAGCAGAAGAAAAGAAATAAAGAGCATAAATTAATAAAATAGAAAACAAAAGGAAAACCAATGGAAATAAAAGCTGGTTCTTTGAGATTAATAAAATTGATTAACCTCTAGCCAGAGTGATCAGGGAAATAAACGAGGAGACACATTACCAATGTCTGCGATCACATGGGGACATCACTATAGGTTCTACAGAAATTAAGACAATTAAAAGGGAATATTATGAAAATTTATGTCACTTAATTTGACAGTGTGGCTGAAATGAAGAAATAGCATCTAAGACACAAATTGGAAAAGCCTCCTTAACAGACAAATGACCTAAAATAGCCTATGACTATTAAAGAAATTGAGTTTATTAAAAATCTTTCTACAAAGAGAACTCCAGGCCCAGATGGCTTCACTGGTGAATTCAATGAAACTTGTCAGGAAGAAAAAAAATCTATATAAACTCACTCTTAGAGAATTGAAGATGGGAATTCAAACCACACAGAGATATAATGAGAAAAGAAAACCCCAGACTAGTATCTGCCATGAATGTAGGCACAAAAACTCTACAATTTTAGCAAATCAAACCCAACAACATATAAAAAGTATAATACATAATGACCTAGCATGGTTTATCCTAAGAATGCAAGATTCATTTAGCATTAGATAATTAGTCAGTATAAGTAGCGTATTAACAAATTTAAAAAATAAAATCCAAATTTTCAGCTCGATAGATAAAGCATTTGAAAAAAAAAATCAAATGTTTATTGCTGATGCTAAAAACAATAGTAGCAAACCAGGAATAGAAGGGGGCTTAAAATAGCCTCTATGAAAAACTTAAACTAACATCGTACTTAGTGGTGGATAATTGTTTCCCCCCAAGATCAGAAATAAAACGACAATGTCCACTCTCACCACATCTACTCAGCACTGAAGTGGGGCACAGTGAGACAATGGCTAGTGTACTAAGGCAAGAAAAAGAAAGAAAAAGCATACAGATTGGGAAGGAAGGAGTAAAAATGTCTTTATCTGCAGACTATGAAAAAATCTATGAAATCTATGAAAAAAATCTGGTGGGATCTACAAAAAAGTTACAGTTTAGTAAGATTGCCAGATAAAGATTAACATTTAAAAGCATCTGTATTTCTATGTACTAGCAATGAACAGTTGGAAATTAAAACAAGCCTTCTGTGTACAATAGCATCAAAATATATGAAATACTTAAGGATATACCTGGCAATACTGTGAGACTTATAATTGAAAACTATATAAAATATTGCTGATAGAAATTGAAGACCTAAATATGGAGAGATATCGGTTGTTTGAGAGTCAGAAGACTAAATATTGTTAAGCTATCATATTGTCACTATGACAAACAGTATGTTAAATATTAAGTTCCCCATTTTGATCCCCAGAGTCCACATAATCCTGATCAAAATCTTAAGAGGATTTTTTGGTAGAAAACAACAAGCTGATTATACAATTGATATAGAAAATTCCAAGGACCTTGAACAACACAAACATGACCTGATTTCAAGACTTATGCTAAAATTATGGTAATTAGGAGAGCATGGTATCAATGTAAGATAGACAAAAAGATCACTGGAATAGAATAGACAGTTCAGAAGTAGATCCATACACACCTGGCAATGGACTTCTGACAAAGGTAGAAACAAATTGGAGAAAGAGACATCTGTTCAACAAACAGGACTGGAACTATTGGATATATCCCTGTGCAAAAAAAAATTGATTCATAGCTCAGTCATAAACATAAATGAGCTCAAAATGCTTCATTGAACTGGATGTAAAACCTAAAACTATAACACTTACAGAAAAAAGTTAAACAAAGATTTCTTAGATTTAACACCGAAAAAAAGGATTCATTCATAAAAGAAAAATTTGATAATTTGGATTTCATCAAAATAAAAATTCCTGCTTTTCATAATACACCGTTAAGTGAATGAAAAGACAAGGCACAGATTAGGAGAAAATCGTTGGAAAGTCTATATATGAACAAAGACTTATATGCAGAATATATATAAAGAACTCTTAAAGCTCATTCATAAGAAATAAACCAGTAAAGTTAACACTTCACCAAATAAGATGTGTGCATAGGAAATAAGCACATGAGAAAATGCTCAACATCATTACTTCTCAGTGAAATGCAAATTAAAATCACCATGAAATATCATACATACTTATTAGAATGACTAAAATTAAAAAGAATGATTTAAATTAAAATACCAAGTGTTGGAGAAGATGTGGAGGAGCTGGAAATACACACTCCTGGTGGGGGATGTACAGTGGTTCATCACCTTGGAAAACTGGTTGTTAGTTTCTTAGAAAGGTGTGTGTCAGATGCTCCAACCATCCCTTTCCTAAGCATGTACCTTTGAAAAAATAAATTCTGCATCTACATCCATGTACTTGTCCATCAGTATTCACAGCCTCTCTATCCATAAAAGCTAAAAACTGGGAAAAACTCAAATGCCCGTCAACAGCTGAATAAATAAACAAATTGTGCTAGGTCCATCCAGTGAAATGCCATTCAGCAACGAAAAGGAATAGTTACCTATTGATATATGGAGCAACGTGGGGGGATCTCTGTGCTGGTGAGATAAGCCAGAGAAGTAAGATACATGGTGTTTATAAATTTCATATATAAAACTGTAGGAAATGCAAACTATTATGATAGAGAACTTCTGTTTGGGCAGGCCCAGTCCACAAGTGGCAGGAGGTGTGATGAGGAGACATGTGAAGGACATGTTCAGTTGGACTGTGATGAGGTTCTCACAGGTGTATTCGTGTGTCGATATTTATCAGATTGTGCACTTTGAATATATGCCATTTATTATATGTGAATTTTTTTTTTTAAGATTTTATTTATTTGACAGACCCAGATCACAAGTAGGCAGAGAGAATGGAAGGGAAGCAGGCTCCTCGCTGAGCAAAGAGCCAGATGTGGGGCTTGATCCCAGGACTCTGGGATCATGACCTGAGCCGAAGGTGGAGACTTTAACCCACTGAGCCACCCAGGCGCCCCTGTATATGAATGTTATCTCAGAGCCATAAAAAATACTAATTTGTCTCATTACTTTCTCACATAAAAGTAGTATTCTACATTTTTTCCATCCCTCCTTAAAAAAAAAAAAAAATTCTGGAAACCATACTCTAGCAGTATATAAAATTTATTTTTTTTCCAGTTTCACAGTAAACTTCAGTGTATTCAGCAACTCTTCTACTGATGAACATTTTGGTTGTTTATAGTCTTTTGTACTTATAAATAATGCTGGAATAACATAGTTTTGTTTATATATCTTTTTAACATTTGTTGTGTCCACAGTATCTTTGAGATCTTTAGAAGTGGGATTGTTGCATCAAAAGGTAAATACACAACTTGGAGAGATGATGCTAAATTCCCACTCATAGAGGTTGTGTCATTTTGTGGAATGATGAGCAACATGTGAGAGTACTTGTTTCCCCTACATTCTCTCACCAATAGAATATGTTGTCAGATGTTTAGATCTTGCCAGTACAAGTGAGAAGTGGTATCTCAGTGTAGGTTTAATTTGTATTTCTTTTATTATGAGTGGGGCAGAGCATGTTTCCGTATGTTTGTGAGCTTTTCCTATTTCTTTTCCTGAGAATTGCTGATTCTTTTATTTCAGCTCATTTTTCTATAGGTTTGGGGCTGTTTTCTTCTCTGCTTACTTGTACAGTTCTTCATACTTTAGGAATATTAACCCTTTTTCTCTAATGTTACAAATATTCTTTCTCTGGTTGTCAAACTTTTTTGACACTTCGTATTTTTTTTTGCATTGCAGGGGCTAGGCACGTTTTTTATTTTCAAGTAGTTGTTGGCAATTCTTTTCTCTTGGATTTTGAGGCATAATTAGGAATTTTGATCACTCATAATACATCGAGAAACTCACTCATGTCTCTTCTGGTACTTGTTTTCATTTTTTACGTTCAGGTTTCTGATCATTTGGAATTTATCCTTATGAAAAAAATCAATTTTAACATTTTCCATATGGCTTAGCTATACTAACGTCACTTATTAAAGTCTTCTTCCCCAGCTGACTTCTATTATATTCTAAATTTTCAAAGCAGTTGGGCATATTTTTGGATTTTCTGTTCTGATCATAATCCATCTGTATTCTTGGGTCCGTTCCCTACTGTTTTGCGTGGCCTTTTTTCACCTCCCTCCCTGCCTCCATTGCTCTTCTTTTTGAGGATTTTCCTGATTGTTCTGCATTTTTATATTCAACTGGAAGACATACCTTTAAAGATTTACAAACATCATTGTCCCTTTTACATGTCCTAAGTTTTTTTCAATTTTTATTTATTATTTTTCTTTAAGATTTTATTTATTTATGACAGAGATCACAAGTAGAGAGGCATGGGGGGGGCGGAGCAGGCTCCCCGCTGAGCAGCGTCCCACGCGGGGCTCCTTCCAGGACCCGGGGACCATGACCCGAGCCGAAGGCAGAGGCTTTTTAACCCACTGAGCCACCCAGGCGCCCAGTTTTTTCAACTTTTAGAACGTGCCTATGCATATTCCCCGTCCTTTTCCAAAAGTCACGTAACTAGAACAGACGGGACATGACGTGGCTCCTTAGCAGCAGCCTTATCCAGAGCACCTGCAGGAATGTGAGACAGCGGGAGCCTGTGGACTAGGGAGGGGAAAGCGGAGCTTCGGGGAACTGGAGATCCTGGGGCAGGCAGGCCTCGCTCTGGAGACCGGGGAGGGTGTCGTTACTCGGCGCGTGGGAGAGGCTGCCCTCCCGCCTGGGCAGTGGGACAGGTGCCTGCGGTCTCGGCACGCAGTGACACAAGGCTGGCCTTGAGGGGCGCGAGCGCGAGGTTTCTCTCCAGCCCCAGCGCCTGCTCCTCTGCCACCGCGGCCCCAGCGCCTGCGGCAGGTGAGGCTCCTGTCAGCGCGCGGCCTCCGTTTGCTCCGCGCGGGTCGCTCCGCCGACCGTTGGTTCCGTGCGCGTGGCCCCGCCCACCGCGGGCCGGGCCTCCGTAGGCGCCTCTACGTCATAAAAGGGGCATTGTCTGATGACGTATTTCCTTGGAGGCGTTCGGCAGAGAGGCGCAGAGTGCCTTCGCCTCGGGAAGGCGAAGTTCACTCCCGGTGCCGCCTCCTCAGCCGGACCCTTTCCGGAGGAGGAAGCGGTGGGAAAGTGGGCTTCGGTGCTGTTGCGAGGGGGGAGCGTGGCGTCCTCTGAGCTTCCCCCTCACGATGGACTCTGTTCCTGCCACTGTGCCTTCTGTCACCGTTTCCCCCGGGGACTCGGAACTTCTGGGACCCCTGTCGGTCCTTTACGCAGCCTTCATAGCCAAGCTCCTGGAGGTGAGGGTCCGCATGCCCAGGGAGGGACCCCGGCTCCGGCAGGCGGGTAGACGAGTCGTGAGCGGAGTTGGCGCGCTGACGGGTGGAGGGAGAGCTGGAGTGGGTCAGGGCCGAGGCGGGCAGGACGTCGCAGTGCTGTTTAGGGAGCCCGGAGGGAGTGATTTTAAGGTTTCGTCCCTTGTTAATTTGCTACTGATTTCTTAGACTGTAGCAGGCGCTGTGTTATTTTCCGGTAGAAAGTCATGAACTCTTGGGGTCCTTTTCTAGGGGCCCCTGGCACTGTGGTGGGTTGGGGCCAGCAGGGTAGCTGTGTGCTTGTAGAAGGTGGGACAGTGTTCATACAGCCGCATGCCAGGAAGCGTCTAAAATGCAGGCGCGGCGTTATGGAGAAGACGGTTCGCTTCAGAGCCGCGGTCTGGACCGGTTACGAGCAGCCGTCCGAGCTTACTCAGCTTTTGTTTTTATGTAACAGTAGAATAAAGATTGAAAATCTTGGAGGAGAAGCACATTATTTGGGTTATTCGCTATCATTTTGCTTTTATTTGCCGCCGTACAAATTGATTTTCTCTCTAGGGTGTTCAATTTTGTGTTTTATGTGGCTTTTTATTAGGAGTTAAGAGGAAAGTCTGATCCAGAGACATTAGGCGTGTCCTAGACGACACGATGTGGTAGGTCCTGTTGCAAACTGGAAGTATGTGTTCAGCTTAAATACATTTAGATTCATAATATTCAGGAGTACTTGAAGCCAGACAAGAAATAAGAGGCTGCCAGTACCCCATCTCTATGGAAGCAGTGGAAGCTACTAAAGAATTTTGAGGGGGTGGTTACCTGGTGGAGGTCGGTTTAGAATTTCTGTGGATGGTTCTTTGTGACTGTTTCATGGATTCTTGTTATTTCCAATATTTCTGTTTCAGTTAGTTGCTACGTTGCCTGATGATGTTCAGCCTGGGCCTGATTTTTACGGGTTGCCATGGAAACCTGTACTTATCACCGCCTTCTTGGGAATTGGTTCATTTGCCGTCTTCTTCTGGAGAACTGTCCTTGCTGTGAGTAAATTAAACTTACACTTTGACTCATCAAGACACCAGATATTTTATAATCGCTAGCCCTCTTGTTTCTTTTTCATTTATGAACACGAACACAAATGCTTCTGATCTCAGCTAATCTTGTGAAGTAGTTCAGTATAATCTTTGTTGGTAAAGATTTAGGTGAACAAGACAATATGTATAATTTTAATCTGAAAACCTCAATTTATAAATCTTAAAATCTAAAGATTAAATGTATATGTACCTACTTGGGCACATGTATAAGTTCCTAGTAGAACTGGCAAGTCTTAGAGCCATCTTGAAAAGCAGTTAAGTAGTATGTATCAGAAGCCTTAAAGTTTTCATATCCTTTTATTATAAAGCCATGTGTAATTAATCTGTCCTAGAGAAATAACCAGTCATGCATTAAAAGTTTTATATAAGAGTGATCAGTGAAACACTATTTTTGAGTGAAAACTTGGTGCAAACTAAATGATCTGCAGTAGGGGAATTGTTAAATTATTGTATATCCATATAATAGGATACTAGGTAACTCTTGAAATTTATGTTATTTTGAAGATACAGGAGCCCAGAAAATGTTCACAATTTAATATTAAGTGGAAATAGCAGAAATCAGGACTGTAAAATACAAACTGTATGTTGTATATATAATTATATAAAAATAGATGTTTACACAGAAATAAATGCTACAAGAGAACAAAATAGTAAAAAATATATCTAAGACCCTAGGTAATTTTGCAGTATATTTGCAGATGTGTTATCTACAGATAACACATCTGCAAAATGTGTTAGATTTTTTGTTTTGTTTTGTCTCACATATTTTCTAACTTGATCATTTGCTATTAGACTCATAAAATAACTTCTTATTTGGAAAAACAGATTATGTAGTATTCAAAGACACACTACTAAAAGTTTTATGTCTTCAGAGTCTCTTCCCGTGCAGAATTTGTCTTTTTTGCTTATCTATATATGTATGCTCATATGTATTCAGTCTTGTGACTGTATTATGTCTTTTTTGTTTCATAGTTATCTAACATAACTGGAGAAGAAATCTTGGGTGAATGAGCTTTTTTTTTTTTTTTTTTTAAGAGTTTATTTCTTTTTGACAGACAGAAATCACAAGTAGGCAGAGAGGCAGGCAGAGAGAGAGAGAGAGGAGAAGCAGGCTCCCTACTGAGCAGACAACCTGACATGGGGCTCGATCCCAGGACCCTGAGATCATGACCTGAGCCAAAGGCAGCGGCTTAATCCACTGAGCCACCCAGGCGCCCTGGGTGAATGAGCTTCGCAGATGAAAAGCTTTCAGTTTCAGTTGAAGCTTAACAGTTAATAAAGTAGCCAAAGCATTGGATGCATGTCTTTCTAAGATTTTTTTTCTGATTTCTTAGTTTTATCAGGCATACCATTGTTCATAAGCTTTCTCTCCTTGTACAAGTGATGATAAAATCACTTAAAAAGAAGGGTCATTTGCCTGGATTCCTGGGAAGAGTGCTCTGATCTCATGGGACTTTTCCTCAGATGGAAGGGGAAAGGGAACATAGAAAGGATGAGTGGAAGGGGAAAGGGGAAAACGTTTTTTTATTTCCCACTCTTGTTTCTCCCATCTTAAAAATCCTAACACCTGTTTACATTTTCACAGGATGATGCAGGCTTTATGTCCTCACTGCTGTTTCTCAACCTCAGCAGTTGACTTTGGAACCTTGGTCCCTGCTCTCATTTGCCTGCTTCTTGTTTCTTCCTGCCTCCTCCCGCCTACTGTTGTGGACTTACTGTCTCATTAACAAGCCTGTGGCATTAGAAAAACAGTCATTTCTTTCCATGTTGGAACTCTGAATGCATTTTCCAATAACAACATTATTATACATGCGGTTGGATACTGTAATAATGATGAGATACCATGGATGATTTATGGACTGATCTGAGTATTTCATTACTATTTATAACTTTTGAAAGTGGAAATAACTTCTGGGTTACAAAGACTTTCAGTGATGCAATTTTTAAAAAATTGAGTACTGCTTAGATTTTTTTTTTTTAATAAGATTTTATTTGTGAGAGAGAGAGCGTGCAAAAACTAGGGAAGAGGGGCAGAGGGAGCGGCAGACTCCCTACTGAGCAGGGAGCCTGACTTGGGGGCTTGATCCCAGGACCCTGAGATCATGATTTGAGCTGAAGCAGACACAACTGACTGAGCCCCCCATGTGCCCCCTGCTTAGATTTTGCAATCCTATAATTCAGTGCCGTCTTTAGAGAGGATTTAGAGGTTAGTGAGGTGTCATTGCTCTGGTTGCTTGTGCCTTTTCCTCTAGCAGCCTTCTTTCCCTTTCAGGTGGATGACCACTATGTTTAGGGGTTTTGAGAAAATCAGATGACCTAGCATAATTTTTAGGTCTCTAAATGCAGCCAGTTGCTAACTTGTAATAGGACTTCATAGATGTTTTCTGGAGAGGGAGAGAGACATATCTTAGTACAAAGATTATGCCTTTAATTTTGTTTCCTGAAAGTGTCTTTGAATGATCAATGTTTCTGGACTTCATTCTCACTATTTGGGGTTGTCAAATAAATGATTTGGGGTAAAAGAAGCATTGATATATGTAATATGAAAATATCCATTTCCATTATTAAAATTAAGAGCTTAATAAGATTGGTGCCCATTTAATACATAAACATATCTTTATTTGCAAAATGATGTATTCACTTTAGTGCTTCTACCAGAAATTGTGAGGCATCCCTACCAATTACATTTGAAATGCTTTTTTAAAAAATATGTTTTTATTGTTTTTTAAGATTTTATTTATTTGTTAGAGATAGCATGAGAGGTCATGAGCGGGGGATGGGGTAATGAAAGAAGCAGACTCCCTGCTGAGCAAGGAGCCCAGTGTAGTACTTGATCCCAGAACCCTGGGATCATGACGTGAGCTGAAGGCAGATGCTTAACTGACTGAGGCACTGAGGCACCCCACATTTGAAATGCTTTTTAATCTTTTTATTTTTTAATTCTATGGATTATAGTGAACCAAACTTTTACTAAATTTTCATTTTGTTATGATTTGACTTGTATATAATATTTTCGTAATATTGAAATACTATCATATTTCTGTTATTAAAATGTTTTGACATCTAATTTAATTTTATTTTTCTTCTAGGTAAAGAGTAGAGTATATCAAGGTAAATACTTAGGTTTATTCTGTTGTTTGTACTCTTCCTTCAGTATTAGTGTTAGATATGAATTTTATGTAAGATAGAAGTAGATACAGTGACTTCTGATGTCGGATTGACTTACTCCTGAACATTTTACTGATCCTAGTTGCTAGCTTGGATGACAGAGTGTAGATAGTGATGCTACCAACTGAGATAGGAGGTGAAGTGGAACAAATTGTGGGAGGAGGAAGATGATTAGTTTGATTTGGGGCAGATTGGCTTTGTTGACTTTTTTTTTTTTCAGATTTATTGCATATGAACAGTGTTCCTGAGCTAATGGTTTGATCAATACAGTAAATATTTAAGTATATGATTTGAGGAATAGAGATGTAAATCAGTGTGCTTGTATTTTTTTGTCTTTTTCTTTTTGCAAATGACATATATTTGAATGATCACAGTTTCTGAGAAGAAAGGTACACCATGAAGGGAAGGCTATCAAGCCAAAATATTTTATTATATTTCTTATTTTTGAACTAAATTGGAATCTCACTGAAGGAAGGGTCCTTATTATATTTTTCTTATTTTATGTATTTATTTATTTTTAGATTTTATTTATTTGAGAGAGAGATTGAGAGAATGAGCTGGGGGAAGGACAGAGGAAAAAGCAGGCTCTCTCTCTGAGCAGGAAACCTGATGGGGGTTCTGGGATCACGACCCAAGCAGAAGGCAGACACTCAACTGACTGAGCTACCCAGGCGCCCCGATTTTCCTTATCTAGTAGTATTTTTACACCCTTACTTGCCATGACTGCAGGTTGCTTTCTCAAAAGCGTAATAGTTATGTTAAGAAGTTCTTTTCCTCATAGTGCTAGGTAATGTGCTGCTAATACCTTGGGTTATTTAGTTTTACTTAGTTCTCATAATAATCTTATGGATTTCCTCTCCCCTTTAGTTACTGAGCAGCAGATTGCTGCAAAGGTGAAGAATATCATGAAAGAAAACGCAGAACTTGTACAAAAGTTGTCAAATTACGAACAGAAGGTATAGCTATTCTTTCAATATTTTCCCCTCAGGATTCCAGCTTGAATTATTTCCTCCTCTGTTATGGTGCAGTTATTATGGTATTTTAAAATTTCATTATTTCCTATGAGCCATCCAGATCTGAAGTAATCATCGTATGTGTAAAGTACAGCTTTCTTCTCTAAGGGGTTACCTCTCAGATAAGTTTTGATACACCTGTGACTTATAGTTCTGAATTCTGTGTGCTTTATTTTAAATAGATTAAGGAGTCAAAGAAACATGTTCAAGAGACTAAGAAACAAAATATGATTCTCTCTGATGAAGCAATTAAATATAAGGTAAAAATCCTTTCTCTTTTTGAGATTACATTCTAAAAACAAAAGAAAAATAGTGAGTAGTTACTATTAATTTTAATGTCTCTTTTAATAGGATACAATCAAGAAACTTGAGGAAACTAATGGAATTCTGGATAATACAGCTAAAAATCTGCGTGTTATGTTAGAATCTGAGAGGGAACAGAATGTGAAGAATCAGGACTTGGTAAGTTTTATTACAAATCGTTAACTGTAATTTAGCTTTCAAACTGTTTTCTAGATGGGGTGGAATGAACTCTGCATTTTCCCAGGGTGTAACCAGAGGAGGATTTGGGAGACAGGGAAGTTGAACCTGTATTCATCTGTCTTCATGGAATCTTAAATGCTAATACCACAAGTTGTTATTTTCATGGTCCTAGGAAATATTTTTGTCCTCAGCCCTGGATAATTTCTGTATTGCTTGGCTCTGCCATCTGAAACATGTAGAGCAACTAAGAAACCGTAGCCCTGTTGAACAGTTCTAGTACTTTGTTTTGTTTTGCATGATTCCTTTTAAAAACAAGCCTTTTAGAACCGTTTAAGAACTACAGGGAAGTTTCAGAGAGTTCCCATATGTTGCACACCCAGTTGAGCTTGTGACCTACCTGGCCAGGTATTTGCCAGGTTTCTCTACTCTCAGTAGAACCATTCCCACTCTTGGTGTACTGTTCACTTCTGAAGGAAGTACCTTTGCCCAGCCTGGGATGAAAAGAGTGAAGAGTATGTTATACCTCCTTGAGGAGGCAGTATCCTTGACAGATTATTTGGAATTCTTCCATAAATGAGATATGTCTGTCTGTCCTCAAGTCCAACCATTTTTAGTTTGGGCAAGAGAATTTTTTTTTTTTTTTAAAGATTTTATTTACTTATTTGACAGACAGAGGTCACAAGTAGGCAGAGAGGCAGGCTGAGACAGAGAGGGGAAACAGGCTCCCTGCTGAGCAGAGAGCCCAATGCGGGGCTCGATCCCAGGACCCTGGGATCACGACCTGAGCCAAAGGCAGAGGCTTAACCCACTGAGCCACCCAGGAGCCCCTGGGCAAGAGAATTTTTAAGGTGACCGGGAGGATTTTTTTTTTCTCTGCCAGTTGATTTCAACTAGACTACTTGAACATTTCTCCCCCCCCCCCTTTTTTTCTCCCTGCTTTTTTTCACCTTTTTGTCTGGTCATCTACCTATCACATTAGCTCATAGCAAGGAAGGTCGCAGATGCACGCAGTTAGAGCTCCAGTTATTTTTTTCTTACCTCTTTACAGTCTTGACTTTTCTCCCCAGCTAACACTGAATCACCTGCTTTTACCTAATATGTAGGCGACGGCTCTGGGATAGCATTTCATCTTTTTAGCACATATCCTACCATTTGTACTAAAATCATAATACCTTTTTTGTGTTTTTCTTCCACATGGCAGATATCGGAAAACAAGAAATCTATAGAGAGGCTAAAGGATGTCATTTCAGTGAATGCCTCAGAATTTTCAGAGGTAAAGCTGCCTTTAATTCTGCAAAATGTTAATAGGGTGTCTTAGTTTTGTTGAAGAGCAACATTTGATATGTGCTAGAATTTGCAATAAATGAAAACTACATGATGTCTAATTGGGAAAGTGTAATACCCCTCCTTTGGAATGAACTCACTAATAGGAGTGTTTTGTATTAGGTTCAGATTGCGCTTAATGAAGCCAAACTTAGTGAAGAGAAGGTGAAGTCTGAATGCCATCGGATTAAAGAGGAAAATGCCAAGCTGAAGAAGAAGAAAGAACAGGTAAAGAAAAGTTAATGTTCTAGATTATGTGGAGGAAGGGACTGAGTATCATTACCCCTTGAGTATCTTTTCTCAGATCTGTTTTTAAGGAAATGAAATATGTATGCAGAATTTTATTCTTAGATACGCAAAGTTTAAGCTTCCAAAATTGAGTGCATGTATATATTCTCCATCTGTTCTAGATTTTCTGTTCTTATCTATAATTTCTTATTGCTGTCAGTGTTTTTAGTCTTTGTCTTGTCAAATACCAACCAATTATTAACTTGAATAGCCTCAGTGGGATGATGGATTTGCTTCTTGACCAAAGAATTATGAATTTTAACCCTGCTTTGAGCAATTACTGCTTTATTGACAAAAGGAAGGTTATATGATCTGGAGTGTGGACATGGGAGACAGTGAAATGTGTTCTTCTGTTCCTGTGAAAGTGAATTATTTGAATGGGCTGCAGTTTTCTGAAGGTTGCAGTAACTGGGTTGACTTCCTCGACCGCTCTCATCCCATGTGCTTACTGCAGCTCTGAGGGTAGGAGCCACTCTCCCCTCTCCCGTCACGAAGGCCTCAGTCCATAGAAACAGGCCAAAGAAGAGAATGGCTCCCTGCTTCCCTGTTTCATTCACATATTCCTGATGTGTCCAGTGCAAGAGCCCTAGCCTTTGGAAATTCATGTGTTTTAACTTTTCAGTTGCAGCAAGAAATCAAAGACTGGAGCAAATCACATGCTGAGCTCAGTGACCAAATCAAAGCATTTGAGAAATCTCAGAAAAATTTGGAAGTAGCTCTTTCTCACAAAGATGATAATATCAATGTAAGTTTATTCTCTTGACAATACATGCTTAATCCTCATGAAATCTATTTGAGAAGCTCTTTCTAATGTCCCTTTGCTTCTTTTCTAGGCTTTGACTAACTGCATTACCCAGTTGAATCAGTTAGATTGTGAATCTGAATCTGAGGGTCAGAATAAAGGAGGAAGTGAGTTAGATGAATTAGCAAATGGAGAAGTGGGAGGTAAGTTTGGTTTCAGGGAGGTTGGACCTCTTTTTGTGTTCCTGTCTTTAAGTACACTGATGCTCCTTTTGGCTGACTAACTTCCTCTTTTTTTTTTTTTTTTAATGATTTATTTATTTTAGAATGAGCAGGGTCAGGGGAGAGGGAGAGAATCTCAAGCAGGCTCCCCACTGAGCAAGGAGTCCAATGCAGAGCTTGATCTCAGAACCCCAAGATCATGATGTGAACCGAAATCAAGAGTCAGAGGCTTAACTGACAGAGCTACCCAGGCGCCCCTGACTAACTTCTTCTTTTTTTTTTTTTAAGATTGATCAGTTATATATTTATTTATTTATCTATCTCAGAGAGAGAGGGAGCACAGGCAGCCAGATTGTCAGGCAGAGGGAGAAGCAGGCTCCCTGCTAAGCAAGGAGCCCGATTTGGGACTCCATCCCAGGTCACTGGGATCATGACCTGAGCCGAAGGCAGCCACTTAACTGACTGAGCCACCCAGCCGTCCACTGATTAACTTAAACGTTAAGAGCTGTAGATGCCTATCACTGGACTTAGAAACACCTCTTTGTGCACGGGGCAGAGGTGGGTTGCAGAGCTGTGGTATAGCAGTGGGTGTGCATAGACTGCTTTTCCATACCACTGAGGACTGTTTGCACTAGGGCGAGAGCAGCAGAGCTGTGACTTAGACCTGTAAGTATGAACACTGTTCAGTAGGAGAAATCTATGTCTCATTGCCATGGAGATGACCTTTGAATTTAGTGCTCATCATCTCTGTAGCTCTGCAGTTTTAAGGCCTCTAACTGATTTCAAGAGTACTGAAGTCGGGAGAGCCGTAAACTAACGAAGGCTTGAGTGTAGAGCTGAAGGTAGCAGTGTTGACTGATGAAGGATGTGTTTCTGGACATGTTTTTCAAATCAGATATTGCTTTCACAGTGGGCATTTTCAACCATGCCTGGTAGCAGATTCAAGGGGAGAATGGAAGAGGAAGTCTGTCTAAATAAGACACATGACCAGGTGGACACAGATCTGAACGAGAAGAAAGAGCTTTAGTTCACACATCCCTTCTTGTTTGAGAATGGCACAGATAACACTTTTGCTGTACAAACTGGGAATTCGCTTTTTGAATTTGCAATTCTCTTAAAAGTCATGGAGCCTAATTAGTTCCCTTGGTTGATTTGTTTTTCCTTTGAATGTTTGAACATAATCATAATTGTTTATTTTTGGAGAAATCAAGAAAGTACATTTAAAAAGCAAAGGAGGAAAAGGCAATTAAAGCTTTTTGTATTTTAGGTGACCAGAGTGAGAAAGTGAAAAATCAAATTAAGCAGATGATGGACATTTCTCGGGTATGAGCTTTTCTCTGGAGTACTGTAAGTACCTTTGAATTCTCATTGTGCCTCCCTTGTAAGAATAGTTCTCTCTGTTGGAATTTTTAGACACAAACTGCAGTTTCAGTAGTTGAAGAGGATCTAAAACTTCTACAAGTTAAGCTTAGAGCCTCGATGTCTACTAAATGTAACCTGGAAGGTAGGCTGCTTCCTGAGAAGAAAGTGCTGAGTTTCTGACTCCTTCCAGCCGCCCCCCTACCCCACCAGTTTGTGAGCCCTGTGCACACGCCCAGCTCAACCATTTTATCCTCTCCAGACCAAATAAAGAAGTTAGAAGATGACCGCAATTCACTGCAGTCAACCAAAGCCATCCTGGAGGATGAATGCCAAACCCTGAGGCAGAAAGTAGAGATTCTGAATGAGCTGTACCAGGAGAAGGAGATGGCGCTGCAAAAGTAAGATAATTGTGCCCAGTCGTTAGCGGTCTCGCCATGTAAGTGAATGTGTGCACTACTGGACTGCAGGTTGTTTGACAGGGAGTGGTTTACTAGAGCAGCAGTCCTGCTATGGCATGTGCGCTGTGAAGAACCGGTCCCTCTCGTGCTCTGCCATGTACTTTACTTTCTTTGTGGCATTTTAAGTAAGTGTGATTTGTCCTGTGTCTGTTCTATTGCTCTATTTGAGGGAGAGAGAGCAAGCATGGGGGTGTAGGGTAAGGGAGAAGCAGACTCCCCACCAAACAGGGAGCCTGATGTGCGGGACTCCATCCCGGGGCTCCAGGATTGTGACCTGAGCTGAAGGCAGTTGCTTAACCAGCTGAGCTGCCCAGGCGCCCCTGTTCTACTGCTTCTTAATACAGCCTTTGAGAATCCTGAGTGATTTGTAGGACACGATGTTTAGTGGAATAAACACTCCAAAAATTTAGTTATTTGAAGGTATCCTAAGTTTTGGAGTTTAGTCAAATATCTCAGGTTAAACGTTACACACTGTAATTATGGTGAGGGTGTTTGGAGTATTAAATTTAGACGTACCTGATCTGTGTGTATATTTAGGTATTAATATCTTGAAATCTCCATCTCAAATCTGGAGTTACGTGTGTTTCTTGAAAGATAGACTTTTGTAGTTCATTTTAAGTTTTTTTCCCCCACAAAATTACCAGAATTCTCCAAAAATAGATCTATGGCGGCCTCTGAGAAGGCTTATTCTGCTGAGCAAAGCTTATCTTTTCTAAATGCTCAGGCTGCTATTGCCTGGTGCCATGAAACATCGAAAGCAGACCACTAATGTTTTCTCGGATTCTTTGCTCACTGTGCAGTCAGTTTAGATTTTCTAGATTTCGTTTAGGCCAGCTTTAAATACCTGGCCTGTTTTCAGAGAAATATTCCTAATTTCATTACCTTTTTTTTTTTTTTTTTGAGAGTATTTCTTTGCCACCAGAAATAATAATAAATAATTAATAAAACATAATTAATAAATTAATAATAATTTCCTAAATGTCGGTTGTTTTTCTTCATGATAGTCATTGTGGCACTGGTTTAGTTGGTCCGTCCAGCATATCTGGTTTGTACCGTGCTCTCCATCTCCAGAGCCTGGGTTAGTTCAGGTCCACATCCTCTTTCCTGACAGTCCCTGATGGGACCTCTCATCACCTGCCCTTTCTCAGACCCCCCTTCCAGGCTCTTATTCATTCTCAGTCTCGAGTGAACTCACTTAAAGTGCAGGTCCCTGCATGGCCTCGAGTGCTTAAAATCTGTCAGGAGGGCTCCATTCTCTTCTGGATCAGTTCTAGACTCTCATGCAGGCACACAGGACACTTACTCAGTTGTCTGGAGCTGCTTCAGGTGCATTTCCTGCAGCAACTTCTGATGCTTTCCGCCCTGCAGCCACACTGAACACCGTTCCTCATGCCACTCTGAGCCTCATTGTCACTACGTATGCTGCTTTCTCTGCAGAAAAATACCCTTTTACAGTTTCTCCACCTGGCAGTCTCTGCCCATTGAAACGTTTATGTTTCTTAAAATCTTTTCTGGAGTCTGTTGTGACATAAATAGGTATGTAGCTGTAGAGACTGGGTGAGTGCACATTTTTTCTATGTAACTCCTCAACACATACACACACACACACACACACACACACGGGTTTAAATCTATGTGTGACTGGGACGCCAAATTGGCTCACATGGTAGAGCATGTGACTCTTGATCTTAGGGTTGTGAGTTCAGGCCACATGTTGGGTGTACAGATTACTTAAAAATTAAAAAAAAAAATTAAAATAAATCCACCTGTTATTGTTTGCTTTCTGTTTGATGGTCTGTTCTGTGTTTCTTCCTTCTTTCTGTCTTTTGGATTATTGGAGTATTTTTCATAATTCTGCTTTTGTGCTCTTTAAGGCTTGGTAGTTAGAGGTTGCTCTTTCTCTCCTCCTATACTTACCCTAAAGACCATAACATGGGTCCTGAACTTGTTACAGTGTGATATACATGACTAAGTGTGCCTCTTTCTGGGCTTTAGCTCCCATCTGACATAGATGCTATTCGAATGACATCGTCATTCCCTCTACACCTAAACTCCAGAGACGTTTCAGTGTCGTACTGCATCGCGGTCTGGCCGGCGTTCATTCTGCTGACACACACTTCCATAGTTCCTATAGCTCTTCCGCCTTGCCCACGTCTGTAGTTTTTCACTGCGGGTCTCTTTCACTCTCCTCGAAGGCCATCCTTGAGTGAAAGATATGATCAGTTTATCTCTTGTATGATAACATCTTTCTAAGGATTGTTCGTTCTGCTGGCTGTGAGATGCTCGCAGTTATTTAATTTCATTACTTTGAAAGTAACCAATTACTTTCTGGTTTTGTAGTTCCTTTGAGGATTCCAGTATCCATTGTTTTTTCCCTCCCCAGTGTCTCACTGCTGCCCTTGGAGCCCTCAGTCATCCTTTCTGGTTCTTCAGCAGTGTTAGTGGGAGGTGTTCAGGTGTGAGACGTGTGTGGGCATTTTTTGTTTCTCTGCCCTCTTCCCACCTTGTTCGTATTTATGGTGCTTGGGGTCATTAGCTCCTCTTGGTTTTGGGGACCTTGCTTTGTATATTGATTCTGCTTTAATCTCTCTTTTGTAAGATTCTATTTAAATTTTTTTACTATTTCCCCTGTGTCTCCTACATTCTTACCTGATTTGCTGCATTCTGAATGGCGTTTTTTCTGACCTGTCTCATATGCTAAGGTCTCACTTCACTTTGTCAAGTCAGCTGCTAAAATCATTCATTGAGGGCTTTTTAATAAAAATCTATTTGTTTGAGAGCGTGTACGCACATGTACTCATGCACAGGGGCAGAGGGGGCGAGGGAGGGTAGAAAATCTACAGCAGAGTCCTCTCTGTGTGAGGCACCTGATGTGGGACTCAACACTATGAGCTGAGATCATGACCTAAAGCTGAAATCAAGAGTCAGGCACTTAACCAACTGAGTCACCCAGGAGCCCCTATTAATAATTCCTTTTTTTTTTTTTAAAGATTTTATTTATTTATTTGACAGACAGAGATCACAAGCAGGCAGAGAGAGAGGAGAAAGTAGGCTCCCCGTGGAGCAGAGAGCCTGACATGGGGCTCGATCCCAGGACCCTGGGATCACTACAGGAGCCAAAGGCAGAGGCTTTAACCCACCAAGCCACCCAGGCGCCCCCTATTAATAATTCTTAATTTCAGTTACTATGTTTCAATTTTACAGATTCTGCTAAAATTTATAATTTTGACTTTTACTTTGATTATATAAGCATAATTATTATTATTATTTTTTAAGATTTTATTTATTTATTTGACAGACAGAGATCACAAGTAGGCAGAGAGGCAGGCAGAGAGAGAGAGAGAGAGAGAGGAGTTAGCAGGCTCCCCACAGAGCAGAGAGCCCCATGCGGGGCTCCATCCCAGGACCCTGGGATCATGACCTGAGCAGAAGGCAGAGGCTTTAACCCACTGAGCCACCCAGGTGCCCCTATAAGCATAATTATTTTAAAGTCTGTAAAGATTCAGCTATGGGTCCATCCCTCTTGGTTTTTAGATTTGATCTCGGTGTTTTGTGGAGTCCCTGGTCAGTTTTGACTGAGTGGCAAAAATTGTCTCTAATAACCGTAGAGAAAGCTAGAGGTCTAGGATGATGTTATTTTCCTATGGAAAAGATTTGAGTTTATTTGTACATGAGGTTGTTACTTTAATCCAGTCGGCAATTTATGTCATTTAAAATTGGCCTTGTCCCTTCAAAGGACACTGTGTTGCCTGTTTGCACAGCTCTTTCTAGTCCAAACTCAAAGCCTCGGATTTTGATTGGCGGTCCCCTTCATTGACGACCTTGAACTCCATTTTTCTTTGAACCCGTTTCTGGTGAAAGTTCTTCTCAGTCTTCTTAAGTCTCCATGGTCTTCAGTGCATGGAATGAACCTGGGAGAAAGGTGGCTTCAGACGCCAGACTTTCTTGTAATTCTGAGATTTCTTTTTCTCCTGGAGCTTGGCCTCATATATTAACTTGTCAACTAATATATTAAGTCTCTGATGTCTTCAGGCAGAGTCTTTTTATTTTTAGCCAATGTTCTAATTGTTCTCCGTATTTTCAGACCAGCTTATTCATTACCGGGAAAAAAATTTTGATTGAGCTTTTCTTCAAGACCTCCCGTTTCTCACCTTTCTTCCTAAGCCAGAGTCAGGGATTTTTCTGTTCTTATGTGTATCTTTCACATATTCAGCTATGAGCTCTGTTAGTGCAGGGAATAGTACTTTGCCAGTACTTTTATCTTAGCATCTCAGGAGGTAGCCAATATAGTGTAGCCATTTGTAAAATACTTTGCTGAGTGTTGAATGGGCAGTTATAAAAGAATACATAAACCTTTTCTTCCTTGTTAAACCTTTTAACCATGTAGCTCTTCTCATTTTGCTTCTGATTCATAGAAATTTAAATTTCAAGTTAAGGGTCTTCTGAATTAGACTTGTAGCCAAACATGTACAAGGGTAACAAAATAGCATTTTTCAACCCATAAACGTTCCCATTGCAATTGATTTATTGTAGACGGGCATCTGGAGGTTGAAGTTTAATTGGGTCAAAATCAGTTTCCGGTAGATAAGACCCTGATTATGGAACAGCTGCGATTCTTTTTCTGTTTTATTTTGAAGATTTTATTTATTTGACAGAGATCACAAGTAGGCAGAGAGTCAGACGGGGGCGGGGGGGGGAAGCAGGCTCCCTGCTGAGCAAAGAGCCCAACATGGGGCTCGATCCCAGGACCCTGAGATCATGACCTGAGCCCAAGACCAGAGGCTCAACCCACTGAGCCACCCAGGTGCCCCTTTTTCTGTTTTATTCACTAGACATTGCTAATTCTGAGATTTTTCTTTCTTGAGTCATCATGCCACTGAAATAGGTAGTAGGAGTCCCATATCTGAAGTACAGGAATGTTCTGTGGTTGGTTAACTACATGGTTTAGAAGCTAGAAGACTCTTTCTTTTAGAAGGCTCTTTCTTTCTCTGGCTGTTTTATTGCAGTACCCATCTTGGGTTAAGAGGCAGTCCTTCCACGGTAGAACAAGGGAAGTAATTACAGGTTTTCCTCGGGTGGAAACAGGAGAAGTAACTACCTCTTGCTTTGGCCTGAGAAACTTAATGGTGGAAGTCGATCAGCCATGGCCTTACACTGTCAAGTAAAATGTCCTTTCACTGTGTTAAGCACAAGAAACTAGTCGGTGGGCATAGAGTGACATTTGCTAAACTAGTTTCTAGTGTGTCAAGAATTACAAGAAGTTAAAAAATGCAGGTGGTTTGCTGATAGGCCAGAGATTGATTTTTATCCTGGAGTGGCAAGTTTGAATTCTTCCGTGACTCTGTATGTCTGTGCATTTTAGAGGGGAGGGGAGGTGATGTTTGAGTAGGGGCATTTGGGCAGACTGCTGGGAAGACAGAAACCTGTCTGACTGACAGCCAATTTTGTCTTAGGAAACTGAGTCAGGAAGAGTACGAGCGGCAGGAGAGAGAGCAGCGGCTGTCAGCTGCTGACGAGAAGGCGCTTCTGGCTGTGGAAGAAGTGAAAATGTACAAGTGAGTTCAGCTTCGAGAGTGGGGTCCGTGCCGGGGGAAGGCTGCTGACGTCTTTAAAAACCGTGTTACATTGTGTAGAACAAAACAGCAGAGAACATAAATAAATGGTCACAGGATGTTGAATAGTTATGAAAATGAATAGTTAATTCCCATGAGAAAAAATGCATTTTAAGCTAACGAAGGGAACAGTGTCATGTTAACAGCCATTGCCGTGTACCTACCCAGTGCTGGCAAGACCGTCCGGGAACTTGGTTGGTGCTGGGCGGTTCTGGGTGTTGGAGGAATTCTGTCAGGAAGCCTGCTTGCTGTAGTGTCGTATCCGAAACCATTACAGCCGTTGGACCGCAGAGCTATAGTCACAGCTCTGGGCAAGTTTCTGTGGCTGTCAGTAAAGGAAGAAAAAAGCTTTGTGGAGGAAGAGTGTCCTAGCAGGATTGCTCGAGAGTGTTGAGGAACAGTCCAGAAAATTACAGTTTTTATTACATTAAATAATAAGGAAATTAGGTCATCTTAGTTTTGATCGTGTTACTCTCTGATTGTGACCATGTGAGTATTTCTGCGAGGGAGCGCGGGTGTCGCAGTAAGGGGCACGTGGTGAGACGGTTTCAAGTTTTCTTTAGTTGGACATTAATTGATAAAAGCAAGTGTGATTCTTAGGCGCAGAATTGCAGAGATGGAGGAGGAACTGCTGAAGACAGAGCGCTCGTTCAAAACCCAGGTAATTCTCCTCCCCTGCGGCTGCGGGTTCTTCGGTGTCTGAGACAGACGCCGGCAGTGGCTGCGACGAGTCCCCACATGCCGTTGTCCACGTGTTGTCTTTCAGATTGCCACCCATGAGAAGAAAGCTCATGATAACTGGGTAAGATTTTTTTTCCTTTCCTTTATTTCGTGTGTAGCGTGCCAGCACTGATTAGGATCTGTTTGTCTCCCGTAGCTCAAAGCTCGTGCTGCAGAGAGAGCGATCACTGAGGAGAAGAGGGAAGCCGCCAACCTGAGACACAAGTACGTGATGTGGCATTCCGGTTCCTCGGCGTGCTCTTGGGTTTCCAGAGGCACAGCGTAAGGAATGGAGGTTGTCTTTTCTCTGTATTCAAGGTTACTGGAATTATCCCAGAAGATGGCAGCGCTGCAAGAAGAGCCTGTGATTGTGAAGCCGAGGCCGGGCAGGCCCAACACCCAGAACCCTCCATGGAGAGGTGGGCCGCACTTTCGGGGGCAGCGCCTGAGGCTGTGTGCGGAGTGTGTGTGCATTACGTTCTGGTTCTGTGTATCTTCATTCTGATGAACTTACTAAAGGGAAGAAAGGTTGCCTCAGGGTGCTAACAGTTCACATCATCTTCAGGTCCTCTAAGCCAGAATGGCTCTTTCGGTCCATCTCCTGTGAGCGGGGGGGAGTGCTCCCCTCCACTGACGGCTGAGCCGCCAGCGAGGCCTCTGTCCGCTACACTTAACCGAAGAGAGATGCCAAGAGGTGAATTTGGTGAGCATTCACATTTTACCTTGTAGTAAACTGTTTCTAGAGGATGACCGCCCCTATTAGTTAAGATCTTTTTTAAATTTGAACTTGGTTAATTAACATATATTAACATATGTTAATAAACATATAATATGTTATTGGTTTCAGAGGTAGAGCTCAGTGGGTCATCAGTCTTACATATATTAATATGTTATTGGTTTCAGAGGTAGGGTTCAGTGGGTCATCAGTCTTACATACATAATACCCAGTGCTCGTTCCGTCCTGCTTCCGCCTTAATGCCCGGCACCCACTTCCCCATTCCCCAACCCCGCTTCCCCCCAGCAACCCTCAGTTTGTTTCCTGTCAAGAGTCTCTTTTGGTTTGTCTTGAGAATTCTAATGCAAACAATGTTTTTAGAATTTGGGTCTGTCCAGTATAGGGAAGAAAATGTCTTAGTTTGTTTTGGTGTGTAGTCTGCTGCAAGATCTGCTTTAGAACAGAAAGCATTGTTACTAATATTACTGTAACATATATTAAGTATTATAAATACATAAAATGCATTTGTAAGTAAGAATATATAATTGCAACTGTTTGCTTTTTACTTTTTTACTGTGAAGTAAAAACTATGGCGTTCCTCTGGGATATTAAAGTAGCTTCAAGACTATATAATTACTGGAGCATACACTCATTTCTCATTAATACACAGTGCTATGAGTCTGTTTCTAATCAAAGACATGTCTGTAATACTTGTTGAGGTATGGAAACCAGATCATACAGACTGAAATCATCAGCCTGTACAACTGTATCAGGCCTGTCACTCAAACACCAGCTGGTGCCATTAACATGCAGGTTTTATTGCTGATCTTTGAATCCAACAGTTCTTATTTTAATTTTTTTTTTTTAAGATTTTATTTATTTATTTGACATTTAGAGAGAGAGCACAAGCAGGGGGAGCAGCAGAGGGAGAGGGAGAAGCAGACTGTAGCTGAGCAGGGAACTTGATGTGGGACTCGATTCTAGGATCATGACCTGCACTGAAGACAGACGCTTAACCAACGGAGCCACCCAGGCACCCTTCTTGTTTTAATTCTTAAGCTTTGTGCCTAAGTTGGGATTTCCCCTTATGTATTAGGAGAGCCATTTTTAATGTTGCTTTCTAAGTAGAGTTGAACCCTGTCCTGTCCACAATTGGTTTGTTTCTTCTGAAAAATCCATGCAAGGGTTCTGTTCTTTCTATCTTAAGGGTCAGCAGATGGACCTCTACCTCGTCCTCGATGGTCATCTGAGGCATCTGGGAAGCCGTCTGCCTCTGGTAAGGGACCTGAGTGTGTTTGGGTCTAAAACCATGAAGTGGGCAGAGGATCTCTTAGTTCTTCCTCAAAGAGTATATACGTCAGGATAAGTCTAAATCCGTTCTCTGGCCTTTGGCAGATCCGGGATCTGGTGCAGCTCCCATGATGAACAGCAGCTCAAGAGGCTCTTCCCCTACTAAGATGATGGATGAAGGCAAGGTAAGTTCCACAGTTGCTCTGAATTGTAATTAGGTATTTCAGGATGCCTTAAACTTCGTTACAACACCCTCTCTTTGCGTCATCCATCTCGTTTGTGTGTGTGTTATAGCTATCCTATCTCATTTTTTTAAAAAGCAAACTGTTCCCCAAGACCCTGAAGGCCCTTCAGTTCCCAGCAGTACATCTGTGGCTGAGCAGTCAGTAGTAGTAAGTACTTGGAGGTTGAGGACTGAGCTGAGCTGTTACTTGGTATATTTCTGGAAAGGATACGAGGAGCATGACACGAATCTGCTTTGCTTTGAGTTGCACGGCAGTATTGATCCTACTGTTGTTCTTGTCTTGGAAGTGTTGCTGGATTGCTGAAGTCTGACTGGTTGGGGTATTTTCCCCCCTGTTTGGGTCAGGCTGTTAACCAGTAGGGAACATCTGTTGTAACTAAAGGCAGCAGAAAGTCATCACTGCAACTGTGTGCTGTGTGTGCTTTGGCGTCCAGTGTTCTGAGGCAGAGTAAATTATATATAGCCTAATTCCCCGTTTATGCATTTGCAAGTGTGCTGAATATCTCCAGCTGTATACTAGGCAGACCCTGCTTTGAATGACCTGAACTTACAGACTGGTAAAGGAAGAATGCTTGCCAGAAGTGAAATGCTGACCCGTGAAAACCTGTCATTGCTGTTGTGTCCGTTGTCAGCAGCAGCCTTCAGGACCACGCACAGAAGTGTATTCTCTGTGAGAGCTGCGCTGGTGCTCTGAGCATGGCTCACAGTGCTTCCGTGTGCTGAAGTCAGAGTGTGTGTGATCTGACGATTTAGAATTTCCAACCCAGTTTCCCATGGGAAAGGTCAGTGTCTCTTACTATAAAGCACAGCGTTACTGGTGCACAAAGGTAAATATTGGTGCTGTGTTTGCCTCCTTGTGAATAAAACATCGTTTCTGTTGGAAAATGCTTCCACATTTCAGTGCAGGACTCCAGGGACACGGATCTCTTGAGGTCGTTTTATCCCAGGGCAGCTTGCAACTGAGACCCTTTGGGAGTGGACTTGAGAGCAGAGCTCCTTTTGTCAGTGTGGGAAGCGCAGGCACCAGGAGGACAGGCTTGGAGGCAGACCTGATCCTGAATTGCAACACCTTCTTACACGCCGTGTGACCGTCAGCAAATGATCTGATACTCTGTGCCCTCGTTTAAAACAGGAAATCTTCCTGCTCAGAGGCTGAGAGACTGAGGGGGAGAGAGATGTGGAAGGAGATTGAAGGCACTCTGAATGGTGGCTCTTGTGACATGTGCAGACAGTGGATCTTTCTTTGCCCCCTTGTTCTGTCCATGTTCAGTATGGAAATGATGCGCTGCTGTGGCAATGGGAAGGACGTGGGGGTGAAGGGGTCGCCCTAGGAGTCAATCATGGTGTTCGTGGGAGCCACCTCTGTTAGTGTCCTTCAGCCATCCTCTTGCTTTCTCTTCCCCCTGCATATTCTAGCAGTAGTGCAACTCCAGCGAACATCTTGGCTTTGGTGCTGTCCCGTGAACCTGGCCTAAGCTGCTGGCAAGAACAGACAGGAGGGGTCAAGTTTTTTTTTTGTTTTTTTTTTTTTTAGATTTTTATTTATTTATTTGAGAGAGAGAGACAGTGAGAGAGAGCATGAGAGGTGAGAAGGTCAGAGGGAGAAGCAGACTCCCCTTTGAGCTGGGAGCCCGATGCGGAACTTGATCCCAGGACTCTGGGACCATGACGTGTGCCGAAGGCAGTTGCTCAACCAATTGAGCCACTCAGGCGTCTCTGGGTGGGGGGATCAAGTTTTGTTGCACTGGTTCTGTTCTTTGAATAGATGCTGGACATCTGCTTCATTGGGTTTCAGCTTTTTTTTTTTTTAAGATTTTATTTATTTATTTGACAGATCACAAGTAGGCAGAGAGACAGGCAGAGGGGGAGGAGGAAGCAGGCCCCCTGCTGAGCAGAGAGCCTGATGTGGGGCTCGATCCCAGGACCCTTGAGATCATGATCTGAGCTGAAAGGCAGAGGTCTTCGGCTAAGAGGTCTTAACCCACTGAGCCACCCGGGCACCCTGGGGTTTCAGCTTTTATTGGTGTTGGTGCTTGTGTGTGTCATATCAGAGTCTTTTACAACTGTAATTGCTTCTGCTCTGCAGGTGACTGTGGCTGCAAGAGGGCCCCCTCCTTTCCCAGGGGTGCCTCTCATGAGCTCCCCCATGGGAGGCCCTGTGCCACCACCTATTCGATATGGACCACCTCCTCAAATCTGCGGGCCTTTCGGGCCTCGGCCATTTCCTCCACCATTCGGTATGATGATTAAATAGTTGTAATTGACTTATAGAGTATAATTCATCTTTTCTCTCTGTTCCTTGTTGAAATTGTATTAGTGGCTTTTTCAGGCCTAGGTAATGAAAGTGTAAGACAAGCCAGTGCATCTTAACTTCCCCTCCAATTTTTAGGACACACAGGGTGCTGCATAATCCCCCTCTACAGAGATGGGCAGAAGATCTCATGTAGACTAGAGAGCTGGAAATATTATGTCTGCTGATGGCTAGTTAGTGGGAGTCACCTCTGTTAGTGTCTAATTCTCCGAACTCAAGAGCTTACAAAGTCCTTTAGAACGTAGATAGATAGATTATGAAACGTAAAGCTTGTAATCACTGTGACAAAAGCATAAACAATGGATCATCGAGTATAGAAGAGGGACAGTTCAACTTAAACTTCCTGCCTTGGCAGTAAATGAGAGGAAGTGTTAGCTCTAGAGAAGGTCAAGTTTAATGCCTAATAAATGTTGCTGAATTTGATTAGGGGGAGCTAGAAGGCCTTTCCCCAGTAGGCAACCACTTGGATTTGGACGGCACATTTAAGTCCATGGGGAGCTACTGCATATTGAATTGACACAGCGGCAGACACTGGAGTTTCCCTTTATCAAATATCTTTGTTATAGTGAAGCCCTTGTTTTGTCATCTGTTGTCTTGCTACGACAAGCTCTAGGGTGCTTTGAAGTGTTAAACCAAGCCCTTGTGAGAGAAAGATGGCAGAACTCTGTAATAAAAACACAAGCCAGCTAGAGCCATGTTTAAATGCTGCCTGTGTGGTTTCCTGGCCTGCCAGCCACGGGCATACAACTTACCTGTTTGCCTCGTCTCCGAAGTCAGGGATGCCACCACCTGACTTCTGAAGTTGTGAGAAATTATAGACTGTCATATCCAGAGTCTTCTGTGTTTACGTGTGTTCATATGTATTTACAGGACTTTTTTTTTTCCAGGTCCTGCTTTACGTCCACCACTAGGCTTAAGAGAATTTGCACCAGGCATTCCACCTGGAAGACGGGACATGCCTCTTGATCCTCGACAATTTTTACCGGGACACCCACCTTTTAGACCTGTAGGCTCTCTTGGTCCAAGAGAGTACTTTATTCCTGGTCCTCGACTACCGCCCCCTACTCATGGGCCCCAGGAATATCCACCTCCACCTGCTGCAAGAGACTTAGCACCTTCTGGCTCTAGAGACGAGCCCCCACCTGCCTCTCAGAGCAGTAGCCAGGACTGTTCACAGGCTTTAAAACAGAGCCCATAACTCTGACCTCTGACATTTAGTCTGAGAAAGTGAACTGTGCACCATTTGTTAGAGTAAAGGATTTCATTGGCTTCAGAATCCAAAAGTTTATTTTAAAAGGTTTGTTTTTAGAATTAAGCTGCCCTGGCAGTATGCATTTTTGATAGTCTGAGGAAGTGAACTGTGCACCATTTGTTAGAGTAAAGGATTTCATTGGCTTCAGAATCCAAAAGTTTAAAAGGTTTGTTTTTAGAATTAAGCTGCCCTGGCAGTATGCATTTTTGAGCCAAACAATTGAAAAATATAATTTCCCCCCTAAATAAAAACCACCTCATAAGCTAGAATCTCCTTACAACTTTGAAATGTGCAATAAGGAATACCTGTGTTTTAGTTAATGTAGCGTATGTAACTGCTAAATGATTTAGAATGTCATAGAAATATGAACATTTCCTGTGGAAATGCTAGAAGAACATGTATTTCCATTTATTACCCTATTTTTAGTGTACACCAGTTGAACACAGAGCAATGGTGTTTATTAGCTTGGTTTTTTAAAATACTGGTCGCAAAGACTGTTACGCTAAAAATGTTTACTAAAAGATCACTTTGTCTCCCTTCTTGCCGAAGTTCTTTGTAGTAATAGTTCATAAAAATTTGGTTATTACAAGTGTTGTCTCATTGAATTGTTTTCTCACTAAACTGCGTACCGTTCGGAACTGCGTAAAGTGGGGCTTGCAGAGCTGCCCACAGTGACCGGCAGCATGCTCCCTGTTGCTCAGTGCTCGGGAGATGCAATCTGAAGTCCCCTGGAAACACCACAACAACCAGATGTCTTCCTTGTCCTTTAGAGAAGTCAGCGGGCCCCTCGGTGCGGCATTCACCTGCTTTTGGGTGACTCACTGCCGACCTGACGATGGTCTCTGAGCATGAGCTCACTGTCGTAGCAAGAGCTGTTTGCCCCGAGGTTCTGTTGCAACCATATTCGCATTAAGGGTACATTACCGATAACTAGAAAATCTGTTGTGACCATAAAAAGTAAGGAAATTTCCTTTTCAAAAAGTACAGCCTATTTCTCCCATACCTTGCCTCTGGTTTTCAAGGAAAACGGCAAAAAAGTTCAGAAGAGTGCAATACTATGAGAAAGAATGATTTAGGACTAAGGTTTGTAGGTTGCCCATGGTTCTTTTTGTTGATTACTGCTACTCCAAAATTAGTATTTGAATATTGGCACTTAGATTTAAAAACCAGTAAATATGGGAATCTGGGATTAAATCATATTTAAAGTATTACTATACCTATTACTACTTCTTGCTTTTTAAATAATCTTTAGGATTTAGATTAAGTTATGAAAGGCTGGTAGTATTCACTACTTAGAGTACACTTTCCCCTTCTCTGAAGTTCTCTGTCATGATACTATTGAAACCCAGACCATGACCCATCAGCATTCTACTACTTAAAGTACTAATGAATGCCCTATAAAATAAAAAGCAAAAGCTTCACTGTGAAACTTTTTTTTTTTTTTAACACTAAACTACCAGACAATAACACTTTGAAAAGATAGAGACCACTGGGGCGCCTGGGTGGCTCAGTGGGTTAAGCCGCTGCCTTCGGCTCAGGTCATGATCTCAGGGTCCTGAGATCGAGTCCCGCATCGGGCTCTCTGCTCAGCAGGGAGCCTGCTTCCCTCTCTCTCTCTCTCTCTGCCTGCCTCTCCATCTACTTGTGATTTCTCTCTGTCAAATAAATAAATAAAATCTTTAAAAAAAAAAAAAAAAGAGACCACTGAAAGAAGACAACTCTTTAAAATTCATGAGTAGTTCTTCAGGAAGATAAATCACAGGTGTCTTCCCATTTAATTTCAAGAACAGGAGACGAGAGAGGAATACCTCCAAAGGTAATAGCAGAGGTTATTTTTACCATGTCAATAAGACTGAAACCACAAATCCAACTCCTGAGTAAGGTCAGTCTCTTCAAGACACAAAATGATGAGGTTAATATAATTGCTAATGTTAGATAGTAATGAAATAGGCGACACCTGCTAGCAAAGATAATCAAGTTGCAAAGATAAATCAGACCTATTTTAATGCCAAAGCCAGTCCTTTTTTACCTCTACATATTTTCAGTGTTTGTCCTGTATCTCCTGTTCCCAGGAGTCCGTAAGGTGCAGAGCAGGTCTGGTGCTGCTCCCTTGAGCTGTGGACACCGCGCCTCCACGCCTCCCAGGGCCCTGTGGCCACAGCAGAGCCCGGGCGGCCTCCCTGTCCCAGCTGCTTCACGGGGCTTCTGCAGCTCCTCGTGTGTCTGGGCTTAGTTGCTAAAATCATCTCATTGATGAAAGTGGCAGCGTTTTGGCCTGAGAGCATTTCTACTACAGTTCTTATCCAGTAGCTGCCTTTTTTTCATTAGACAGTAAAAAATAATTTGTGGGAAGTACAGTATTCTGTGTCTACTGCTTCCAGGTGATCGCTTGTCACCCCATTCAGGTCTGAATTAAAGCTACACTAATGACACAGCATTCCATTCAAGCTTCTTTAATACTGTGGAAAGGCATTGCAGTTCATACAAACCATACTTATGTGAACGACAGCTGGTGCTTCTTCATATAAATTATCACTGACATACATGTCTTACGCTCTATGAGAAAAGAGAAAGACCAACAGATCAATTTTGCTACATTTTAATAGTAGGTACTTTAAGGGATTATTTTTTAGGTCTCGTCAGCAACATCAAACAGAAGGTACTGAGTACTCCACAGGGTACAGAGCGCTGCCAAGCACCTTAGAACATATACAGGACTTGGAAAAAATGTGGTTCTTGCCCCCTTGAGGAGCTGACAACTAAGTCTAAGGGTTGAGTGAACAACAAGGTAATTAAGGCAAATTCTTCATCCCCTTGAGCTATTGTGGACTGAATCATTTTTGGAATTAATCTAATTAATACAAGAGACAAGACTTAAATTTGGTTGAGAATTCTTTCAGGCTCTAAGTTTTTAACATCTTAAACAGAACTGACAGACAACCGGAAGTAAAGACCAGCTTTCTTGAAGTGCAAGGGCTAGAACACTTCACTGCGGCTGTTTCAAAAAGCACACAATGAACTGTAGGACTAGTTATTACACTAGTTTAAAAACAGGCCAAGTACTGGTGCGTTCCCCTCGTGCTAGCATCGGTCATTCAACATAGTGAATGTTAAAACGTGTGGGTCTGTATCTAACCCACAGAGAGCCCGCCCCCAATGTTAATGTCCTGTGTGTCACATAGCCGCCTAGAGTGTCCTCTGAAAGTTTTATTTATGGCCCATTAAGTCAAAAGTACTGTAAATAGTCAAATTATAATAAGCTAATGACCTGCATATTTCCATATGGATGAAAGTCAATATATCTACATAGGAAATAAACGGCAATCCTGTCTACCTATATGAAAACAACTAGAGTAGCTCCGGATAGCTCCAGATTTTGCATACTCACCACTCCAAGAAGAGGTATGCAGACTGTAAAGGTTCACGATCAGTTGTCAGAAAAACAGCAGTTAGCCTGCGGCATCTCACTAGCATCTGACTCAGTGTAGCTTACATGATTTAGAAGACGTTACAAAGCCATCTAGAAGTCTAATTATTCCGACATGGTTCCATCATTAACCCTAGAACCACTATCAGAAAGAAGAATAATGTGACGTAGAAGAAAAGCTAATCAACGGACTACAAATGTGCTCTTTCAGAAAAACAATCTGGTCATCTGGAAAAATCACAGCTACAGCCTGGGAACCCTCCCGTCTGGATACTGATCTGGCCAAGGCACACGATTTCTAACCAGGAAAACTATGAGATCAGGGTGAGTTTAGGCCACCTCGGAGGAGCAGCCTATCCCTTTCCAGACTGACCTCCCTGGGCCGAACAGGCGGTCCAATTCCTCCTCTCGGAACAGTTTCATACTCTCCTACTCCCATCAGCCCAAAGTTTGGCATTAACTCAAAAAACCGAAAAAGCATACTGGAGCAAAAGTGAACGGATGTGTAAACTCTAGCACATTCTTATTGCTGTATTAATTTTTGAAGACGAGCAGATCCTACCCACAGCAGTGTTGTTCCAGGAAGCAGGGTAGGAACAGTGGTGAGTTAGAAAAGAGACTATGAATTGCACAAATACTATAAAGGTAAAAACATGTTTCAAAACTACAATAAGCCCGTATCCAAAGGAGTTGTCTAGGTCAGTGGAGTGCTGGGCTGTGAATCCCACGGGCTCGCTCTGGCCTGCCGGCGCCCGTGTGGCCCGCCTCCTGCCCGGTGGAGGGGGATACGCTGCGCAGAGCTGGGCTGGTTGCTACTGTGTGGGAGAATTCACAGACGTTCCCGGTGACTCATGTCAGGATCATTCCTTGTGCAAAGTCTGATGTAGATGAAGATAAAGTGGTTTCTTGGTCAGTAACTGCAATTTCTTTCTTTTAAAGTCAGTGGGTTTCTTGTATCTGCAACCACAGTAGAAAAGTCACGGTTTAACATACGGGGATAACTGGCCTGCTCTACAGCCCCACACTAAGAGGAGGAGTCCGCATCAGACCGGTCCGAGGCCGGCGTGCGCGTCACTTACAGTTCTATTACAATCGGCCCAGCTTTAATTTCATCCATCTCCATGAAAGCAAAGCACTTGGTGCTGGTGAACCTTTTTTTCGGCTTGTAGTGTTTGAATTCAAAGAAGATAGCTGCACCTGCGGAAAGAACACAAACCGCATCAGCCCGGGCGGCGCGTCCTCCCTGGGCCCCTCAGTTTCTCCCGGCGGGGGAAGCGTCCGAGCAAGCAGCGGTCAGCAGTTTTACACGGTAACCTCTTGTCAGTCTCTCTGATGAGACCACGGTAGCTGTCACCTAAAACTCCTTCATCCGAACGAAGTGACACAACAAACACAGAGGATGCTTGCGAAGCACGAACGTTCCCCACAGACGCTCGGCAAGCAGCGGAGCCCAGTAAGGGCTCGTCAGAACATCCAAGCTTAAAGCACGGCTCCTCCCTGAAACAAAAACTCAAAAAGTCAACTTTTTGGGGGGTTTTGGAGTTCAAACATAAAGCATGTGCTGGTTCACTTTTGAATTAGTACCGGTTTCCTAAGACCTTTTATAGTATTCAAAGCACAGTTTTGTTTTTCCCAGAATTCTAAATGTTCCGGGAGACAAAAGGCTAAGGAGGAGCCGGCCGGGTCCTACTCCACCCCGCCCCCGGTGAGCAAGTGCCAATGGGGGGTTTAGAGGTTCTCATCACCCCAAAGCCCAACAGAGATGCTCTCCCCACAGAAAGAAGCTTAGAACAGAACAAGCTGCCTCATCAACGTAGCCAAGAGCAATTTCTTTTTTAAAAGATGTTATTTGAGAGAAGGAGCTCACATGTGCGCGTGAGCAGGGGAAAGGCCAAGGGAGAGAGTCTCAAGTAGATTACACGCTGAGCGCGGGGCCATGCGGGGCCTAATCTTCATACTGAAATATCTTCAACGTTATTTCTTAAGCCTATCCTCTCTGTTCTAATAGCGATTCTCCAGCTTTGGTGTGTATGAAAACCAGGTGCAAGCCCCCCCAGAGACTGCTGAGCCGAGCCAGTGGGTTTCTGAGTCAGGAGGTCTGCCGGGAGGTGGGGGCCCTGAGCACTGGCATCTAACGTGGTTCCAGGCGCCGCTGCTGCTCAGACTCACGGCCCCCACACCCATGGCAGCCCCACGACACAAGACACAAGTCTTCCAGGGGCGGAGCCGAGGAGGGAGCAGCACCAGATTGGAGAAGTAAAATGTCACATATTTTAGAGAATGTGGCAATGGCTCCAAAAGCACTTCTAGATCTCATACAAGCTTCCTGCAAAGTGTGAAAATGTCAAAAACTGCAAGACAATCTCAGGTGACGGAGGGATCCTGAAGTCTTGTCCTAGAACACAGACACTCCTGCAGCGCACACAGCACCGAAAAGCGTTTAGTCTCAGGAACCTGCTCACTTGGAAATGTAACTTCACCTTTTTAAAAATGTGTTTTGTCCTTTCCCAACCTCCTGCCAACTACGCACAACTTATGGTATCTTTCTGCCCAATAAAATCAGCTGGAAAAACAGCTTATTCTTTCACCCATCGGAGACTAAACCGTCAGAGCCTCTGTCTCCCTCCACTCTTCGGTAAGAGGAAAACTTAGACATTTTGTTTTGTTGTCCAAGATGATGAAATTTAATAATTAAAGAACACTTTATTATACAACTGCTATTTATTATACAACTAGATCATACTATTCCTAATTCCCATGTTTTAAAAAACCGATACTTCAGACACTAAACACTATGTGACACATACTTCTGCCCACACGCTAGCTAGCTCGAGGGCACACAAACCCAAGTTGAGAACTCTGGCCATCAGAAGCCAATGTTTACCACCACAAACCAACCTTTGGTTAATTTTTCAACATGCTTCTGGAGCTCAATGTCCACATTAAAATGAACATATGTATCTTCTTTTCTTGAAGCCACAGGAGTATCTTGCACAGGAGTTAAATCTATGCCATTCAGATCTAGAGAGGGAAAAAAAGAGTTTCAAACATACAGACTCGGAAACTGCCAACAAACCACAGAGGGTTATGTCTCCTAAAGCGGCCTGGCAAAAGCTGCGAGGAGAGTCTCAGATACGGACACCCCCTCTGGTGTGAGTCGGGACGTAGGGAGCTGCTGGTTTCTGGAGGTGTACGGAGGGAGCGGAGGGCCGAGTCTGGGAGAGGCCTCAGGGCCAGGGGAGGAAGCCTTGCCAGGTACAGGTGCTAAAGAAAGCCTGAGGACAACAAAGTTTGATCCCTATTTTTAAGAAGGGAAAAGAGCTTTTGTCTTCCTTACACCGCTGTACTGCTGTAGGCAACAAAAATCTGGAACACGAATGATATCCACAGTGGGGCCCCTACCCCTATTTTCCAACTCTGATCAAGCGCACGGCGTGGAAAGGCCTTTCATCAAACATGACAGAATTCTCCTGCTGTATTTCAGGGAGAGTCAGAACAGTGGCCATGAAAGCTGCCAATGAAACTTTTCTCTAAGTGAGTCATTCTTTAGACATGTTCCCTAAATTCTGACTGTCCCTGCTCTAAAGTAACCTGATTTACAACAACCACAGGGTATACTAGGTATGGTGCACGGTTTTAATTTCCTGGAGCCAGGAATCTTGCAGTTTAATCAAATTCAACATGGACTCAGTTAATGACTAGCATTTATGAATGACTCAACAGACTCCAACCTGGGAGAACTTACAATTTAATACGTTTGATTATTTTAGTTTAGTGTTTGCAATGGTAACAGAGCACCTAGAACATTACCCTGCAGTACATTTCTACAGTGTATTTTACCACGTGAGATACGTAGTTTTACAAATGGTCTATCACATAGTGTAGGGTAGCAAGACTTTCCAGGAGACCATGGACTTGGGAAACGATAACATCAGAGGTTCAAGTACTTCAGCATCAGTGATGTGGGTCATGTGGTCTCCATGTTAAAATTCTTCTCTGTGTCTGAATTCATTTTTCTGTTATTTGGTACTGATGAACCCTGAGGTCTGAATTTACTTCTGTGATTGGTAAGTTTAGTTTCAGCCTGTTTCTTTGGTTTGCCTCAAGGTGCAGATTAGCTGTAGATGAAAACTGATGGTGCAGGATTTCTGAGAAATAGTATGGTAACCTTATCCTCAGTCGCCCAGTATTTATTTTTAAAAGACCACTGAGTGCTTTACAAATAAAGTGCCCTATGAAGGCTTGACGCCAACAAAAGGATCCATCAGTGCAGATTTCGTCCTAAACCAAAGACTCAGAAAGTTATTTTCAAGGAATAAATGGTATGCCACACCGGACAGGAAAAAACAAACAAATCCTGAAGACAACTGTGCTTAGTAAGAAATACAACGTTTCTTTCACGTCCCCAGCATTAGGCTCAGGGTACGGCTATTCATGGACGTGTCCTACCTCCCCGTCTCCACGGATGGTTCACTGGAGGCCCGATGCACGCGCACGCACCCCTTCAAGGCTCCCCTGGGCCAAAGACACCATGGCAGGAAGGAGGGGGCCCAAAGGGGAGCTGTGGGGGAACAGGGGAGCGTGGGGCTTGGCCAAGAGAACCACACACCCTGAGAAGGTGGAAGGAGGCATCTGCTGTTGAAGACAGTGGGTATGTTTAGTTCACACCCTGGATCGGATTTTAAGGATACGGAAATTTACCAAAAAACTCTCAACAGCAAATGCGCATGTCAGTTATAAATAATGAAGTATTTTTAGAAACACTCTCAGAGCTACTCAGTGAAGGAACAAGGATGGCTGCCCAGGGATTTTCCCTCACTGTAGGGCGAATGCAAATGAACGGTCACAGGTGCCAGGACCCAGCCCCACTCCTGCCCCTGGCCCCAAGTGCGAATCAACATTACACGGTTTGCCGGAAGGGAAAAGGCAGACAGAGTTATTTACCCTTTACGCTAACTGTGATGTAGGGATCTATGCACTGTCCCGCATCCTTCAGGCCGATTTTCTCAATTCGGATGGTGAGTGAGGTCAGTCCTGGCTCTGACGGCAGCCTGGGTAGTAAAGTGCCTGACAAGAGAAGAGCAAAAAGTGAGCAAATCCTGGAGCAACACAGAGAAGATACAGCCTTGCCCTTAACCGACTGAGGAAGTCGCCAGACATTGTTGTGGTTTCCAAAACTCCCATTCAATGTGATCCTTTTGGACAAATATTTAATGAGATACAAAATACATCTGTACTTCCCAATTCATATTCAACACTAAAGCGTAAGATGGTCAAATCTGTTGAAGATTCAACTCACTCTGGGAAGCCCAATTACAAATTACCACATACTTAATTATACTCACGTCATACACACATTTCACACTTACTAGCACTACATAAGATATATTTCCTACTCTATATGAAGTGTCAGAAAAAGACAAAGAGCTTTTTAAACTTTTCTTATATTTTCCCAAAGTTTGAGAAGCTTAATAACAGAATCAATCAACAAATTCTTTTTCTTTTTAAGATTTTATTTGAGAGAGAGAGAGAGAGAGAGTACGCAAGCGCACAAGCAGGGGGAGCAGCAGTCAGAGGGCAGGGAGCCTAACATGGGGCTTGATCACAGGACCCTGGGATCATGACCTGAGCTGAAGGCAGACGCTTAACCAACTGAGCCACCCAGGTGCCCCAATCTTTTAATTATTAATGGAAGAAATAGCTACAATTTAATATATGTACTTAATTAAATAATTTTATAATCTAATTTCCTATTCCTTTCTGCATCCTATTCTGTCTGATCTTTTCTCTCGGAAATTAATCCTGCTGAGAACGGCATACACATTTGTATTTGAAACCCCTCTCATATCAACCAAATTTTTTAAAACTAAAAGATCACCCAGAAGAGCATTCCCTACCAAAAAACAGACCTCAAGAAATGATATTATCTACTGAGAACAGATGTGAACCAAAGCTGACTTTAATATGCACACTGTATCTCAAACTAAAGTGTCTAACATTTTTAAGGGATTTTGACATTTTTCATGTTTCTGTCCAACAATGTGTGACTCTACTTTTAATGATGAATTATTTGAAATACGTGAATCAACTTACTACCTTCAAAAGAGAACATCTTGATTAACTACAAACAGGTTTGAGGGGATTTTAGGGGGTAATGGACATGTCCTCAGATTGGATCTATCAAACTGGTGAGATGTACAACAAACACTACAAAAGTCACTGAACTGTATACACTTACAATGAGTGAATTTTATGATGGGAAAATTATTATAGAAATTCAAGAGTCTTGGGGCACTTGGGTGGCTCAGTTGGTTAAGCATCCGCTTCTGGCTCAGGTCATGATCTCAGGGTCCTGAGATCCAGCCCCGCATGGCATCGGGGCTCCCTGCTCAGTGGGGAGCCTGCTTCTCCCTTTCCTCCCCATTTGTGGTCTCTTTCATTATCTCTGTTGCTCGCTCTCTCTCAAATAAATAAATAAAGTCTTTAAAGAAAAAAAATTCAAGAGTCTTAACTGGTGATATTTGTTAAAACCTTTGGCTTATGAAAAGTTAGAAATTAGAAAATCAAAACAGGACACTCAAAGCATATTAAATACCATTTCGAAAGGACAATTATAACATTACTTTTTCACAGGAAATTAGTCTTTGACATTTTGCCATATTTCAACACATTTTCAATATTCAATGGTTTTCTTAAAAACAAAAGGTCTCTTACTGCATCCACTGTCTTTTAAAAGATTTTAATTGTGAAATCTAACAAATATTTAGAAAGGCAAATAAAACAAGCAAATGGCCTAATGAAAACTGGAAAACCAGCATCCATGCAGCCATCACTTAGGTCAAAAGATAAGCATTACCCCAGGAGCCCCCCTGTATCACCGTGCACAGTTCTTTCTAATCCCGCTCCACTACCCTGGCTTCCAAAGTGATTGCTCGAAGGCACTGTATTAATTATGTTTTGCCTCCTTTTGAACTCGAGATTGACCTGACTTGTTGCCAGTAGCTGTAGCTTGTCCATCCGCAGGACTGTGGTACCGGTGCACAGCACACGGGGTTCTCAACACCGCACAGGTGATGCGTCCGTTCTTCCGCGGACAGGCACTAGGAGTTGCGGGAACCGTGCTGCTGTAACGTTCTCGCACACAGGTTCTCGTGCATGTGTGCACACATTTGCAAAAGAGAGGGATCACCACTCCCATGGGGCGCCGTCCTCCTGCTTACCACGTGAAGACAATCTGTGTCCCAAGTGTCCATGCGGATACCCCCCTCCAGCACTGCTCCCCCTGTGCCCCGCCCCCCGGCCCCCCACGATGATTGGAGGGGTCAGACGCTTTTTAGCCAGTTTAGGTGCGGAGAAACGTCGGTCCGGTTTTCATGTGTGTTTCTCCAATGACTGACTGAGGTTGAGCTTCTTTTCATTTTAGAATGAGCATTTGGATTTCCTCTTTTCTGAAGTATCTGTTCAATTATTTTGCACATCTTTTCTAGGAATGTTCATCTTTTTCTTATTTGTAGAAATTCTCTAATATTTTGATACAAGCTTTCATTGGATATGTGTTTGTAATTAGATTCTCAGGTGGCTTATCTTTAAAAAGAAACTTTATATTGAAGGGCAACATATTAAAAAGCATATAAATTATGTTCAAATTTTAAGTACAGCCTAATGAATTTTCTCAAAGTGAACACGTCTGTGTAACCACCAGTGGATCCAGGAAAGACACTGCCAGCGTACTGGGAGCCCTCCTGTGTCTCCAGCAGACCCAAAAGAGATAACCTTTCAGGATTTCTACCACCACAGATTAGTTTTACGTGTTAAGCCCATCTCTGTTAATGGTGTCTTCTGATTATGATAAATTCTCAATGTTAACATTGCATATTTCTTAATCTCTAAATTCCTTTACAGTCACCACTTTCTGTGTACCATTCAAGTATCTTTCCCTACTCCAAGATCACAAATGTGTTTTCTTATCTTGTAGACTTACCATTTTTCCATTTGCATTTAATTCTACAATTAATTTTTGTCTTTGGTGTGTAGTAAGAGCCCAATCTCATTCTATCCAACATGGAAACCCAACTGTCCCAGCACTATTTATTTATTTATTTTTAAAGGATCTTTTTATTTATTTGAGAGAGAAAGAGAGCACAAGTGGAAGGGGCAGAGGGAGAGGAGAGAGAACCAACTTTGGGCAGGGAGCACGACACAGGGCTCAATCTCACGGCCCTGAGACAGGGGCCTGAGCCAAAACCAAGATTCAGATGCTTAATGGACTGTGCCAGCCAGGTGCCCCCACACCATGTATATAAAAGGCCATAATTTCTCCCATTGACCTGCAGTGCACCCTGATCACAAATCAAGCACAGGCTGTTCTGGGCTTCCCACTCTGCCTCACAGCACCATTTCCTACCCTCGCACCACTACCACAGTATCTTCATCACTACAGTTTTCTAAAAAGTCTTGATATTCGGTAAAACAAATTCTCCCCTCTTAACATTATTTTCCAAGAGTCAACTAGTTTTGGCCGTTTGCTTTTCCATGTAAATTATAAAAACAGCTGTCAAGTTCTTAAGAAAAAAAAAATCTATTGGCATTGCAGTGAAGTTCAAGATCAACTTTATAAATAGTCACATCTGTACAAATTGCTTCTTCCAATCCATGAACTGAAATATTCCTTTCCATTTATTAAAGACTTCTTAATTTCTCTTGATAGTTTTATTATTTTCTTCACAAAGGTCTTAATACTTCTTTTGTTGGGACTTATTGCTAGGTATTTGATATTCTATGATACCATAATAAATGTTATATTTATCTTCTAAGCAACTGTTGCTTGTTTATAGATTTAAAAAATTCTGTACTTAAGAATTGATTCTTTCAAGGAACCATGTATGCTAAACTCTCTTATTAATCCTAATTACTCACCTGTTGATTCTTTTATATGGACTACATATATATTCATAACACCTACAGATAAAGGGCGGGGATTTTCTTCTCCTAATGTTTATCTTTCGTTTTTCTTGTCCTAGTGGACTGGCTAGCACTTCCAGACAATATTAATAAAAAGAGGTAATACTGGCACTCTCATTCTTGCCTTGCTCTTGATCTGAAAAGGCAAGCTTCAATTTTTACCAGTAAGTATGATTTTGGCTCTAAGTGTCCCTAGAGAACACCTGAGATGTGTTCTGTTCTCAGGCTGCTAGACTTTTTAAAAAAGATTATTTATTTATTGGGGCACCTGGGTGGCTCAGTGGGTTAAAGCCTCTGCCTTCGGCTCAGGTCATGGTCTCAGGGTCCTGGGATCGAGCCCTGCATTGGGCTCTCTGCTCTGCAGAGAGCCTGCTTCCTCCCCTCTTTCTCTGCCTGCCTCTCTGCCTACTTGGGATCTCTCTCTCTGTCAAATAAATAAAATCTTAAAAAAAAAAAAAAATAAAAGATTATTTATTACTTTAGGAGTAGGGGAGGGGCAGAGGGAGAGGATCTCCAGCAAACTCCCCACTGAGCATGGAGCTTGATGTGGGGCTCCATCTCACAACCCTGAGATCAGGACTTGAGCTGAAATCAAGAGTCAGATCCTTACCTGACTGAGCCACCCAGGTGCCCTAGTCTGCTAGAATTTTTTTTTAAATTCAATAATAGATTTAGAATTTAATTTTTTAAAATTTATATGAGAGCGAGCAAGCATAAGCCGTGGGGAGGGACAGAAGGATAGGGAAACAGGGAACCCCATGTGGGGCTCGATCCCAAGACCCTGAGATCATACCCTGAGCCAAAGGCAGAGGCTTAACCCACTGAGCCACCCAGGTGCCCCTAGAGTTAATTTAAAACATTTTCTGCATCTATTGAGAGGACTGAGATTTTTCTCAATCTCTTAAGGTGGATCAACTCGATGTACTTTGTTTATTTAACGATATATTCTAAAAATCACTCATTAGCTCATGAAGATTTTCCTAATTGTGATCTGTAGTTTTTTATGTAACATAGTTTTTAGGCTGTTTCTAATATTTTACTATTACAAATAATACCACAATAAATAACCTGATATACGCCAGTCTTTTTTTTTTTTTCCCCATTTTATTGGAGGTGTATCCTTAGAATAAATTCCTAGAAGTGGGATGGATTGCTGGGCCTAAGAATAAAATGCCTAATTTCGTTGTTAGATATCGAATTCCCTTCGAAAAGAAATGCACCTGTTTGTATTCCCGCCAGCACTGAACGAGCATGTCCCCCGCCGCCTCAGCAACAGTAGTTTCAGTGTGTATGTCTCTCATTACACACATCTTTTCATATGTTCAAGGGCTATGTGTATGTATTTGCCTGTGTGAGTTAACTGTCCATGTCCTTTGCCCAATTTTCTAATGTGCCTGTGGCCTTGGTTGTCAGAGCTTAAAGATTTCTTACGTATTAAGGATGTTAGCTCCTTATTTGTCTTTTTCACTCTGAGTATGGCTTTTTTTTGAAAGTCAAAAGGGGACTGCTGGGGCATCTGGGTGGCTCAGTTGCTTAAACATCTGACTTGATTTTGGCTCAGGTGACTATCTCAGCATCGTGAGATTAAGCCCCTTGTTGGACTCTGCACTGAGCAAGGAGCCTGCTTAAGAGCCTCCCCCAACCCGGCAACCCCACCATGCAAGCACGTTCTCTCAAAAAAAAAAAAAAAAAAAAAAAAAGGTGGGGGGCACTGCATATGTAACTTTCAAAGCCAAGGGTAATTCTCCTTTTATGAACGATGTCTTTCCCAAGTGAATATGAAAACTGTTTCCACATTAAAGAGATAAATCACATTCTTCATTTCTAGTTTCAAAAAAACGTGTACACATAGTTAAGTCTCTATAGAGATAAATCAACACACTCATATAATAATTTTGAAATGGCTAAACCTATATTTGAGATTGATCATGTCATTCAATATGAACTTTGTTTTAAAATCTTGGAAAATTGTGTCTTGGGCTATTTTTAAATTCAGGCTCCTCTGCTTACGATTTTATTAGCTTTACTATTCAATGCTGTCAGTCAATTTTTTGGACATAAATAACAGGCTGGAAATTTATATCCTTTATTTAAATGAAATCTAACAAGCCTACCTTTATTTTTTATTTTTCAAGATGTTACTTATTTGAGAGAGAGTCAGAGAGGATGAGCGGGAAGACCGGAGATGGGAAGACCCCCCGGGGAGAGGCTCGGTCGTGGGACCCTGAGACCAAGACCTGAGCTGACGGCAGACATTTCACTGACTGAGTCACCCAGGCGTCCCTGCCAAGCCTACCTCTAGACAAATTAAATGTCATTTTAACTTAAGCCAATTATTTAACAAGTTTGTTTGCCTTATGAGTTTTTAAATTTTTGAAAAGAAGAAAGTACTTATCAAGAAAGCTAAGATTTTTTTCATCTTTTTTCTTCAAGAAAGGTTGGACAAAAGTCATTTTTAATTTTAAATGGGCAAAAAACGACTGAGTCATACATACCATATACAATACCGCATTCTTCATTAGTGATAGTGTTTATATAACTGTAGGCATTTGTCAAAACGTATAAACTACACACTAAAAATCACTCACTTATACATAAATATACATGTAAACGATATTTCAGTAAATCTGACTTTAAAAAAGTCACAACAAACTTACAACTCAATAAATTATATAAGAACAAAAGTGAACCCTGTCTGGAGGGCTCAGTTGCTTAATGATCCCAAGGTCCTGGGATCAAGCCCAGGGTTGGGCTCCCTGCTCAGCGGGGAAACCTGCTTCTCCCTCTCCTCTGCTTGTGCTCTATCTCTTGCTATCTCTCTCGCTCTCAAATAATTAAAACCTTTAAAAAAAAAAAAAAAGAACAAAGTTGACAAAAAGTCACAATTCTTAGAATCTTTTTGCCACCAAAATGCAGACACTGCCTAGGCATCACTGATTCCCTCAGGGTTGGAAGAAAAAGAAATGTTTTCCTGCTTTACAATTAAATGTCAAATGTCACCTTCCTATTTCGATGATGATTTCAGTAAATATAATTTCACATAAAAAAAGATTTTATTTATTTGAGAGACAGCGAGAAAGAGAGAGAGCATGAGCTGGGGGGATGGGGAGAGAGGAGGGAGAGGCAGACTCCCCGCTGAGCAGGGAGCCAGAGGAGAAGCTGGATCCCAGGCCCCTGGAATCATGACCTGAGCTGAAGACAGACACTTAACCGACTGGGCCACCCAGGTGCTCTACAAATTACTTAATAACACTCATATCACAAACTAAATACAGTTACTTAAACTATATGTGCTCTTTCTTAATTTTGGAAAAAAGAAATTCAGCGAAAACAAGGGTTCAGTAACTTTTCTGTATCTCTGAAATGAGCTATCACAATGCTGAATCAGAATACAAAAATCTATTTCATTTGGGCTTAATCCTATATAGCAAATAGATTTAGTTTATGGTATAAGTTTCCCTTCAACTCATCAACCCGAACCCCACAAAGATCTTAATCTGTATCACAGTTTATATCAACTACTTTAAGGATCTTATCTGCTATCAAAGTACAGCAGTGAGCAAACCACCAAGTTAGGCTGAAATTTATAGCACTGGAAACTACGTCAATTACAATATGTGGTTTGGAAAGGGAATGACAATTATTCAGTCAGTAAAACAGCAAAGTAATTTCTCTCACCAGCACAACCAACTTGAAATTTCCTACCTATATGACAAAAGTAAGAAAAATACATCGCTCTTCATAAAGCAAAGCAGATTGGAAATAATGCCCTTGCCCCAAAGAAACACAGCCTGTAATTTCCCTAGGAACCCCAGAGCGCAGGTCCTGCTACCCCCACTGAAGGGAAGGGATGGTTAGAACAACAGGTGTCATGGAATGTTCAGCATGTGACCCCGAGGGCGCTCGCAGCTTTAGCCACAGAACTGTGTTTTATCTTCACAGGAACCTGACAAGTTAGGCACTGCTATTATCCCATGTTATAAAAGAAACTGAGCTTCAGACTGGTTTAGGAAATCAGAACAAAGCCCTTCTACGAGTCACTGTCAGAGCCTAGACTCCAGCCCAAGCACCTGTTGGTTCAAGTCTATGCTGTTCCTGCTCCATAATGCCTCCTCCCTGGGGAGGATTAAAAATATCGGAATATGACTATACTTTTATTACAAAGAAAGTTATCTGGATGACACACAAATTGTGCTTAGCTCTACTATAAAGCTTCTAGGTTCTATTTCAAAATGCGTAATAATCTCGTAGCAGATTGCTCTCACACCTAAAGTGAATAAGTCTGCCAGAAATGAACACGATGCACGTGTAAGAGTGATCCAGGGACTGGGAGAGGCAAGCGACTTATCCTGGGTGCCTGCCTAGGTCATCTGCAGAAAGGGAAGATCCTCATTGAGATCTTCTGCAAATAAAAATGACGTGCCATACGTTATTTCTTTTCCTAAAACAAGATGGGAAAAAAGAGCCTTTGCTCAGTACCCACTCCCCTTGGATCCAGTCTTAATGACTACAATTGATTAATTCAAGAAGTGCTCAGAAGAGTCTACAGTAAAGAGTTACTACAGCAGGCCTGAGACTGTTATTCTCAGGTGGCAAGGCCACCCCTGGGCTAGAGTCTGGGAACTTGGATTTCTGGCATGTCCCCACCATCCCCCAGTAAGGACGGTCACTCTCGGTAAACTGTGCAAACAATATGGTTTATGCTGAGTATGCGCTTTCCTTCCGGGAGTCTGGAACTCTGGCCAGTGCTAAGCAGAGGGTGCCTATGTGATCAGCCCCTAGGAATGGTGCTGGGATGGAGTTTCGTTCTTTTTTTTCTTTTTGCAGATATGATTAGCTACTGTATTCAGTGTCCTCCAGAGAAAGAGAAGACAGACAGACAGACAGATACATAGTTTCAGTCTGAGGCCTCAGAACCAGGAGAGCCCATTGGCGCATGTTCCAGACAGAAGACCAGGAGGCCTAAGACCCAGAAAGAGCTGATGTTTCAGTTTCGAGTCCCATAGTAGACGACGACCAGTATCCCAGCTCAAAGAGGGGAGGGGAGGCCTCTTTGCCCTGCCTAGGCTTTCTGCTCCCTGGACGAAGCCCTTACGTTAGGGACAGCAATCTGCTTCATTCAGTCTTCAATTCAAATGTGAGCCTCTGGAGACACTTTCACAGACACATCCAGAGTGACATCTGGCCAGATGTCTGGGCACCCTGGGCCCTTGTCAGGCTGACATACACAATTAAACATCACCATGTCACCCCTTGTCTACTCGGCATGCATACACATCTCCTTGAGCCACACTTAAGCTCTCTATAAAGGCAATAAGAAGGCCATACTTAACGTGATACTACTGTCCTGTACACAACCCAAACCTCACTAGCCCCTTCCCCAGAGAAGAGGTGATGTTCTGTGAGCGATGTTTGTGCTTCTCCTTGCCATCCTGTAACCCAAGTACTAGAAACCATCACTGGCCATGCAGGGACTGGATGGGTGCACTCTGCCGTCAACCCTAATCACAGGAGTTGTGATATAACGGACATCCAAACGGGTCCCCTCTAGTCACTGTGGAGCAGCTGTGCCTTCCCCGGGTGCACTCGGAATCAGCCACCGTGGCCAGCATGGTAACTCCCTTCTTCGCCTGTCGATTCAGAGGCAGGAGGAGTCCAAAGTGGCCATTTGAACCTCCAGTTCGGTGCGATCATGGCTGTGGGCATGGAGTCTCTAATAGCTTCCCTCAGAGCCATTTTACACGTAGTACAACCTGCGTGACTCCACTGGGAGAGACTCAGAAGCTGCACCTGGCGGGGCAATGGGGGATGGGCTGCAGTGCGCGCTGAGGGTTGTCTGCGAATGATGAGCCACTAAGTCTGACCCCTGAAACTAACAGTACACTCTTTGTTAACAAACTCGAATTTAAATAAAATCTAAGAAAAAGAGAAAAAAAAAAAAGAAGCCCACACCTGGTTTCCTCCAGACTCCGTTCACTTGCGCACCTTTTCCCCTTGTTGACTTTGTTCTTGTCCTTGCCCAGTGCAATAAATCACAGCTGTGAAAACAACTACACGCGGAGTCCGTGAGTCCTCCTAGCAGATCACTGAATGCGGGTGGCCTTGTGCACCCAACACAGACAGTAAGATGCCTTCAGACTATACATATAAAATAGCTCCAGCCAATAACATGGCAATGAAAATTTGCTGAAGAGTGGCAAGTACCAAAATAAGTTCTAAACCCCCTAAGCTTGGATTAAGTTATGCCTGTTTTGCAATCAGTGATACTCACCGGGAACTCTAGCAGGAAAGGAATCAGGAGACCCTGCTCCGGCACCACCTTCTTCTTCATCTTCTTCGAATTCCAAATTCTCCTCTTCACCAGGTGCTAAAATTCTTCTGCACGCAAAACAGTAGACAAAAGAGTGAGCTACAAAACTAACTACCCTAGAGAGGCATCATAACTCTATTATAGATAAAGATTACATCCCAGGTAATACGATGCAGACACAAAAAATGTTGACACAAAAACGTTGACCTACTGATACTAAAGATACCAATACTGATTTAAAAAATGCGGAAATATCTGAAAAGTAGTTATAAAATAAGACAAAAAAAATAAGACAAATATTGGTGCTTCTTTATTTTACCTTAAGGGGACAGGCTGAACGTCAAATGGGAATTCCTTATTATAAGTAAGAATATTCTTTAGGACTAGAATAAAAACAGAAAGACAGACACATAAACTCTTCCATGAATCAAAATAAATTTTATTAGAAATGACTGATTTTTAGTCAATTTTACTATGCATATTAATACTTTAAAAAATTCCCACTCTCATCATCATTCAGAACCATGATGCATTTGTCCACGGAAGGTCTTAGCAAAATGAAAATATCCATAGTATATTCCAGGCACCAGTACTTTGTCAGATTTCCAAGAAAAGTAAGTTCCAGAGTCTCAGAGCCCTCACAGGGAACAAACTAAGTTGTATGTACAAGGTCCTAGGTGAGACACAGGGCAGCAGAAAAAGAGAAGCTCTCCTTCATGGAGTACCTCAATTACAAGACTGGTTCAAAGATAACCAGTTGTGGTCAGAACATTTTGGTCTATGTCCTGATTTCCCCTCAACTCCATTAAACTGGCAAAACTGAACAAAACTGGTTACAATTTCAATATACCATTTACGACAGTTTATTACAGACATACATGTATCTACACACATACATACGTAGACAAATACACAAAGAGGGATTTACCCTCAGGAGAAGTCTTCAGATAACATGGAACCCATCACCTTCTGCATCATGGTAGGGTCGGTGATTACATGCTGGTTTGTAAACTTAAAGAGAGATGTTCTATAACTCTGCCTGTGCTTAGAGAGCTGCTATGAATATGGATACCTTACAGAGTTACTAAAAGTATTGATTTATTTTTAAAAATTATTTATTTGACAAAGAGACAGGGAGAGGGGGACACAAGCAGGTGGAGAGGGGAGGAAGGAGGGGGAGGGAGAAGCAGCTTCCGGCTGGCAGGGAGCCTGACACAGGGCTCGACCCCAGGACCCTGGGATCATGACTTGAGCCGAAGGGAGACGCTTAACGGCTGAGCCACCCAGGTGCCCCTAAAAGCATGTAATTTAGAGCTTCATATGTGGGGTTACGGGTCTTCAGCAACTCCCTGCAGTTACATGAAGGTGGAGTAATGGCATTAACTGAGCAATCCGGAAAGTTCCTATGATTTTGTATTCAACTTACTTAGCCTCATTTTGGAGCACTGTAGTTTAGAGATAAAATAGCTGTGGCATATATGTTACCACCCCAAAGTAGGAAATCCCAGAGCACGTGCAATTTCGTGGTTTATCCCAACAGGAGTCCGAGGGGCACTCTTACTGAGTCCTTCGTGAGAGAGGTCTGGGACTTGGGTCTAGCTTCCATTCTTGCTCCTTCTCTCCCTCCGGCTCTCATCCTCCTCTTTCCTTTCTCGTTCTTCCGCCCAACAGATGTGCACCGAGTGCCCACATGGTTCCACTCACTGTTTTAGGTGCTAAAGATATGGCAGCGATCGAGACAGAAGGTTCTTGCTCTCATCTATGGATCTTAAGCCCCCAGTGAGGAAAAGCAGACAGTAAACAAAGCAACAGATCAACAAGGTACTGTTAGACTGTGGCCGGCATCATGAAGGACAGGATCGGTGAGTGCGTAAGCAGAGCAGAGGGACTTCGGCTAAGGTGGACAGGGCAGGCCTTTCAAAATAACTGCTGGAAAACGAGTGTGTTCCAACATAATATGGAATGAGAGGAACTGTCCCTAAGTAGCACTGGGGCAGGGCTTTCCAAGTATTAAAAAACAGGCTAGAGAGAGTGCGCCCGAGTGGCTTAGTGGGTCTAGTGTCTGCCTTCAGCTCAGGTCACGACTCCAGGGTCCTGGGGTTGAGCCTCTCCATCTGCTGCTTTGCCTACTTGTGCTCTTTCTCAAATAAATAAAATTAAAAAAAACAAAAAACAGGCTACAGGGGTAGGCCCTGGCTGGCTCAGTCTGTGGAGCATGTGACTCTTGATCTCAGGGCTGAGTCTGAGTCCCAGGTTACGTGGAGGGATTACTTAAAAATAACATCTTTGGGGGCACCTGGGTGGCTCAGTGGGTTAAGCCTCTGCCTTCAGCCCAGGTCATGATCCCAGGGTCCTGGGATCGAGTCCCGCATCGGGTTCTCTCCTCAGCAGGGAGCCTGCTTCCCTTGCTCTCTCTGCTGGCCTTTCTGCCTACTTGTGATCTCTGTCTGTCAAATAAATAAAATCTTTAAAAAAAAAAAATCTTTGTAACAACAACAACAAAGACTGAGGCAGGTACTAGTTTGGCTTGTTCAATGAATAAAACAGACTATATAACTCAAGTTTGATAAGCAAGAGAAGTCCCATAATCATGTCAGTTGTTATTATATCATTTATATAACTACTCTGAATCTGTTTCCCCAATTCTAAAACGGGAACACCACTTCCCCACTGTGCAAAGAAGTAAATTAATAGATATGAGATTGCATGGGAAATTTAAAGTCCCATATAAGTATAAGCTCACATTATTATACGGTAATTTATTCTCTCCATAGTTTTCCCTATTCAGCTGACTAGAATCCTACTATTTCAGGTCTAAGAAGTATTATTTTTAAAATTATAAAAAACATCCTTTTTTAAACCTGTGCATGACTGCTCAGTGTAAATAAACTATTAATTCAACTCAAATATCAATGAATCGCTTACACAGTATCGTGCTAGATCCTAAGAGTAGGGGAGTGGTGACAAAGAAGGCCTTGTAGCATTCACATCAGAAACAAAAGCACTGCAATGCTATTTTAGTAATAAAAGGGGGGAAAAATCAAACTTTACAACAAGTATAAAAAAATCAATTAAAAAAGTCAAACACTCTATCAGTTATTAAGAATACCTTTTGTTTCTACTGTAATACGAGAATAGGACAGTATTTCTTTTCGTAGGTACCAATGCTATGATAGGAAAGGCTTGACCTGGAACAACAGCCTCTCATTAGTTACTATTTACAATAATAGAGCATATCAGGTATTTAATTCATATCCTTTTAAAAGAAAATAACAGGTCCTTTCTCATTTTCTTTAATTATAGGTTTCTATTCTCACCAACTATGGAATAACAGAGATTCTAATGTGCTTTTACAATAGGGTTCTACTTAAAACTTATATATAGGATTTTTCTTCCACCGATGCTAGTGTTGATATTTTAGGAAGATTTAGAGAAGAGAAGCAGTTTATAATTTCCCGGAAGGTATTATCATGAGCACGGAGTCCATCATGATTTGGGGACCAAGGGGCTCACCCCGTGGCTGACATCTGATGCTGCACCCCTGCGAGGAAAAACCCAGTACTCCCTGCCCACTCTCAAGGAGCATGGACTCCCACCCTCCTGAAGGCCATACTCTAAAAATAACACAGTCAACAACGTGTGTTCTGCTTTTGTGGCTGATTTGTTTCATTTTTCTGGTGGACAAAATGAGTAAGGGCTTCCTAGCTGAAAGGTTACTTTTTTAATCATGGGAGAAGATTCCCTGAAGACATTCAACACTGTTCAACTTAAAAATTCGCCAAGATCATACGATATGCAGCCTGGGCTCTGTGGGGAAAATACAAAGATTACTGACAATCTCATTTAGGAGCAAAATGAATTTAAGTGAGCATCACACAGGGCACACTATGATGATGGACATAAAAAGTGCTCCCAAAAAGGCCAGGACGTAGAATTTAATTAGGGCTGGGAGAGCATAGAAAGCTTTCAGAGAAAGGTGGGATTTCTCTGGGGCCTATAAGGATCAGTCAATGGAAGGAACTTCACAGAGTGGTGGTGGGGGAGGTATGTTTCAGTAAGAAGTAGTATATTACCAAGGATCAACATCAGAAAATGAAATAAATAGTACTTTCAAATTCTTAGAGGTAGTACTAGTTTCAGAAAGGATTATCAAAAGACTTTGTTTTTTAACCTTAAAGGAAAAGTACATTAACAGGGACACCTGGGTGGCTCAGTTGGTTAAGCAGCTGCCTTCAGCTCAGGTCATGATCCCAGCGTCCTGGGATCGAGTCCCACATCGGGCTCCTTGCTCCGCAGGGAGCCTGCTTCTCCCTCTGACTCTGCCTTCCACTCTGTCTGCCTGTGCTTGCTCTCACTCGCTCTCTGACAAATAAATAAATAAAATCTTAAAAAAAAAAAAAAGTACATTAACAGAATAAACCAAATCCCACATGTTAATTTTCCTTTCCTTATGGTCTTAAAAGAGGCAGAAACTAGCTTGACTTAACCTGAAATATACTCATATACTGTAGAAAATGTTCAATTCTGATATAACTCAGAAGAAGTGCCTAAGCTTTGATAAATGCAAAATTACAGAGCATATCCTGAGATATAAGATACACATTTACATTCCTTTAAAAGGCAAGAGCAAATTAAAATCACCTGAAAAGATAACTAAGTATGAAGAAGGGACAGGTCCAAATGAAAGGCAGTATATAAATTCAAAATATGACAAAATAAATCCCAATATTATCTTTCCTTTCCATTCCCATCCCTAATCTTAAAAAAACAAAAACAAGCAAACAAACAAAAAAGCAAGAAATAGAAGATGAATGCAGATTTTAGTCCAAAATGCCACTCATATGTGAGTCAGTAATCTCCCAAGAGCCTGAGCTGGAAATCCCCGGTATTTAGGATTGATGCCAATATTGCACTTACAGGTAGTACAACAGAGGACAGTGGCAGGAACATGGGCTTGGGGTGGCTTAGAACCCTGGTTAAAACCCAGTTCTTGCATTTACAAGCAGTAAGACCATGAAGTTAGCAAACAGCAGCTGGTGGACATATTTGAGTGTTTGGTTCCATTAATGGGAATGGAAACCAGTAATACCATGAAAGATCCTATAAGGCAATAGGAGAAATCTGTAACACTCTGAAGTTTTATTTGGAAACACCAAACAACAACAACAACAAAATAGAAAACAATGACTAAATAGCCAAAATTTTAGTTATTCTTATCATTAAAAAAAAAATTGAACATTATAATCTTTAAAACCATTACACAACAGATATCCTCGCTGCGGCTGATCTTTTTAAAAAGCCATCAATGTGCTTTTCTTAAAATAATCATATATAATGAGTCACAAAAGACTATATGTGATAGGATTCCATTTATACAAAATGTCCAGAACAGGCAAAATCACAAGACAGAAAGTGGATTCACGGTTTCCTAGGGCTGGGAATTGAGGAGGGGGAAGCAGGTGTATGCTAAAAATAGGGCCAGGGTTTCTTCTGGGGTGATGGAAATGTGGTGGAACACAGCGAGATTCAGTACTTGTGCCTCTGCCCACTTTGCAAAGAGAACATTCATAAGAACGATAAGAAAACATTCCTCTGACAGAACATTCATGCGAACCAATAAGAAAATCTTATTTGGCACATCCTAACCACCAGAACATTTGAAGCAACTGTTTACTTCAGAAAAGCTCTCAAGACGGGACAGGAAAATGGGGACAACAAGGAACTCTTTTGCAGAGCACCACGAACAGCTGGACGGTCGTGTTCCAGGACACAGAGTATAAATGGGCCTCAGTACCTATAACTTTATACTCTCCAGTGAACGCTACTGCAACTGTTTACCAAAGTCATTACAGTCTTTATTAAAGTGATTAAAACAAAGGCTAAAATATAGGAATGAGGTAGAACCTGTAATCAATTTTTCATATTCTATAATGGTAAACAGAATAATAATTACTATAAATATTACAGGAATTATAAAAGCACAAAATATCACAGAGGACTAGGTAGGAACAGAAATGAATAAACATCTATGCTAAATAATCGTAATATCTACAACGGAGAAGTAGTTTTCTAAAGGAGTCCCACAAAACCATAAAACTTACTTGGTTCTAGCTTCTTCAGGTCCTCCAGTTTAAATTCTTCTTGAGACTGTGTGGACTGAATTTGAAATATGCATATTACATCTTTTTATTACAAAGATTTCATGATACCCTATGTCTTTTAAGTGGCAAGAACTAAATATTCAAAAAGTGCACAAAATGAAGGAATCCACTTCATGCTCTCAAAGTAGAAAATGGAAAGTCCCGGGATGCCTGGGTGGCTCAGCTGGGTAAGCATTTGCCTTCGGCACAGGTCGTGATCCCAGGGACCTGGAGCCCCACATCGGGCTACCTGCTCAGCAGGGGGCCTGCTTCTCCCTCTGCCTGCTGTTCCCCTTCTGGTGATCTCTCTCTCTGACAAATAAATAAAATCTTCTTTAAAAAAAAAAAAAAAAAAAAAAAAAAAAAAGGAAAAGAAAATGAAAAGTCCCAAACTGGTTTTTGTTTTTATATTTTAGAACATTTGATCTAAAAATAACAAAAAACTGAAGTTATATCTTTTCTGTCTACAGTTTATTAAATATGAACTAAATCTTTTAATAGTTTAACCCATGAATTCCTATTGCTAGACATAGCTTCTGAGACAATACTTTGTGTCAAAGTATTGAGACATTTTAACATTAATGCTTAAGGTTTATTAGAAAAGTTCATAATGTATTTTTCTCACATTAGAAAGCAGGGAAAAAACCGTGTTTACCTGTAAAGCTGCACTTCGTAATTCCAAGCATGTTGCAATTTTGCCTATGGTTTTCTGTAGGAAAAAGAAAAAGCATAAATACTGAATATACTGTAATTGGTAATTGTTAAAACCACGGTGTTAGTTTTTATTAGTTAGGGAGCTATACTTTTTTTCAAGTTAAATTTTACTTCTGTGTAGCATCTTGCAGATTTTAGAGAAGAGAAACGGGAAAAGGGCTAGGATAAAGAAGAGAATGTGAGTCTATCTTCTCTCCTGACCTAAAGGTACCGTGACCAATTTTAAATCAAGTTTGCTTTGATGACAGCTTTAGATTTATTTAGAGGGCAATGAAAAGGACTTCCAACATCTCCCCCCCCCAAGTTTTGTCTTCTCTTTATCTCCATTAGGTCTGAAATTCATTAAAAGATTTAAAATTTAAAATATCTGAAAGCTAGCGAAATGGTATCATTTAATTTTGATATAAGTCCAATCTTGACTTGATTATGTAGGTAATATGCAGCAAAATCAATACTTGTGATGAATGGTGGCGAGCTTTATAGCTTTCCTGCCTTAGATGAGCTATAAGAGGAGTATAAATGATAGGGTATAGTCCTTGCTTTTAACAAGCTCAAGTTCTATTATGTGACATGAGACTCTACAAAATCACTGTCATATAAAGAAGAGATACTTGATTCTTATAAGCTTTAGCGAAGTGAAGCACTACATACGTTCTGAAAAAGAGTGCAAGATTCTGCGTTAGAACTCGAGCCCCGGTGCCGGGGAGGATTTATAAAATGGAAGAGTTTGGAAAACTGTCACGGTTCAGTTATCCTGAATCTCAAAGTGAAAGTAGAGGGATATAGGTTTGAAAGTGAAGAGTGACTGAGGGAGTGATTGTGTGTGTGTGTGTGTGTGCGCGTGCGCGAGAGAGAGAGAGAGAGAGAGAGAGAGAGAGAGGGAGAGAGAGAGAAGGCGTGCATGCGCACGCCGGGGACAGCAGAGGTCTTTCTGAAGGGAACCTTCCATGACTAGCTGAGGAATCGGTTATAACTTCAGCAATAAATCGCACAGAAGTTTTTGAATAGAAGAATGCCGATCAGATTTGACCTTTAGGAAGACGATTAGGGCAACGACCCCCATAGGCTGGGGGAGAAATGGGAAGAGACCACAGGCAAGAGCGGTCAGGCTACTCCGGCTGTCCAGGTACCCATGAATCAGAACAAGAACATGACTGACTGGAGCGGAAGTAAAGAAGAGGCCCCACAGAAGAAACTTCGACAAGAGCAGGCAGCTGAATTAGGCCTATTGACATTTTTAAGTCCTTCCAGAAAAGGGTATTTCTTATGCTTTTTTTAAGAATATATCCAGACCATAAAAGTGAAGTATTTATGTACAATATTTGTGATGCCTTCACCACAGAAACACTCTTGGGAAAAAAATGAAATCTTTTTTCTACATGTACTGATCACTTGCGAAAGTTTATTAGTAAATTGGATTTCCACTTGCTTTATCAGATAAATGAGGAGCACAGAGGAGCAGCAGGTACTGTCCTGGCCCCTGGTACTCAGGCGAGTGGGCCCTACGCAATCACCTTATCGACAACCAACAGCTGGTATAGCCGACTCCCACCTTTCCTGACCAACACAGGACCCTTGACCAAGGAACAAGTAACACTCCAACTATCTCCACAACCTTTAAAAATTTTCTTTTAAGCCCAATATCACTATTTAGAAAATACCCAACTTTATTATGAAATCTTACATTTAAAGATTACATTTAAATTTCATAACTTCAAAAGGACTCAAGATATCTCATATTTATTTTCTCTCTCAAACAGCTAATGCACAGGAACCAGCAATAGTCTTTTCTACATCAAATCTAATATCTCACTGTTGTTTAAACATACCACTCAACTCTGACAAAACTAGGTGATTTAAGTATGTATAAATAAAATTAATGTTTTATTTGTATATATGTATAAAAACATAAAAATACATATAATAATAGAGTAGTGGCTAACAGCTATTGAGTACTCAAGTTCTCCTAAGGGATTTATAAGCATTAATTCATGTAATCCTCATTATAACCCTGAGTTAGAGACTATCATTTTATTGATGTGAAAACTGAAGAGAGGGGCGCCTGGGTGGCTCAGTGGTTAAGCCGCTGCCTTCGGCTCAGGTCATGATCTCAGGGTCCTGGGATCGAGTCCCGCATCGGGCTCTCTGCTCAGCCTGCCTCTCCATCTACTTGTGATTTCTCTCTGTCAAATAAATAAATAAAATCTTAAAAAAAAAAAAAAAAAAAAAAAAAAGAAAACTGAAGAGAGGTTAAGCAACTTGCACTAGACATCCATGTCTTCTAGACATATAATAGTCGTATGTACAATAAAGCGATATACTTGTGTTAATATCATTTGGCCATACTTTTTAGGTTTTTTTAAAAATGCTTTTGAGGAAAGATTCTGTATTAAGTGAGATGTATCAATGAATGGGTCTTTAGAAATATTAGTTAACTCCCTTTCTTCCATTTGGTTTAAAATCCATTTGATTTGAGGCTGTTAACATTTAAGGTAAAATGCAGTTGAACAATTACGATTCCGCTAATAACCTATTTTAAATTTAAACATTTCTGCAAGTTTAGCAGAACCAACAGCTCTTTACACAGAATCTACTGAACCGTGGCAAAATACCAACAGGCCTTATTCATAACTACTTTAAGGGACCACACCCAACATCAGTATTAAAAAGGGAGCAAAGCACTATCATTTTCAGCTGCAGCAATGACTTTTAAAACATGTAGCATTTATTGATGTCAAAATCAAGTGCTTGCTACTGTAACCGTGTCACCTTTCTTAGAAACAAATGGTCAGGAAAAACGATGAAGCAGCACAAGGTCACTTATGTCCCCATATAAGTACTATTAACTAATGTACATTAAGACTAAGCACTGAAGGTAAATGAAGCTTAGTTTTAAAAGATTTAAATTATTAGCGCCTCATTCAAATTAACTGCTCATGCCTAATATGGTACAGAAATGGAAAATGTCCTCGTTTTCAGGATATTGGCTATTTTGTCAATGGTAGGGAAATTAGTAAAAAGAGCAGGTAAGGAGAAGATGGCATAAAAACAGACAAAGAGCCGAGTTAATTTTGCTTAAACTTATTCAATTTACATATGGAAAAAGAAGTCTAAAAAATACACATGAAGTAGAGCAGTCTCCGTCCAGACCTGATTTTTTTATTTAAACAGCCAGTCGTCTACCCTCCAGCCAGAGGGAGGCTGGGTGGGAGGAAAAGGGGCAGGCGGGGGATCGGTGGGAAGGGGGAAGGGGGACCCTATGAAATAGGAAACAAGCCCTTAGTGCTGGAACTCTCATTACTACAAATTCGATTCAAAACAGGGAAAAACTTTCTAAGCATCATGAGACAGGATGTTCTATTCTGCCCAGAAACTTACATGAGAAAATCTACGACACCGAAGTAGGGAATTTAATGGAATGAAAGCTTTTGGCAGCTATTCTTTGGCCACTAAACTCAGTTGTTATAATGACAAAACTATTGAGGGTTGAAATGGAAGCTAAGTCAACGAATTGTGAGGGAGGATCAAACAGGAATCCTAAACTTTCTCACTTTCCACCAGAAATCTTTGAGAATATTATGAATAGCAAATCCACATGAAGATTAAAATCACTAATTAATAAAGTTTAAAGAGATCAGTAGTTCTGCTCTAGAGTTTAGATTTAAAATAAATACCAAGATACATATACTATTTTCTCAAAAATTAATATTTCTTTGATCTTAAATAATTTATATGGATACATATCAATAACCTAAGCGCCAACAAAGCATTTATTCATCAACTATTTTTTAAAAGCTTATTGTGAGCCAGACAGTAAAAAGTCTCATAAAGAAATATTGGTTGTTTTCTAGAAAAATTTTTTGTAGTCCCAGAAACTATGAATGGTTAGCATAATTCTAAGATTTGTCACTGCTGTAAAAACAGTGAGAATAGCAAAAAGCATAAAAAATACAATTCAAAATAGAAAACATAAAGAACAATTTTGCTGAGAATAATATAACATATATTCTGCATCTTCCCCGTTTTTGAGGAAAACGCACTTGGGTTTCTTCTTCTTTGGCCTTTGGCTAATGTGCCAGGTCTGGCATTCAATTAATTTTGCAGACCTAACAGTTGGTTTCGAAATCTCCTATAACATGTTCTTCAGAACATTAGACCCAATGAAGTGTTCTATAAGGGGAGGGGGGAGCCTCCAAAAGCAAACAAATCTAAGAAACACTCCATTACCAAAGTCTTTAAAAAAAAATTCAACATATACATTAGCATATTAAAAGCCCTGACAAATCACAGACTCTCTGTTCAAATAACATCTATTCATTTTTCAGAGGCAGTGTTCCCCCAAATCATCTGGGAAATCTTTGTTTCCTAATCATTAACTTGGAGCCTCTAACTTTTTCCTTGTGTGATATTCAAAAATAAGGTCTATAGGTCAGTATGAGTTTTTTGGCCCATTGTGAATGTTTCACCTGCATTTTTAAAGAAAATTAAATTTGTAAATGCATTTAACTTGCCTTATGTTCCTAATGTAGTACGGAATGATTTGGGGGTCCTTCTCCAAGCTCAAGGAATAGGCAGGCACAAGCTCTCTCTCTAGTCACGAGCAGGAGCCACAAATGCTCCCTACGCAGGTATTATAAATAAGAAATACCTCCAAAATCAGGCCTCCAGGAAAGGAAGAGGTACAGAAAACTTCAAAGGTATAAGTCATTAGAAGATAGAGTGAAGATCATGTAGGGTTATCTAATCCCTCATTTCATATGTAAGGAAATTAGGGCCGGGGGACAGAGCCCCGATTCAAGACCAAGTCGTCTGACTCCAGATCTCAGGCTTTTCCCCTAGGTCAAGCTCCCCAGGCCTTATGGGGTATAAGATCCGTGGGTCTGTATAAACTAAAAACAAGGCAGCATCAGTGGCTGCTGAGGAAGTTATAAATTAAAGAATAAAGAACATTATCAAACATCAGGTTGCTTCAGACTTAGAAAGTTAAAGAAAACTAAGAAAAAGTTTATTTTTTCTTGTTAGTTTAATCATTGTACGACAAAGCTCATTTCTTGACAGCATTTAAAAAATTTTGCTTTGTTTCAAGTGAACTCACCTACTATTTGAGGTCACGTGGCTCAGAGGTCCTAAGGTACTGATGACAAAGCATGGAAGTAACACCAGGCAAACAGGTGATTCAAGTATTGGTGGAGGCGGGATCATTAAACTTTAAAAAAATCCCCTAGGCTTTCATCTGTTTCCATATTCATAAGTTTGTCAGCTATTAATTTGCATACTCAAATATTTGAGATTGTTTCAAATTAATTTTGTGATGTCAGCTGATCACTTTTTGTTTTTTAAAGATTTTATTTATTTATTTGACAGAGAGAGTGAGCACAGGCAGAGAGAGTGGCAGGCAGAGGCAGAGGGAGAAGCAGGCTCCCTGCTGAGCAAGGAGCCCAGATGTGGGACTCGATCCCAGGAGGCTGGGATTATGACCTGAGCCAAAGGCAACCGCTTAACCAACTGAGCCACCCAGGCGTCCCAGCAGATCACTTTCTAATCAATTTCTAGAGTTTACATATTTTATAGAGGAGATAAAGCATGTAGTCTTTGTTCCTTTCCTTAAGCAAACAAATCATTTCCTCTGTAACAATTAAACCTAAGTTTCCTAAATCTACTGCATACATTAACAACTGTAAAGGAAAAAAGAAAAATGCACCAGTAAATTGGAATAACGTGTTTTCTAAATACAAAAAAAACATATAGGTGATGTAGATACTAAGTATTTTTAAGATGCAAATATACTGACTTATGTAAGAAATACCCTAACCCTAATCTTTGGTGTTTTTATCTGTTCAAACGCCTATACGTAAGAGTCAAATGAAATAGGAAAAGGACTGAAATAAATTTTAGACTTTCTTAAAATGCACACAGAAAACCACTCCCACTCCTTGTACAGAAAAAGGATTAATAAAAACAAATTAAGTCACTACAGTTTTCAGTGTCTTTTCTTAAGAGATGGAAAAACTGACAACAGTAATTTTTTTCATTATCTACAAGATTAAAATTTGACTTAACACTAGATACTCTGCGCCAGGAAAAAATGGGACTTGCTTCTTCCTGTTTCTTCTCACTCTCTGAAAGCAAAGCTTCTTAAAGTATCCCACTTTTTATAATCTCTAAAAGTCCAGGGCACCGACTCCAACATGTTAAAATCTTAATTCAAAGGTACCACTGAGACATCTTGCAACTTTATGCATTTATTTTGCTGATGGATTCTTATGCCAAATTCCTGACTTGAACTATTTTTAAAAAATTATTATTTTATTATCAATTTTTTTTTCAGTGATGGCTTTTGGGGGATTTTTTTTCCCCCCCTTAGCTTTGTGTTTGTTTTGAGAGGAAGAAGAGGGGTTAAGAAAATTCAGAGTTAAAAAAGTATTGAAGTTGGACAGAATTACTCACAGTCAAACTTGAGCCTCTGGAATCTACCCCTCTCCCAAAGAGTGTAGATAGCCTCCACTGAAGTTTAAGTCTGAATGGCTGAATCGAGAAATTCATCAAGTGAGAAAGTCACTAACTGGTAAATCATGTGTTACCTCAGCGATCACTCTATGTTCCCCAAAGCATAATAATGTCATTTTTTGTACTTAAGTATAAGTTTCTGTTGGTTTTGCTTAATGGCTTGAAAGACAGAATCTTTTTCATTTGGAATCTGATAATATGTAGAGATTATTTTATAGTACCTTCTGTTCTTCTGTGAATTCGGAATTATTGTGTTGAGCTTGGGCCTCTTTTTGTAGATGTCTTGCTAATCTGTAAGAAGAAAACAATACATTCTTCAGAATTGAAGGAAAGCAAACTATCTCAATAATGAAATAATTTAAATCTTTTAAAAGAGACAATGAAGTACAATAATATGTTGCTGTGCTTTCAAAGTCTAAATCTACATTATTTTTAGAATCAAACTCTATACAACAAAAATGAAAATAAGATATAGTACTTTTGGGGCGCCTGGGTGGTTCAGCCCCGCATCAAGCTCCCTGCTTGGTGGGAAGCCTGTTTCTCCGTCTCACACTCCCCCGCTTGTGTTCCCTCTCTCCCTGCCTCTTTCTCTTTGTCAAATAAATAAATAAGATCTAAAAAAAAAAAGATATAATACTTTTTATACCATTGCACTGGGACAAATTTCAGCTCTAGGCAGTAAAAACAGAATCTTAGAGCTGGAAAGAATCTCAAGTGGCAACTAATCCAACTTTCTTCAGTATGCATGAATTTCTTCTTTAACAAGCCAATAAGCAGTTGTCCAGATTTTGCTTAGACACTTCCAGTGAGCACCAGTCATAGTACCAGCCAGAGACACTTTATCAGTCTATCATTAATTTGCTGATAAGATTAGTCCAAATAACAGCCATGACAAAATGATAAGTCTATTAAATTATGCTTTTCAAAATATTTTTCATGAAAAATAAAGAAAATCTTCCACCAATCAGACATGAAAATCATTGTTTTTTCCAATTATCATTCTTAAAAATAGCAGCTAGGCCTTGGATAAGTTTTCAAGGATGGATCTTGAAACTCAACAGTAAGGATCCAAAGCTTGCTCTCTCTCCCTCTCTCTCTTTTTAAAAAAGATTTATTTATTTTGACAGAGAGAGAGAGAAAGCGAGAGCATGCAAGGGGAGGGGCAGAGGGAGAAGCAGGTTCCCCAGCAGGCAAGGAGCCCAATGCCGGGACTCCATCCCAGGACCCTGGTATCCTGACCTGAGCTGAAGGCAGACACTTAACTGACTGACCCACTCAGGCATCCCCAAAGCTCTTCCTGAGACAATAAAAACTAAAAGACTGACTCTTACAATGAAACAATAAAAGGACAGGTAACTTAATTTAAAAATGGAAAAAGAATTTGAACTTTAAAAAAAAAAAAGATTTATTTATTTATTTTAGAGAGAATGAGAGAGACTGAGAAAGCGCGAGCTAGGGAGAGGCACAGGGAGAAGCGGACTCCCCTCTGAGCGTACAGCCTGACTCCGTGCTCGATCTCATGACCCTGAGATCATGCCCTGAGCCAAACCAAGAGTCAGACACTTAACCGACTAAACTACACAGGTGCCCCCTGAACATTTTTCCAAAGAAGATACAAAAATGGTCAATACGCACATGAATATCATATCATTAGTCATTAGGGAAATACAAATCAAATACAAATACAAAATACAACGAAATACAAAATACAAATCAAAACCGCAATGAGATACCACCTCATATCCACTAGAATGGGTACAATTTCTAAAAAGAGAGAAAAAAAAATAATGGTGTTGGCAAAGATATGGAAAATCTGGAACCTTCATACAGTGCTGGTAGGAATGTAAAATGATGCAGTCGCTGTGGAAAACAGTTTGGCAGTTCCTCAAAAGTTAAACATAGAGTTACCATACATAAAACCCAGCAATTTCAAAATTCTAGGTATAGTCCAAGAATTGAAAACATGCTCACACAAAAAAACCTACACACGGACGCTCAAACTGGAAACACCCATAATGTCTATCAACTTGCAGAATGAATCAATAAAATGTAGTGCATCCACTCAACGAAATACGATTTGGTGGCAAGAGGAATGAAGATTGAAACATGCTACAACACGGATGACCCACAAAAACATTATGCTAAATGAAAGAAGCCAGATGCAAAAAAAAAAAAAAAAAATCACATATGATTCCATTTACACAAAATGTCCAGAATGGGTAAGTCCCCAGAGACAGCAGATTTGCGGTTGCCAGGGGCTGGGGTAAGGAAGGAATTGAGAGCGACTGATAGCAGGTATGGGGTTTGAGGGTGATGGAAATGTTCTGAGACGAGATTTTGGTGACGGCTTCATAACCATGCAGAGCCAAAGAAGGCTCTGGGAATATACTAGAGTCACCAAATGGTACAACTTTACAATGAGAGATCTTATGTGATATTTATCTCAATTTTTAGAAATTTTAGAAATCGAGAGATTCTTTGGTGAAACACTTTGTAACTGGCAAAAGAAGTTAAAAATCGTAATTCTCAAGCATACTATACCATTCTGGGTGGGGAATAAAACCAAGAGTGCAAAGAGTAGCAAGCATTAGATTTCCTACCAAGCCCACTGCAAGACAGTTCACTGAGTTTCCAAAAAATATTCTTAGATGAGAGTTCTATTCTATGCAATCATGCCTTCAGAGTTCAGGTGTAAAGTTCATTATATTTGATGGCATCCATCCGATCTAACTCCTACCAAAAATTATTGACATTTGCCAAGAATCACTCCATTATGTTACTTAAACTGCTTCTATCCATTTATTTATTGTACCTCAAAGGTAGAACCCCCATAATATTATCCTATGGTGTCATGTAGAGACCCTCTCTTCGTGGATTCTACACAGAAAAAAACACAAAAACAGAAACAGCCATTATTCTTGTCCTTGCTCTGCACTTGATTTCTAATTCTTGGTGGCCTACCACTTATATGAAGTTCTCTTTTAGGAATTATAGTCTCTATTTAATGATGTCAACTATATATCTCCAATATCAGGGAAGTTATAATGTGGCACAGTTTCTTTATTGGAATAGTTCTACATACCGTATGCTAATAGTGACTGTTAACTTAAGCAGGGTCACTCTTGGAAGAAAGAGGGTAGCTCTTAACTGCTCAAATGCTAGTAACAGTCAGCAGGCAAGGGTGTTAAATTCAAACAGAATCCTGCTTTTAAAAATTAGGCAACAGACTGGGAGGAAATATTTGCAAATCATGTAACTGATAAAGAACCTATACCCAGAATACATAAGGAACCCTTATAAACTCAAGAGATAAAAGAGAAACAACTCAATTAAAAAATAGGCAAAAATTTGAATAGACATTTCCCGAACCAGATTTACAGAGGGAAGACAAGCCTAAGAAAGGATGCTGGGCATCATCAGTCATGAGAGAAAGGCAAATTAAAACTACAGTGAAGTACCTTATACACCTACTAGAACGGCTAGAGAGCCAGTGACAAACGCCACCAATTTGGAGAACAGTAACTCTGATACGCTGCTGGGAGAAATGTAAAACTGTATAGTCAGTCTGGACAATATGGCAGTTTCCTTCAAAAAGTACACATAAATTTACGTTAACCAGAAATCCCACTCTTTGGTATCTACCCAAAAAGAATGAAAATATATGTGCTCACAAAGACATGTGAATGTTCACAACAACATTACTGATAATAGTAAAAAAGGAGAAACAACTTCAAAGTCCCTTAGCTAGGGAAAGGACACACAGATGCGGTATATCCATACAATGTTAACGCTACGCAGCGGTAGAAAGGAACAAAGTACTGATATACGTTCAACATGGATGAACCTCAAACACATTAGGCTAAATCAAAGAAGCCACATACCAAAGACCACAATTTACATAACTCAATTTACATGAAATATCCAGAAGAGACAAGATCTTAAGAGACAGAATATAGATTCGTGGTTGCCTAGGGCTGGAGCAGGAATATGGAGTGATTGCAAATGGGCTCAAAGGAGCTTTTGTGGGGTGATGGAAATGTCATAAAATTTGATTATAGTGATAGTTGTACAACTTGGTAAAGCTACTAAAAATTAACTGGACTGTACATAAAAATGGGTGAATTCCATGGTATATAAGTTATACTATTTTTAAAAACTTTTTTAAAGGCCTGCGTAAAACAATTTTCTAAATCCATAAATGACTGCACCATTTTAAGACAAAGTGAGACATGATTTTGGCCACTGAGGGAAAATGCACATGATCTGGATATTAGATGAGCAGCTCAAAGAGTTCACATTCTACTGGGAAAGGCGAGAAACCTCTCAAATATTCTCTAGAGAAGAGTCTCTTCTCACAGGGATGCCTCCAGGTCAAACAGCACTACTCTCAAGAGGGAGCTGAAAACATACTTGGAACACATAAACAAGTGACTGAAGGAAACCCCATAACAATCCACAACAAAAATTAGTGCTTCTCAAACTACCTGTAGTGAAGGACTAGTTTCTTTCCCCAATCTGTTCCCAGCTAATACTTCTCTAAAATATAAAAACTCTTAAGATGTCCAATTGCTATTAAGTTTCTAAATCTTCAATCTCAATTCCTTTACCTCACTGCAGACCAGCACCCCTCTGTAGACCCACTCTGAGTAGCACTGTTGAAGGCATTAATAAAGGTGATTCAAGCAAGGATTATTCAGTCTTCAAACAAATATTGACTGAACATCCGTGTGCCAGATTAATACCTCAGCACTGATCCTGCAAAACACCTGATTCTGAGCAACACAGTCCATGCCCTTCTAATGGAAGTCTGGGGTCATGTATCCCCAGGCTGCTGAAAGAGCTGGCCTGCTTCATGGAATTATTTTTAAGTGACCAGGTATATCTTGGCTAGCAATTCTAATTCTCACATATTTGTTTAAATCTTCCAACAGCACTTTAATATCAACTCAATGCTCCCATGGCATACTTCTGAATCCATATTCATTCAAAAGAATACAACATATAGTTTCTAAGTAAACAATTATTTAATAACAGCCTAGCTTCCCTAGGACACGATGTATATAGTCAGAATAAGAAAACACCTCCGACTCTACCCTCTTAGAGTTTACATTCAAGTGGGAAGAGAGACAATAGACCAAATGAATAAGTAAAATATATTGTATTTTAGATTGTGATAAATTCTATGAAAAAAATTAAGCAGGATTGGCGGGGGGATGGTTAGGATGTGGAAGACGAGGTAGAGGGGGTTGGGGTGGATAACAGGTTTCACTATTTTAAATAAGGTAGCCAGAGAGAAACTTACTAAGATAATATCTGAACAAAGACCTGAAGGAGGTGACCAAGGACCTAAGCAGATAATGAGAGAATGTTCCAGAAAAAGTACAAAAGCCCTAAGGCAGAAGCATGCTCCTGGAAACAGCAAGCAATGTGGTAGCACATACTCTTTTTCTACTTCCGTAATAACAAAACCCATTTACTTAAAAATCCTCCATTAGTCTCTCAGGGTTTTGAAGGTAGGAATCAAATCTTATACATCTTTACATCTCCTGCTCTTGTCACTGAAAGAAAACATTGTTTAAGCGATAGTATTCTTACATCATGATGGTACAAACATGTTTCTTTCCTCCCCAACATCTCCACTCCCATAAATTCCCTCTGTGTTGCAAGACCATAAAGTCCCTGCTGCCCAACCAGAAATGCCAATTATCCTAGACTCTTCCTCATTCATTCTCAACATCCAGTCACTAAATGCTGTCCATTCTTTTTTCTAGTATTTAGCGGCCCCCAAATGGTCTCCTTTTCTGCAACATTTCCTCCCAGATAACTGAAATAAAAAGGACAATTTGTCTTCATTTTTTTAACATATTAATTTTAAATTCAACCTCATTTGATATGTAGCCTATGTATTTACAAAATCTTAGCCAATCGTTACTCCTCCTACACTGGCAGTTCTTTTGAGAACTTCTCTGAATCATGAAGTTCAAAGGTTAGTACCATGGCCCAACAATGGATTTGTATGTGGCTATTACTCTCATTGAGATGTTTCTAGAAATTCCAGCTCAACAGCTTGCATACTCAATTTTCCTTTGTAATTTCAATTGGACACGGTATTCTTCACTTTCCATTGTGAAGTCCGCTGCTGAGTGCCAACAGCTGCTAAGTCCCGCCGTATGACAAGTGAAGGTAGCTTTACATTTCAGGGGAAGTGATTCTAGTGAAGCTGCAGAATGAGTATACACAGGTGCTCACTAGCTACGGTAAGGATAAGACATGTTCCCTGGTAACGAGGGAAACCTCATTTGTCCAACTCACATACACCAGGCATGTTAAATAAAGCGTGCTAAGCACTATGTAGTACAGCAGTCAGGATTTGGGAGTTAGAAAAAAAAAAAAATCAGATTTCAGCAGTAGCTTTATGACCCCCCTGTTAATTTGTTTAACCTGAGCTTCAGCTTCCTCATTTTGTAAAATGAGAGTAATGTTCTCACTAAGTAGTTGCAGGAGTGCGTGAAATCAAGCGAAGATACAAGACAGAGCTAGTACTTGTTATACTTGGCAACAGGGCCCAGAGCACGGTTGTTTTCAGGGCTCTTTGAAACTACAAGTCAGTACCTTGGGGGTCTAAAACATCTGCACATTTGAATTATCTTAATGGTCAGATAAAAACAAGAGACTATTGTACGGAAAGGAAATAGAATTTAAAGTTCCCAACACTCAACGACGGGGGGTGGGGGGGGTGATTTTTCTCACAGGGTTTCATACTCAGTTAACACCTCAAACAATAACTAGCTTTTAACCAAGAAGTAATTCATGCCAACTGTTTGCAAACAATAGCATTTTAGCAGACAGTTCTAATTTTTCAGTAAAAGGTGCAAGAAATTAAGCAAGGTTTTATTTATTTTTTTTTAAAGATTTTATTTCTTTATTTGACAGATCACAAGTAGGCAGAAAGGCAGGCAGAGGGGGAAGGGGGAAGCAGGCCCCCTGTTGAGCAGAGAGCCTGATGCGGGGCTCGATCCCAGGACCCCGAGATCATGACCTGAGCCGAAGGCAGAGACTTAATCCACTGGGCCACCCCGCTGCCCCAGCAAGGTTTTATATAGGCGTAAATCTTGCCTTTTAACTTAAAAAGCCCCCCTTAAGTTTTTTTTTTGGGGGGGGGGGTTGCCAGAAAGGTTATAAGAGATTGGACTTCGGGTCAAAGATCAAAGAAACGGGTCCTCACAAAGTACCCAGCGGCTATACATTCGACACAGGACAGGGAGGAGGGACCCAGAGAGGGAGTGGTGGCTCCCGTGCGCGGTCCATTAATTCAGTTCGCTCTCTTCTGTTCACATCCTGCGCGGACTCCACCCAAAGCCAGCGAGCGAGGGGGTGGGTGGGACTCCCACAGCCAAGCAAATAACAGTCCCAGAAACCGAAACGGAATCGAGGTGCATTGTGAAAACACGGCTCCTCCGAAAGAGGGGTGGAGAAGGGGCGCCAGAGGGGACCCTCTCCTGGGCGGGTGAGGCGCCCCGGGCGGTCCCCGCTGCTTCCTGGGGGCGCCCCCTCCCCTCGAGCGCCACCAGTTCCCTCCTGTCCTACACGGGGGAGGAGGAAGGCACCGCCGCGAGCGAGGCCACTCATCCCTGGAACGTGGGCGGGGAACACACAAGTATCCCTCGGAGATTCTAGAAGAGAAGCTAAGCTGAGCGGCCGCGACCTGAGAGAGGCGAGGGAGAGGAGGGAAGGGCTCCGGCCGCAGAGCGGGGGACGGGAACGACAGGGGCAGCCTGCTAGCGCGGGCGCCCCCGGAGAGGGGGGCTACCTGTTGAATGGAACGGACCCCGGGGCGGCGGACCGAGAGAGGGGCGCGAAAGCCCAGCGAGCGGGCGGCAGTGTCCTGGGCAGCCCGTCCGGGGCCGGCGCGATCCCAGCCCCCGTGCCTTCGGGGGCCCCACCCTGGGACACGATAAGAGACACGGACAGAAGAAAGGGGGAGGCGGCCGACCGGAGCCCGGCTGGCCCGCTCCCGCGGTTAGTCACTCACATCTGATACTCGTCTATCGCCTCCACCAGCTGGCCCCAAGAGTCGAAGTCGGCGCCTCTCCTAAAACTGGCGCCCCAGCGCTGCAGCAGACTCCGGGTCACCTCCGACATGGCCGGTGCCCACCCCGTCCCCTCCCGCCCCTACCCCAGCGAGGCCGGGCTCTAGCGCGCCATCCTCCCCGGGCCTGGCCCCGACATTAACAGGGCCAGGAGGAACCGCTACGGCCACCACCGCCACCCGCCGAGGAGCCGCCCAAGCCCATTTGCCGCCACAGCCAAACTTTGCGGCTCTGAAGCGGCCGCCCTGCCGAGGCTCCGCCCCTGAGGCCCCGCCCCGCGTTAGGTTGAGGCCGCCCCGCTGCGGGCGAGGGCCGCCATTGCTATTGCGGCTTTCTTCCTCGGCTTGGGAGTCCCCGCCGCGTTCTCTCTTCCTCTCAGGAAAAGAGAAGGCAGCTCACGATCAAAGACTGGGGAAAAGTAGCTAGGACAGGGCTGAGGAACGGAGCGTTCCGACGCGGCCGCAACACGCGGAGCCTCCGCCCCAAAGCGGCGCGTACTGCCGCCTCGGTAGCTGTCATGGCGGCCCGGGCCACGTGACCCCGCCTCGGCGCAGGCCTGGTTGCCCGTCGCTCGGGTTCTCCTGGCTCTCCGCCTCCCTCCCTTTCTCGCTAGCGGACTTGGGACATTCCCTTTCTTCCCCGAGGAGAACTGCTACACAGATTTCCGACAAATCCGGTAAGTTTGCCATGAGAATGGGCGTTTCCCAGGAACACCCCTACCCCTGGCGTTATCCTGGAATCCCAAGCGATAGGGTCCCCCCCGCGCCCGCCCACCCGCCCGGCTTTTACACGCGTTTTTCAGTCTCCACAGACTCCCGGATACTGATCCCAAAGAGTCTCCTTCTAAGGCCTTGAAAGAAACGAAAGAAAGAAAATGCACGTTTGGCCCCGCGAGTCGGTCGTATTAACAGCGGGACTCGACCGAATACCCTGGCCGGCGTCTCCACTGGCAGCCGGGATCTTACAAGCTAAACGGGGGGTTTGTGCGGCCGCTGTGCGGCCGCCTCCCCCGGGTTGGAAAGCATTGGCTTTCCAAGAAAATGCCTGTTCGGCCGTGGGGGCGGCCGGCGTCGGCGCCTGCGCAGGGTCTCCGCGCGCCGCCTCCGGCTTTGGGGCTGGGGAGGAAGAGGCTGGGCGGTAAACAGGAAGCGGGCGCTCCGGGCTGGGGGGAGGCTCGCAGGTAGGTGTCCGGGGGGCCCGGGCCTCGCGAGTGGGGGGCCCCTTTCAGTAATCGGGGGCAGGGGAGGCGGCCGCTTCGATCCCACCGCGGTGCCCCTGGCTCTCAGGGCACCTTGCACCTGCGGCTGCGTGTGTCGCTCTTCTCTCTCCGAATTCCTGAAAGCAGGAATGGCAGGTCTCGGGAAGGGGCAAGGTGGGGCCGGGGCGGACGGTGCGGTACTCACCCTCCGCGTTCCCGAAGTCAGGATATACGGATCTGCGGACGTGTTCATCCGGGAAGTGGAAATCCACCTGAAAAGGGTGTTATTAGTAGAAAATGTGCCGCCCCAACGTCAAGTGTACGGTGTGCCATGATCTCGAGAAGGCTTGACGTACCTGCACGTGCAAGCACTATTAATTTACTTATGCTATAAAGTTGGTTTACACGGACGTTTAGAAGGTTATGTATGTTCTTAAAAGAACGGAAGTGTTTTGAGCCATAAGTGAACTCCCGTTTTTCATTGAGTGTACAGTGCACTGAGTAGTGCTCGCTTCCGCAGCACATAGACAACGCGTGGAGTGTCTGGTGCTCCCCCAAATCGGTTTTGTCAGGATTACGTGGATATTTTAAAGGAGGTGCTCCAGGAGGTATTTCACGGTGACGCCCACGGTTTTTGTATAATGCCTTTAAGTTAATTAAACCTTATCAGGTTTTCTTGAAGATGATTTCCCAGAATCTAGTTGCCACACTTAAGTGTTCCACTGGGCCTTTCTGTATTTGCATTATCTCCTGAGGACTATTAGGCAAGTGACATGCTTTTTTTTCTTTTAAACCAAAAAGGGGTAGGATTTAACTTTTTTTTTTTTTTTTTAATGGTTGATTTACTTATTTGAGAGAGACTACGTTCAGTGCAGAGTCCAACTCAGGGCTGGATCTCAGGATCCTGAGATCATGACCTGAGTGGAAAACAAGAGTTGTACACTTAACCAGCTGAGCCACCCAGAAGCCCTTGGGACTGTTTTTTAAGTTGGCATTTCATTTAGGTAGTGTTTCAAATATTTTGGGTATATAGAATAGAAATTATTGGTCAAGTACTGTGATTTTTTTTATTCATGAAAATTCTGCTTCTTATTCCTGTTTTGTGGAAAGTGTATTTATTGTAGAAACACATGCTGTAACCAATAAATTGGCATCAGCAACACCGTGTTGGAAATATAGTTAATTTAAAACCCATTTATTTAAAGTAGCGTTAGCAGTCTAAGTAAGAGTCATTTGTACCTGTGTATGTCTTATATATATATATATATATATATATATACACACTTTAAAATGCATACATATATTCTTAGTAAATTTTTAATCGTTTTTATACTGTTTATGTTAGTAAATGTTTTATTTTTATTTTTTGAACATCTGCTTTTATATTTATAGGAAACAGCTGGAGAAGATGACACATTGGTTTCATAGGAACCCATTAAAAGCCACAGCTCCTGTTACTTTTAACTATTATGGTGTAGCCGCTGGCCCTGCTGCTTCAAAAATTTGCAGGTTAGTTTTAGTCAATCTCAGCAAGTACTGTTTGAGCCACTTTTGGATACAAGGTACTTATTTAGGATTCATGGGCAGTACAGAAGTATGTAGCACATTGCCCTACCCTTAGACTCCTTATAAACTTACAAATGACTTGTGAAGAGTGAAATAATAGATTACTTAAAGTTTGGCAGCCATCTAGACTGCAGTCCTTAATTTTAGATTAGTGAGTCCCAGAGAGATGAAAACAAAAGAGTTAAGCTATATATTAAAACAGTACAAGAGACTTCACAAAGCTGTATATGGATATTGCTAATTAACCGGATCGTAAATTCATGGAGTTCTGAGCAGGGAGAGAGTCCGGTAAGCTGGAATAGGCTTTGCAGTGTTCATATAGGAGAAAGGACTTGAGTTGGAGTTTATGACTCAGTTTGGGAGTTGGCGAACTGTCCTGCAGATTTTTCCCACTGCCTATTTTTATAAATAAAGTTTTATTAGAACACAGCCATGTCATCTCACACCATTTATATATTGTGTCTGGCTGCCTTTGGCTGCTTTCCTCTACAAGAGCAGAGCGGAGTAGTATCAGCAGGGACTTGATGAACCACAGCGCCTCATATATTTACTTTTAGCCTCTTTATGGAAAAGGTTTGCTAATACTTGATTTAGATTGTAAGAAGTGATAGAAGAAGATAATTTCTTACAGAAAAATGTTATTCTGGGGTACTGAGTAGATCAGAACAAAAGAGGTATTTCAAAGGAGGAGTCAACTGTTCAGAGTGTCTGATTTGCTTGGGAAGTTGAAAAGGATTCAGTCTGAATGAAACACAGAACCTAGATGATCAAGACCTGATGGCACCAGTAATGGAAAATTGAGAGTGTTGCTACTTTCTATGGAAAGAGGGAGTGGAGCAAAAGATAGGAAACCTGGCGTATTTATCTAGATCAGAGGTCAGAGCTGAGTAGTAAACATTTTAGGCTTTGTGGGGCTATATACAGCTGCCGTTGGCATATTCTTATTTTTCATTTTTATAAAAACAAGCTGAGAGCTGTTCAAAACAAGCTATAGGTTGTCATTTGCTAACCCTTAATCTTAAACTCACAGAGGTTGGTCCCATTTTAATTGTTTTATCTCTAACACTGGGCAAGTCACTTAACTTCTCTGGATCTCATGATTCATCTATAAAATGAACAGCCTAAAACAGACATTTCTGAGGTACTTTTTTTTTCTGAAATTCTTTAATTTTAAGGTGAGTATAACTTTATACAGTTTGGTTGCAGATGATTGAGTGCCTCCCCGGAAATAGCCAGCAAACTATTTGAGCCTAGAATGGGCCTTAAGAATTCAGCTTTTTTTCTGGTCCAGGAATTACTCTTGCCTAGCTTCTAGTTGAAAAACTCAACAATGACAAATTCATAAGGTAGCCCATCCCATTTCTGGTAATCTGGTAATCTCCTTTCTTGGAGTAAGCCTTTGTTCAACTTGTACCAGTGAGTAAACATTCCACCCAGACCATTTAAAATGAAGTCTGCACTTTGTTCTAAACATCACTGCTGCATTATAGGCCTTGTAAGTCTTAAAATATTTGAAATGTTGGTATTCTTTCATTCAACAGAGAACTTTGAGTGTGTCCTTTATCCTCAGGACCTACTAAGTTCTGGATGTACAGTCCCAAGTCTCTTGGTGCTAACAATCGAAGTGTAGTCTTTCATTAATCATTTACATGCAAGTGTCTTCAATCATTGTCCTGCAGAATAATTTCTGAGCCCTCATTAAGCAAGTTGCCTTCTGAAATTAGATGTGGAACTGGAACCCGACCAAGTTGGAGCTGATGATGTAGCTCTCAGACTGGGTGTAAAGATGTTAAGACCTCAAAAGGAAGAAATACAGTCTTTGGCAGAAAGCCAAAGACTAAACATTTTAAGGAACTTTTAGAGATAAGAGGAGATCCTGGGAAATTTAATGTTAGTAGAATAAAGGGAGAAGAGAATTTCAAGAAGGAAATGGTGGATCTGCAACATTTATTGCTGTGAAGAAGCAAAGGAGAATGGAGACCGGGAGCCTTTTTAAAATGAGTAGTAACCACGTGTTCTCACACACTCTTGATGGGTATGTTGAATTATAGGATGCAATTTAAAAATAGGGCTCCCTACTTAATAAAGTGTATTGTCAAGTTATGAAATTTTAAGGAGATGCTAAAACTGCATAAGCATGTTAAATTACCATTTTTCTAATATCTTTTATTGTGAACTGCTCTGTTCAATTGACTCCTCCTTAATTCCTTTCTCCCATCTTACATGCTTGTGTTTATTTGTTGGTTTTTTTAATTAAAGCTTGCTGTATATTGTTATTACATAATTATATTCATGATTTGCCCCTTAGATGAGACTTTTATTTTAGTACCACTTGTAAAACAGTTGTTACTAGAATTTCACTTACCCCAGTGTTAGTCTTAACTAAGTTTATCCTGTGTACGCCTTAGTAAAACCTTCAAGGAGGTGTGTGTGTGTGTGTGTGTTATCTGAAAGCTTTTTACAATGGACACTTTGAAGTCACTTTTACATAGATTCATCACAATGCAGCTTACTTAAATTTCTTGACTATTTCTGTCTCCTGTAAGTGACTTGAGATCATCCAGAGCACGCCTGCTTGAACTCTTCACTGATCTAAGCTGTAATCCAGAAATGATGAAGAATGCATCAGATTCCTATTTTTCACTTTTACAAGGTTAGTTATTTATGAGAACTTAACAGCTTTGCAGAAATTCACCTTTAATTCTTAGGCTTTTCAAATTTGAATAGTTTAGTCTTCTGGTCTGTATTCTTTGATCTCAGTACTTGAGTTTCAGAAACAAGAGAAATGTTAGGGTGATTTTGGTCTTTCTAACATTTTGAAAATTAAATGTGTACATACTTCATATTGTGTTACCTTAGAAGAAGAGGGGGTAAGGAAGGGGACAGAGGGTAGGCGTTTTCTTCAGGAATCTGGAGAAGTCATTATCTGAAAAAATTTCTAAACAGACTACTTGATATTTCTTCTAAAACTGAAATGCTGTACCTTTTTACAGGTTTCATAAATTCATTGGATGAATCTACCCAAGAAAGCAAGTTACGATATATTCAAAATTTCAAGTGGACTGATACATTACAGGGGCAGGTTCCAAGGTAGGCAAGCCAGCAGTACAAAGCAAAAGCCATTTTTGTAACTATTTAGCCAGTGTTTAACCCATACCCTCTGTATTTGAAGAAATAGACCTAGATCTGATCAGCATCTTCTCTTATCAGGTAATTAGTTAAAAACATTTGACCTAAACTAATACATTCTGTTAAGTAAAAATATAATTTATTTCTCCTAGGCCAAATCTGTTTTTGAGGTAATCAATACAAATATTAACTAGACTTAAACACTCGTGGCTTTATTAATAACTCACAAAGAACAGTTTGGGAATTGGGAATCCTACTCTGTCTTTTAGTCTTTGCCTTCCTTCAAGGAGATCAAAATTTTGCTTTTCACCTAGTGTTTTTTCTGATGGATAGTTCAGATGTCTTTGGTCAGTCTCTTTGTCCCTGGTTCCATCCCAGCTCGATACTCTTTTGAGTCCTAGTCTGATTTTCTTCCTAATTTGTCTTCACTGTTTCTGCTCTTTTAAAAAATTTTGCCTCAGAACTTTCTTATCACTCACTTGAAACTAATCAGAAGAGATCTGGTTATAACAGGAAACGTCGTAACAGTGCTAAATTTTTTTTGGACTTTTTTTTTTTTTAAACACCATTGTATTATTTAAATGACCGTGTATCCTGATGTCAGTTTGCTGTAGAAAGTTGTGTAAAGTCAGAAGGGAAGGAAGTGGAGCTTGCTGAGAGACCCAGGACAGGCATTGTAGTGGAAGGAGTGTGGACTTTGGATTTCTCCATACTCCGTCTCAGGTCTCTGTGTGAACACCTGCTTCAGCTCTGGGTTGGGGTTACAGATACAGGGCTTTCATGAGGAACGAAGTAGGCAGATTTATGGTAAGTGACTCAAATAATGCCAGGTATATGAAAGATAGTTTCCTTCCTTCCTTGGCAATATTGTATGTAAAGTTCATAAATTTGATAGGAAGGTGAGGACTGGTGGTTCTTCCCAGATTTTAATATTCTGGGATATTAAGGTTTTCCAAGTCCTCGTTTTATGTGTTTCTTTATGTGATCCCTTTGTATTTTATCTAAAATTAAGGGATGTTTTTCTTCAAAAAGACGTTTTTGAGAGTCAGACCTCTATCGTTATCACATCGCAAAACTTTGGCAGATTGTAAAGTGTTTTGCAGTACCTACATTTGATACTTTCCCCCCATGCCAAATCTTGATTCCTCGTGACAGCTTTATTTTAGTGAGTTTTATGAGGCAATGAAAAATTAGGTAATGAAGTCCTTAAGGAATGATATCCAATATTCTCTACAGCTAAGATTTTTAAGTTGCTTTATCTTTGATTGTTGTTTATTCAGTAAAAAGTGTGCTATGAATGTATCTGTTCTGAAAATGTTTTTTCAACAATGTGTATTCTGACTACCAAGACCTGTTACAATAGAAATGGAGTGTTTGGGAGCAAGTGAGACTGAAATAAATGAAGGATTAAAAGAGAGACAGTTATTCACGAGACTTTATATAAATGAGCAAAACTGTCTTATTTAAAGGTAAAATTATAAATTAGATATGCCTACCAAATTACCAGATGTAATTCATTTGAAAGTTCTCAGTGCTGAAAAGAATGAACATTTTTTTAAAGATTTTATTTATTTATGTGTCAGAGAGAGGATGCAAAAGCAAGGGGAGAAGCAGGCTCCCTGCTGAGCAAGGAGCCCGATGTGGGTCTCACTCCCAGGACCCTGGGATCGTGACCTGAACTAAAGGCAGACACTTAACTTACTGAGCCACCAGGCATCCCAAGAATAAACTATGAAGCTGTGCTTCCAGTTTTCTTCCGTGGGTAACACTGTTTTTTTTTTTTTTTTTTAAGATTTTATTTATTTATTTGTAAGAGAGAGTGAGAGCGAGCACAGGCAGACAGAGTGGAAGGCAGAGTCAGAGGGAGAAGCAGGCTCCCTGCGGAGCAAGGAGCCCGATGTGGGACTCGATCCCAGGACGCTGGGATCATGACCTGAGCCGAAGGCAGCTGCTTAACCAACTGAGCCACCCAGGCGTCCCGGGTAACACTGTTTTAAGAAGTGTGTTTAGTGTTCGCTTTGGCAGCACATCACTAAAACTGGAACAGCGTAGAGACTAGCATGGCCCCTTTGGTAGGATGACACACAAATTTGTGAAGTATTCCGTTAAAAAATACATAACTCGTGTTTTTGTGTATTGTAACATATTAAACCAGATGGTACATATGTTGGTTTTGAACTGTGAATGTTTTAATTTTTTTTTAACCTAAAAAGTTTCCCTGTCTCCATTCGTTTTATGAAGCAGCAGTTAAATAAAAAATACAGAGTGGAGGGGCGCCTGCGTGGCTCTGACAGGCATCCAGCTCTTGATTTTGGCTCAGGTTGCGGTCTCAGGCTCATGAGATCCAGCCCTGCGCTAGGCTCCGTGCTTATCAGGGAGTCTGCTTGAGATTCTCTCTCTGTCTCCCCTGCCCCCCGCAAATGCGTGTGCATGCATGTACCCTCTCAAATAAATAAATAAGCCTTTTTTTTTCAAATTTATTTTTTAAGATTTTATTTATTTATTTGACAGAGAGATCACAAGCAGGCAGAGAGGCAGGCAGAGAGAGGGAGATAGAGGGAAGCAGGCTCCCTGCTGAGCAGAGAGCCTGATGTGGGACTTGATCCCAGGACCCTGAGATCATGACCTGAGCCGAAGGCAGCGGCTTAACCCACTGAGCCACCCAGGCGCCCCTAAGCCTTTAAAAAATAAAAAGTGGGACCATGATTCTAGTGGCTTTCCTTTGGGTAATCTGTCTTCTTTATTTGAGATAAATGAGGTAATATATAAAAAATTCTCATGTTCTTTTCAAAACAGGAATGATTAAAAATTAGTATTACCTTATTTGCTAAATAAGTTCTTGCCATCCTCTTGGTGTCGTATCTACTAATAGAATCTGAAGGAAACAAATAAGATGTTTGTAAGACCTTTTCCTTGTGGTACCCATACTGATTGGCTTGGCATTCAAAGTCTACCAGTTTCACTTCAGCTTGGCTTTTTGACCTTGATTTCTTTCTACAGACCATGTGCTCCATCACACTAGTTGGGTCACTCCTCTCAGAAAAAATGTTTATGCTTTTCTTGGGCTTTAACAGCATCATTCCTTTACCTGGAGTACCCTTCTGCCTCCCTTCTGGCCATCTTTCAAGGCACAATTCAGAGACTGTCTCTACCATTAAAGTTCTCTAATCATTCTGGCCGTAAACAGTCTCTCTTCTGAATCCCATTGCTTTTAAATTGGTGTAAGAACCTCCCACTCGAGACTCTACTGGGTACTTACATGTAGATTCCAGGTCCCTCCCAAACTTTTGATTCTTTGGAGTTGAATCTCTGTAATTTGTATTTTTTATTTTTATTTTTTTAAAAGATTTTATTTATTTATTTGACAGAGAGAGATCACAAGTAGACAGAGAGGCAGGCAGAGAGAGAGAGAGAGGAAAGCAGGCTCCGGGCTGAGCAGAGAGCCCAATGCGGGGCTCGATCCCAGGACCCTGGGATCATGACCTGAGCCGAAGGCTGAGGCTTAACCCACTGAGCCACCCAGGTGCCCTGTAATTTTTAAATTTTTAAAGCTAGTCTGTGCACAGTAACCTTTGAGAACCTGCTATTCTCATGTTTACTATTACGGGCCATTAGTTTTAGTCATTAAACACAGGACTGGTTTCTTCATTTTCCAGTTAGCATATAGTTCTTAAATGATTTTGAGTTGGATGTATGGGGGCTTCATATAGCAAAGTCTCAATAATTGACAGAACTTAATGACATCCATGTTTTTAATTCTAGTGCCCAGCAGGATGCTGTTTTTGAATTAATTTCCATGGGATTTAATGTAGCTTTGTGGTATACCAAATATGCTTCTAGACTGGCTGGAAAAGAAAAGTAAGTCTAAAGGGAGGGTTGTATATGTATGTGTTATTTTTCAAATAAATGGAGATTCGTTATTAAAAAGTCTGGGCTATTGATTATAATACCCCTTCTGTAAAGTGAAAGGTTGCCTCATAGCGTTTTAAGTCTCAATTATGGAGCCCAGTTTTAAAAGGGAAAAAAAAAAATCTTATCATGAGGAAGGTCTTTCTAAATAAAACCCAAACCCAAGAAAAGGAAAAAAATAGAGTATTTGACTGCATAAAAGTACTGTAAGCAAGATTACAAAACAAATGACAGATGGTCAGAAAAATCGCAATGCACATGACAAATTGTTTTTATAGTGGAAGAAGAAAGGAAAAGACCAACAAATCATTTGAAAATAAGCAAGCGACTTAAACAGGCAACTCACAGAAAAAGAGATAGATGGGAAAGCTGTTTTGATGGATTCAAGAATTGTGAAATGAAATAAGATGCAATTTTTATAATTGTGAAAATGGGCGTTAGTGGCACAAAACTGGCAACTACCAACTGTGGTGCATCTGATACGCAGCCATTTCAACATAAGGGGGGGCATGCGACTCTTGATCTTGGGGTTGTGAGTTTTGAGCCCCACATTGGGCATAGAGATTACTCAAAAATAAAATCTTAACAACAAAAAATAAAGTTGAATTATATGTCCTGATGTAAAATCACCTGTAAAGTAATTAGGTGATTAAGCACAAATGGGATAGGGAATATTGTGTGTGTTTTTACATGTGTGCATGTATTAGGTGTAGAATATTTTGCATTTGCTTAATGCACAGAAGATTACCTGGAAGGAACAAGAAGGCTTTGTCACAACGTATAGACAGGGTCTCCCTTTTTATAATTTGTAGTATCTTCTGTTGATATTTTTCTTTTTAAGTGCCAAATTAAATTTTTTTAAAAGGGAGAAAAGTGGTAAGAAATACAAACGACTAATTTGGTTTTATCATAATGCATTAGTTGTTGATTTTAGTACAAGAAACAAGATTCATCCTCTAACTAATGTAACCACTATCTTTAAGCATAACAGAAGATGAAGCGAAAGAAGTCCATCGAAGCCTAAAAATTGCTGCAGGGATTTTTAAACATTTAAAGGTAAAATAATGATAACAATAAAATATAAAGACTAATACTTTACTTCTTGAATACTTTTTCTCTCTTGGGATGGGGGTTTAGGAATTATTTCACGTTGTAAAAAGAACCTCGTATAGGTTGTTTTTCTTAGGTTGAATACTTTATTGGTGATTGCAGCCAATTACAGAATATCAGATGTCTTCATTTTAGAAAGTCATCAGTGAATTTTATAATTACAAAATTCAAGTTGTAATTCAATGGTTATTTTTGTATCCCTTTGGTAAAAATTAAAAAAAAAAAAAAAAAAACATGAAAATCTGACGGTTCTTACCATTTCCCATTGGGGTCTTTGGCAGTTGCCAGGATAAATCATGATTCTGCAAAGCTGAACTTGAGTGTATTCTCTCTATCTCCATGAAAAGCCGAGGAGGGCAATCAGTTTGCACTAATTATATGAAATGTCCAGCAAAAGAAATTAGGAGAAAGACTGATGGATTTCGCAGTGAGGATTACGCACACCTTATCCTAGTTAAACTGCTAATTACTAGACACCTTCCAGAGGCCAATGATGGGTTTTCTCATGATAAAGTAAGATGCTTTTAGTGATTAAAAACCTGTGATTCTGAGTTAACAGAATTGTAGACCTCTCTCTACTCTACAGTTGTTAATATGAATGAGTAATTCCAGCAGTCATGCAAAAGAGAGCTTTGGTTACTGTTGCAGTTAAACATTTCCAAAGATGAAAATGTAGCTTGCATATCTGTACTATCTATTTTCACCCAAGTTTTGCAGAGGGGTATGAGAAGCTTTAAAAATTTTAGTATACAGGATCTTTTGTTCTCTAGAAGCTAAATACTATTCCTTTTTTACACAGTTTTGGTGCCCTGAATTTATTCTGTTTAGGATTTTTTTTCTTAAAGACCTTTTAAAAAATATTTTATTAATTTTAATTTTATTTACTTATTTTTAAGATTTATTTATTTTAGGGGGGTGGGAAGAGGAGGGGAAAGGAGGGGTAGGGGGAGAGAGAAACCCAAGCAGACTCCGTGCTGAGCCACGGAGCTTGACAGAGGGCTTGATCTCAGGACTCTGAGATCACAACCAGAGCTGAAACCAAGGGGCATACACTTAACTGACTGCACCACCCAGGCACCCGAGGATCTTATTTTTAAATCATCTCTACACTCAAGGTGGGGCTTGAACTCAAAACCGTGAGATCAAGAGGCACATGCTCTACTGGCCAAGCCTGCTAGGCACCCCCTGAATTTCTGATCAATCTCCAAATTGAATGTCTTCCATTTTTTTTCATCTCTAACAGCTGGGTTAAAATAAAATGTGGCTTCTTTGTTGTTTTTCTTTCTCTCTCAGGAAAGTCATATCCCAAAGCTTATTACACCTGCAGAAAAGGGGAGGGATTTAGAGGCACGACTACTAGAAGCTTATGTTGTCCAGTGTCAGGCTGAAGCTCAAGAAGGTATCCTATATATTGTAAGATTTTTTTTTTTTTTTTAAGAAATTTCTATTGGCATCTGATTCTTTCTTTCTCTCTCTTTTTTTTTTTTCTTCAATCAGAATTAGCTGGATTTGAGTCTCACATTTGAGAAATTTATTGTGAGGAACAACTTCACCTTCAGCATTTGCCTTCATGGATAGTTAGCAGGAAAAGGCCTTGCAGTTTAATGGCTCTTTTATTTTCATTTATTTATTTTAAAGTTGGGGAGTTGTTTTTTTTTTTTTTTTTTTTCTTCCTTTAACAGAGAGACAGTGAGAGAGGGAACACAAGCAGGGGGAATGGGAAAGAGAAGCAGGCTTCCTGCCAGGCAAGGAGCCCAGTATGGGGCTTGAACCCAGGACCCCAGGATCATGACCTTAGCCGAAGGCAGATGCTTAATGACTGAGCCACCCAGGCTGAGACTGGGCGCCCAGCCACCCTGTTGGCTCTTTTAAAAAGGATGTTGATGGTCCTGCCATTTCTGACAACATCCGATTAATTCTGTAACTCCTTTTCCCCTCTCTACCTTGCTTGCTCTTTTTCCTCTTGCACTGCGTGGCTTTCCTTTAAATCTTCATCTTTCAGTGGCAGGAAATAAATGAAGACTCCAGTAAAACCAGTAAAGAAACTTTGTAGGCTTTTTGTTTTTCTCTGTTTTAAATTTGAGTGTCCTGGAAGTGTTTGTTTTCATAGTAGTAATTTTTTGTGATTACCTAATAATTGGTTAGTGATTTAAAGAAACAGTATCAAAATCAGCAGGCTCAGTATTTTTGGTTTATGTTTGCATTTTCTGTCACTTAAACTTTTCATGTTAAAATTCTTAACAAACTGTTAAAATTCCAAATAGATCGTTGGGCTTTCTTTTGCTATTATAATGAATTTATTGCGAGTAAACTTAATTACAACTCACTTTATTGTGCTTTGGTTATAGTAACCATCGCTCGAGCAATTGAACTGAAGCATGCTCCTGGACTGATTGCTGCACTGGCATATGAAACTGCCAACTTCTATCAAAAAGCTGGTAAGTTTATAATTCTTTTGTTGTATTTTTAGTGTTCAGATTTTCGGACTAAACTCTTGGCTTAATAGGGAACAAGCAAAACTACAAGATTCTCAGACTGTCCATTTGCAAAACTGGAATAATACCACATTATTTTATTACATTGTTTCAAAGATTGAGGACTGTTCAGTTAATATGCTACGTAACTTTTAACGGAAAGGACAGTGCAGTCCTTTTTAACAAGTTATATGTAATAATTATACAGGTGTTTTAATTTTGAAGTTTTTTCTTTTACCTTAATAATAACCTTACATTTGCTGTCATTAAAGAAACTGAACTCCAGAGAATTAACTAACCTGTAATTTAACAGTTACTAGGCATGAAGTTGGGACTAGAACTCTGGTCTTCTCATTAGCCCATTATTCTTTTCATTCACTTATTTAGGAAACAAGCATTTGTTTCTATGTATGGGATGATTACTATTTTAGTTGCTAGCTATACAAAGATCAGTAGAAGAGATTCACAGTCTGGGGAAGGAAGCAAACACATAGCCACATTATCACAGCATAAGATAAGATGTTATTACAGCAGTGTAATGAAAACCAAAAGGATCTAGGCATGCTGGAGGAGATTGTCTAGGGGAAGGTGGCGTTTGAGCCTGACTTGGAAACATAAATAGAAGTTCTAAGTTTGCTAGGAAGCTTTGCCATATGGAAGAGTAGAGCATTCTGTAGTACGTCAGAGATAAGAAAGAATTCAGCACCTTCTGGGACCTTTAAACAGCTGTCTTAGTTGAAACAGGGTGATAGGAGAAAAGGTTAAGAAAGTATGCATGTGTGAGATCCTGAATTGGTGTGTAAGCCTATCTAAGAAATTGGGTTTTTATTCAGTAGATAATTGGGACCCATTAATAGATAGGAAGCAAATCTGATTGGATTTGAATTTAAGAAAGGTCCCTCTAATTGTAAGATGAGAAATGGGCTTGCCTGGTGAAGGACTACTTGGCTGACTCCACTTACGTTGAGAAGCGATTATAGTGTGTGGAGGAAGTGATGGAAGCATCGACAAAGACAGGGAAGTGGGGAGTGGAAGAGAAATGGGTGAGAGAGAAGTTGGCAGGATGTGTGCGTGTGTGTGAGTGTGTGTGTTAGGCAAGATTCAGTGCTGCGGGATGGACCAGTAGGGCGAGTGTCCATGTCTCTGACTTGGGTGACCACACTACACATTGCTGTTATATAATTTTAAGAAGACAGTAAAACAGTATATAATTTTGTATTTATCTTGAAATTCTGTTGTTACCATTATCTTAAACTTGTTATATTACCATCAAAAGATGTGCCGTGGTATTTAAACAACCTTATTATGTAGTTAAAATACAGTTATGGGAAAATTAAAGTTTTGGGGGGAAATGTGTAAATGCTTGAGTTTTAGATTTGAATGGCATTCTGCTGTTAGCATCTGAACACATGATCTAAAAGTCTTCTAGTGAATCAGGGTGAAATTATATTTTGCTTTTTAAAATGTAACTTTAGATCATACTTTATCCAGTTTGGAGCCTGCATATTCTGCTAAATGGAGGAAGTATCTTCACTTGAAAATGTGTTTCTACACAGCTTATGTAAGTATTTGTAACCTGAAAAACAACATAAATTACTCTCTTTCCAGCCTGTTGAGTGCTAGGTCTGTCATCTTGTCAGACTCTCAATCAGCATTTTACAAATAACAGCCAGTTCTCAGTAAATGGTGACGGACAGTGCAGCCATTGTGAGCTGAAGTGGGTGGAAATAGATGATGTAGAATTGTAGAACTGTATCATAGCAGTGGAATTACTGTCTGAGCGAAACTCACTTTTAAGCCGGAACCTTCCGCCTACTTAATGAGAATTCTCTCCTTTCATCTTGGACATTGAGGAAGGTATTTACTGATTCTAATCATAAGGCATATACCATCCAGTATGTCCCCTGGATCTGTGCAGAACCATTAATAAGCCCTCTTTGAGGAGTTACTTATCAGTCTCTTACACCCATTAAACAAACTTACTTTTTGTTGGTTAGAATATCCTGTGAGAGATAATCAAACACCTTTTTTGGATCCAGGTTGATATTTTGGTTTTTATACCTTAAAAATCTGTCTTCAAGCATACAGCGTTGGACCATTTGCAGTCCTTGCCTTTGATTACAGACATTTAAAGGGAGAGCAAGGCGTACCACAGGCTGATACCATTTCTCCCGAGAGCTGCTGAGTCGTTAACCTTAGAGCCCTCCCTTCCTCCCCTTCCGCGTTCGCACCGCAGTGTCGCGCCTTTATCTGCTGTGCCTGGATTGTAAAAACAGATCTCATTATTCAGAAATACTTTTTGCTCTCAGCCTGTAGTTAGAAAGTTCTTTGGCTCAAAGCTTGACTTAATCCCACTTTTTATACTAACAGTGATTGGGGGAGGCTTATTCAAGTAAAGAAGTATAAGGGGTTGCATTGACACTTCCAACAGTGGACAAAGGCGCTCCTTTATCTGATGCGTATGTAGAACAATGATAGCAGAAGGCATCATTTGTGGTGAGAATGAATAAAAATTTGTTTCTCTATCAGGCTTACTGTTATCATGGTCAGACTTTGTTGGCTAGCGATAAATGTGGTGAAGCAATCAGGTCCCTCCAAGAAGCAGAAAAATGTAAGTATTCCTGCCAGAATATTAACTCCCTTTTTAAAAACAAATGTTTTATCCTAAAAGGAAATAACCAGTTAGAAGAGAGTTAGGCTGATTTCATGAAAGAGAATGGGACCAAGTGAGGGAACTGGAGAGAGAGAGAAACAAAGTTTCAAAAGCCAAAAAATCTGTAGAAAACACTCACTTCCCCTTACACTTGTACTGGTATTGCTGTCAGATTAAGTCAGAGCCTTTTTAGTATGGTCAATAACTAATTATAATCAAATGATTTTCCCTTTCACATGCAGTTTATGCCAAGGCAGAAGCATTGTGCAAAGAATATGGAGAAACCAAAGGACCCGGCCCAACGGTCAAACCTTCAGGACACTTATTCTTCAGGAAACTTGGAAATCTTGTGAAGAACACCCTAGAGAAATGTCAGAGAGAAAATGGATTCATGTGGGTACAGCTCAGTATGATTTTTGTAATATTAGTACAGTATATACTTGTATTTATAATGTTTAGGTATTTATATTGTGTTAGTAATCACACAGTTTCTGTTAGTCTCTGCCCCCAAAGATTTTATGTCGGATTGAATTTAACTTTAACTCTGATATTCTCTTTAAATTGGTAGTAAAGTTCCCTGGTGTTGGACCTGACTTTATTCTACTTCTGACGATGATATATAAAAGCAGATTCTAAAAATTAAACATCAGTTATTAACATGTAGCTCACTTACAGTGTCGGAATTTTCTCTTCGTGTTGCCTCCCTGCTGTTCCTTCCGCACGTGTTACAGATGGCTTCTCTGCTCCCTTCGCGCGCCCATCTCACTCGGGTTGCAGCTGTCTGTAAAGCAGGGAAATGGGTTTTCTGTCAGTCCTGCCTAGTCCTATCAAACAGTTTTCCATTGTTAAGTCCGCATTGTTCAAACTGTAGACAACCACCTGTGTGGACTGGGAGAAGCAGTAGTTTTGTCCCCGCTTGGATCTCTTTACGCTCCTCTGCTCACGTCCTGTATTTGGTCACACTGAGCTCTTTTACTTGCTTAAACATACCTACTATAACTTCTGTCCCTTCTTTTGGAAAGCATTCCTGAACCACCTCTGCCCCCTAACATGGGGGTTAGTTGCCCCTCTTTCGTGTTCTCATGGTGTACAGTATCTGTCGCAGCTTCAGTTACGGTGCATTGTTGTTGACAAGTTTTCCTGTTTCGTCTGCTCATGCAAGCTGCACGAAGCAGGAAAATCTTGTCTGTCTTGCCCATCATTACTGTCTTTCTCTCGCACAGGGCCTTGAACATAGTAGACGCTCAAGTAGTTGAATGAATGAATTGCTTTTTAAATTGCTTTTTGCAGTTACTTTCAAAAAATTCCAACCGAAGCTCCACAGCTGGAACTCAAAGCAAATTATGGTCTCGTAGAGCCTGTACCTTTCGAATTTCCTCCTACAAGTGCACACTGGACACCAGACACGCTGGCCGCATTTGATCTCACCAAAAGACCCAAGGATGACAGTGTATGAGATTGGCTTTCTTCCACTTGTTCATAGAAGTTCGAGAAGAGAGTTCAGAATTAGCATTTTAGATATATAGTTTGTCTGAACGTTAAATGAGCTACCTGCAGTGCTGGGTAATGTGTTGTTGAACTCTCTCGGAGATAATAAGATCTCTAGGCCTTAATTATCTTCTGATTTTCTGCATAATTGAAGTTGTTTTCAAACACCTTCTCTTGCCTCTCTGTAGTTTCTAAGAGCCTCCTTTTAGAAGAGTGTGGGAGAAAAGGTCTGAAACAGATGGCTGGTCCATGTGTGTATTGCTATAGCAATACTGTGTTTTGGATTTAGCATGCCTCAGGGTATTTGAAGATTTGATCTAATTTCAACATTCCATGAAATCATCCAGCGGTAAAATAAGACTGCTTTTATTCATTTATATCTAAGTACATCTAGGTGTGCTAAGTCAGATAGTAGATTAAGTGGAACATTCGAGGTTTGACTGCCAGAAGAGGAGGCGTCTGAAAAAAAGGGAGGGGAATTAATTTGCAGCCATAGCTCCTTCCTGAAATGTTTTTAGGTAATTTTATAATGTAATTTTTAAAAATATAATTTCCCCCCAGTTCTGAAACTGTTATTAAAATGACTATCTTGGGGTGCCTGGGTGGCTCAGTGGGTTAAAGCCTCTGCCTTCTGCTCAGGTCATGATCCCAGGGTCCTGGGATCGAGCCCTGCATTGGGCTCTCTGCTCAGCGGGGAGCCTGCTCCCCCCTTCCTCTCTGCCTACTTGTGATCTCTATCAAATAAATAAATAAATAAAATCTTTTTAAAAAAATAGAATAAAATTACTTTTTATCCTGCTCAGCCTGTAAAGTAATGCTGCACGAGGTAGCCTGTTACTGTCATGAGGTATTTTCAAACTTAGAAGAGTTCCGTGTGCACAGATTCATCGCTCAGTTTCTCCCTCATCAGAAAGAGGAAGAGCACCATTAGCTTGATGTTTGCCTACCCATCTAGGGTGTCATCTTCACTGAAATGTTGCTTCCTGATTACGTCTTGAATTGATACACGTAGCTTCTGGAGCAGCATTGTTAATCTCCGTATTGTGTAATTTAATACAGCATCTCTTAGAAGTCTAAGGTGGAAAAGATCTAGTGTTTGTTTTTCAAGTCTTAGTTTATGTACTTAGCGCTGTGTTTCTCTTTCTCCCTAGACCAAACCCAAACCAGAAGAAGTGGTGAAGCCTGTGAAAGAACCAGATATCAAACCTCAGAAGGACACGGGATGCTCTATCTCCTAAAGTACATTGAGAAAATGGGCACTTTGAATTTCTTTACTAGTAGCTAAGAGAAACCATGGAACTTCATATTTCTTGAAATGTTTCCTCTGAAGCCTGTAGAATGATTTAGTACATTCAGAGGGAAATCTGCCTTCAGTTTATTTGTTTTTAATTTTTAATGTAGTAGAGTTGTTTCATGCTTTGTTTCCAGATGCCTTTTTAATCAGGACAACATGTAAAAGATTTTATCATGCCCCTGAAGGGCCTAATTTTGTTGTTGGTTTTTGTCTCCGAACTCTGGGTAGTAATAAGTTTCTGGTTAATATAGGCCAGAATAATGTGGTTTCAGGTATGTTTTTCTGTCCTCACACACACAAAAAGTTTATTTTCCTTTCTCTTATTTGATGCCAGAAGAAGGAGAGGAGTTGGTTTTTAACGGAGAGGTTTTCCCCCTTCACCATTATGTTGTCACACAGACTTATGTTCTGAGTCTGTTATCTTTTCTGGTAGAAAAGTTATTTAGAGTTGAAGATCAGAAAATCTTCTACCAAATCTCTCACATATATAAGAAGTGATAATTTGTTCAAAAATCAGTGTTCATAAGTATTTTGAGACCATTTAAGAACTTACCCCAGGGGTGTCTGTCTGGCTCAGTTGGGGGAGCATGTGAGTCTTGATCTCAGGGTTCTGAATTCAGGCCCCATGTTGGACATACAAATAACTCCAGTAAATAAATAAATCTTAGCAAAAAAAAAAAAAAAGTACATACTCCTATTCTGGTAGTCTTGCACTTTATTTCAATCTCAATGAACCTACAATGATTTTTACAAGTTCCTTTCCTAGTGGGTTTTTTTACTTAGAGGACAGAGCTTTGTGACAGCTCTTAATGAACAAAGAATGAAAATGTTTTTGCAGAAGTAAGATAATGCATGATGTAAAGAAGAAATTTGAAACCTAAATGGAGGTAGGTTGTCCTGAATTACACTGGTAACTACATTTTGGCAACAGAAGTTACGGTGAAATGCCTTTGTTACCTGACTTCAGTGTGCATTGTTTCTATATGGTTTTCTAATACACGTTTCCTATCCAAGTTGTATTGCTTTAGGCCAGAGGCCATAACAAAAACTTAAAGAGCAAACATACAGTATGTTCTTAAAAATAGCTTGTAATATTGAGGTCATTAGTTTAGCATATACACAAACCTGAGAAATAGTGGATGCATAATACTTTTAACAAAAGTCACACATCTGTAGGTTTATCTTTTGAATATTCTTCTGGGGTGTTAGCTGATTTTCCTTATCATAAATGACTGATTGGTTCACTTAATAGAAATCATAGTAGTGGACACCAGGAGCTTACTGTTTGCCAGGCCCTCTGCTAAACACTGATCATGGTGAACCATTGAATCCACACCGCAGTCCTGTGACAAATAAGTAGAATCTGCGTGAAGTGTTTAAATAGTAATAAACATTTCATTATGAAGAATAAATAGGGGCGCCTGGCTGGCTTAGTCAGTGGAACATACGACTTGATCTCAGGGTTGTGAGTTCACGCCCCACGTTGGATGTAGAGATTACTGAAAAAAAAAAAAAAAAAACTTAAAAAGAAGAAATAGATTATGCCTGTCTGAATCAGTATTGTGTTCAAATAAATGATTACTTTAAATCACAGTTTTCACTCTTGAAGATACTTAGTATCAGTGAGGATTCTTTATTTTTAATAAGCAGAGATGCTAATTACCCCTTGCTGTATAACAGGTAATATTTGAAACTGCAGAGTCCAATAAGTGAACTAATAACCAGACATTTAATTTTATTTCTCTGTGTATAGAAAAAATATTTTAATTAAGTTTCACTATATCTTGTGTGCTACTACAAAATCACTGGTTTGCAATATGCCATTTACTGATGGAACTTTAAATAGTACTTGATGCCCGCTTGTTGCTCTTGGCCTGTAGGAACTATTTATCTTGGGTACTAGGGGATACTAACCTAGTTAACCGAATTTCCGCATCGACATTTTTGTGCATCATACCACCATATGTGGCATGAAAACACATCATATGGTCAGTGCTTCTGTAAAATGCAGAAAATACTGGTGTTACTTTAAATCAGGAATTGGTAGCTTCGACCTGAGCAAGTAATATCGTGTTGACTTCAGCATAAGTAACGCTCTGTGACTAGAATTCCCCATTTTTATCATATTCTTTAAAATGGTGTTGGAGATTTTTGGAAGTTGTAACAGATGTAAAGCAGTTGCATGAAAGCTGTAGAGGGATGTAACTTTGTGTCAGCTATGCGTACATTTCATTCTTAGTTAAACTGGATAATGACAGTTAACATACTCCACTAAAAGTGTTGGTTTATATAATGAATTATCTTTTTATTTATGAAAATAAAAGTAATTTTACTTACAAACTCATTGGTATTTTGTTTTTTGACAAGTATTTTTACATTTATTAAACCAGTAACCATTAATAGGACACAAAACCCCTAATTCTTCACAGTAACGTTTTCCGATGACAGACCCACACACCTCGGGTGCTTCACGCCACATGAGTTCATTAACTACCCAACATTCCTCGGCCTATCTGGTTTCTATTTATGTTTATTGGTACATACCACCTCTGAATCTCAAAGTAGAAATTCCTTTGGCCTGTATCTGCTTTCCTTGTTGCATTACCCAGTGCAACACGGTGGTGTGTCCTATGGGAACCTGAGCTAGAGATCAGTCCTTGTGGCCGAGCAGTGCTCTGCGCTAAACTCCGTGCTTTGGACACTTGAGCTATAAATGTATGGAGACATAAAACCCCATTCAGAAATCTTTCTTTATTTTTCAGAGTGTGCTTTAGAAAATACCACATTTTTAAAATCTCTTAATATGTGTATAAAAATAGATTTTGGGGATGCCTGGGTAGCTCAGTTAAGCATCTGCCATCCGCTCAGGTCGTGATCCCAGGGTCCTGGGATCCTGCTCAGTGAGGAGTCTTATTTTTCCCTCTCCCTCTGCCCCGCCCCCTCCCCCCCCCCCCCCCCCCCGCCTTGTGTGCTCTCACAATCTTAAAAAGAAAACTTGGAATGTCATCTGGCTTAGCATAATTTTGTGTCTAAAGGCTTGATATTTGAGTAATTTGCTTAGAATTTACATTTTAATTTTATTTTTAAAGACTTTATTTATTTGAGCACAAGTCAGGGAGAGGAGCAGAGGGAGAAGGAGAAGCAGACTCTCCATTGAGCACAGCCCCACGGGGAGCTCAGAGCTTGGATCCCAGGACCTTGAGATCATGACCCCGGCAACGGCAGGTGCTTAACCGACTGACCCACCAGGTGCCGCCTACATCTTTATCTTTAAAATGTTTTAGTAAACTGAAGGGACTAAATTAAGGGGAGCCTTCTGTGAATTATAGAATAAAAACGACTTACCCAGAAGGCCAGAGCTATCACTGAAATGCAATTCAATATATCTAAAACCTTTGATACGCTCGAGGTAGGTGTGAGTTCATATTGTCATTCAGAGTGCTCCCTAGAGAGAATGTTTGTTCACTGGTAGCTTGAGTTTTATTCTCTAAAGAAAAATTTTTTATAGTTTTGCTTATTTATGTAATCGCTACACCCGCTCAACATGGGGCTTGAACTCACCCGGCCAGGTGCCCCTTGGGTTTTGTTCTCTTGAGCTTCCCAAGTAGTTTGCCTCGAGCTAGTTGATCTCAGCCACCTCAGCCTCTCAGTTGGGCAGAGCATAAGGCGGCTGGAGCTCCCTGGCTGGTCACCTCCAGAATTTCAGAGAATTCCCTACATCATCTGCCCTGACATAGAAAAGGTTGAGAAAGGCCCTAATCGCACCGGCCCATCAGTCATGTCACTTGATCCACGGCTCAGTACTGAAAATAAAGATAGAAAAATCCTGTCAGGGAATGTTCTGTCAGCAGTTCTCAGGGGAGCAGTGGTTGACTGATCCATGTGTTCATCTTTGCTCAGTCCACAGAATTTCTCGCTCAGCCCTGCCCGCTCCCCGCTCTAGGGTGAGTCACACACAACGGAGTGGGCCCTTCTCCCATGAAATGGTGGTGAGACACTGGTAAGCCAATTCCACTCTGCCAAGTGGGGCTTTGGCCATCCCAGGCCCGTGTCCACCGGAGGCTTGACCTTTAGACCCCCCAACCCCGGGGAAGAGGGGAAGGTGGAAGCTGGGAGTCCCTGCCCTGGGCCCGGTAGCTCCTGCGGAACTAACCGTCCCGTGCACTTGAACCCGGTTCACGAAAACAGGTCTTGGTGAGTGCAAAATGGAAGAGCCCCTGGTAGTCTTAGGTTCGATGTCTTCCTGAAGTTAAATGCCGAGTCTGTATTTGTTATTTTGTAGGGACAGATTACAGGGCCGCATTTCAGTGAAGGACTTAATGAAATGATTCATGTGTAAATGTAATGAGAAAAATATTAAACAAAAGGCAGCCATTTTAGCTTCAGAAATAAAGCCAATTACAAGTCTGTTCCCTTTTTTTTCAACCTCTTACCTAATCCCTCTCCCCACCTGTTCAAATGATCTGAACATACGGTTCATTTATTAAATAAATACTGGGTTCCAGCCCCATCTCTGCGGGGGCGGGAGGCGGAGCCGGAAGCTCGCAGGTAGAGCCTCTCCCACTCTGGCCGGGGGACCCCGGGGAGGAAGGGCAGAGGGAGACCCGGGGAACACAGGGAATGTTCCGTGAGGGTGAGGGCTAAGGAGACCCAACAGTGAGGTAGACTGTTGAGTGGTGGTGGCAGCAGGAAGGGCACGGGAAGGGCCTCCAGAGACCGAGGAGCTCAGAGCAGACCATTCGCACTAAAACCGGGAAGGCAGTGAGGGAACAAAGTCCAAGGGAGGGACGACTGGTCCTGGGGACCGCGGGCACAAGGTGCCGGCCCGGAGTCCGTGTCCAGTGTGTGGGAGTGGGATGAGGAAGGGGAGCGCAGCACACGATGAGAGCAGACAAGTATGGGGGCCCAGAGCTACAGCCCTGCAGGCTGTTATAAGGACTTGGGCTTTTCCCCCTACGTGCCGGGGGAACCCCCTGGAGGGTTTTAAGCTGAGGAGTGATGGCCCAGACCAGCCTGGAGGGGTGGTATGAGATTCCAGAAGTATCCAAGAGGATTTCTTGATGGACTTAATGGGAAGTGTGATTAAACGAGAAGGATCAAGAACGGCTCCAAAGTTCCCGGTCTGTACAACTGGAAGAATAGAATTTCTGAAATGGAAAGACTCCCAGAAGAGAGAGGAGTGTGTGTCGGGGGGGGGGGGGGGGGGTTTGCAGGAAGGAGAGTGCCCTGGAGTGTGAGCAAAGATTCAGTTTTGTCAGGGCTGAGCAGTCTATCAGGTGTCCAAGAAGCCGTGTGGCGTGGACAGAAGGGTCTATGAACCTGAGATCCAAGGAAAGTCTGACCTGGAGATAGCACTGCTGGTTATAAGTCTGTGTGTAGATCATTCTTACAAGCATAGGACCAGGTAAGATCATCTGCGAATAGATAAAAACAGATGAAATCACTGAGCCTAGAGGTACTCCAATACTGAAAGATTAGGGAGATTGTATGGTCTGTTAATTATATCCTGAGGCACAATTCTTGATAAACTGGATTTAGGGTTTTTAAGAAAGAAGTAGAGGTTCTCATAAGAATGAAATGGAGGAAAAAGCATGCTGTAGGGAGTATTTGGCCTTCTGAAAGGTCACTTGCAAAACACCCATGTCTGCGTACATGGTGTGAAGTTGGTGGTGCTCCCAAGAGTTTTGTAAATAAAAATAAGTAGATTCCGGGGGCGCCTTGGGGCTCAGTGGGTTAAGCTTCTGCCTTCAGCTCAGGTCATGATCTCAGGGTCCTGGGATCGAGTCCCTCATTGGTCTCCCTGCTCCTCTTCCTGCTCGAAGTCCACCTGTCCCTCTCCCTCTGCCCCTCGCCTGGCATGTGCTCTCTCTTTCTCTCAAATAAATAAATACAATCTTAAAAAAATAAATAAATTCCACATTCTTTTTTTTTTAAAGATTTTATTTATTTATTTGACAGAGATTACAAGTAGGCAGAGAGACAGGCAGAGAGAGAGGGGGAAGCAGGCTCCCTGCTGAGCAAAGAGCCCGATGTGGGGCTCGATCCCAGGACCCTGAGATCATGACCTGAACTGAAAGCAGAGGCTTTAACCCACTGAGCCACTCAGGCACCCCTAGATTCCACATTCTTGGGTAATTTTGAATAGCACATCCTAAAAAGTCCATTAGGTGGCAGAAAAATATTCACTAAATCAACTGTAAGCTAAGTCTCTCTCTTTTTTTCTCTCTCTCCTTCTCTCTCTCTACCCTCCCTTTGAGCCTCCCTCAACTGAAAGTTATAAATGCCTATTTAACTCTCAACACTATTATCAGGTAGAACCCAAGCCAGTATTTTCATCAGAGAGCCAACAGTTATCATGAATCTGTAAAATAGGTAACACTAGCCAGGAATATGAGTGATGGGCTACTTCACTTGGTTTGGAAATGTGTGTACTGGGAGATGGTCTTCAGAGGAGTGAAGTACAGTAAATGATAGTGGGACTGCTAGGCGCTATTCTTAAACTTTTTATATTTAAGCTTTTTAGTTAGAGCAAGGTTGGGGGGACTGCTCCGAAAACAAAAAAACAAAAAGCCCTCTTGAAAAAAAATACACAAGACGTCTTGGCTCGAGCTCAATGTACACCAGATTGCTGAATCTCTTCCTGCTTCCTTGGGCACAGGTCCCCAAGCTTATCTGCAAAGTGGGATCACCTGAGCAGCTTCAGACATAACCAGTATCCACGTTGCACCCACAGAGATTGTGGTTAAAGTGGTCTAGGGTGTGTTCTGCCCTTAGAATTTCTTAAAAGCTCCTTAGATGCTTCTAATCTGGGCAAGATAACTGCCACTGGGTTTCTGTAACACAGTGTGTGTCACGGGACTGACCTTCCCACAAATCAAACACGCTGCACCCTGTAAGACACACACTAGAGCAAGTCCACGTCAGAAGAGTCGAGGGCTCGGCATGGCTTCCGCCGAGTTTCACTGACTCACAAGCTCCCGAACAATTTCCAGCACCAAATTCTGTACTACTTTGCAAGCCAAACATAACTGAGTAAAAGCAATGAAAGGGAACGCAGAGGGATAAAGGCAGGTGAGTTGCTTTTGACTATTGTTGTAGGATGTGTTTTATTTCTCATGGCACTAACAGTTGGGTCTTAAACACCAAATCAAAATGCTTACTTTCTGCTGCTCTTTGGCATCAGAAACTAAACAGTAACAACTTTTCCTATTTCTTGCTAAGGTTCTGTTGTGACGCAGTCACTAAGTCAGGCAGGGAAAACCCTGCGCATCGTTCAAGTCTCCTTAGAAGCCCCTGTGCTGGGCGGGCATCCCGTCACCTCCCATCACCGAGCTGCGGATGACAGATTTCACCCTCGACGGGCCTTGTGCAACACGCACCTTCGCCAAGGACATAAACTCAGCACTGTACCACTAAGATCTGGTGATCTTTTCGCCTATACTGAAGGGCGTGAACAATTTTTTCTATGCTCAAGGTCTTCCAGTTGGACAAAGAATTAAATTTACAAACGACAGATGAACAGGAGAAAAGAAAAACAAAAAGCAAAGTTTTATTACATGCACAGAGAGACCCGATAATGAAATTGAGACCCAAAGAAATGCCCAAGGCAGGCTGATTTTGTACTTTTTAGACAGAGAGACGATAGATGATAGAGCTGTGAAGATTTCACAGAACAAACAAAACTTTCGGAGCTTCAATTAGTATGGACTTCTGAACAGACTTTGGGCTGGGATAGTGAATCAGTAAAAAGCAACGAGGGTTGTTTCTACAGTCTTCTTGGGTCTAAATTTCCTACCTCTGGTACCCAGGGAGGGTCCCTTTCACATAGGTTTCCTGCTTTCAGGCGAGGGTCTGAGTGTCCTTCTCGCACAGTTTGGCTCTTGAGTAACCTTTATTTAAAACAATCAGTAGGGGCGCCTGGGTGGCTCAGTGGGTTAAAGCCTCTGCCTTCAGCTCGGGTCAGATCCCAGGGTCCTGGGATCGAGCCCCACATCAGGCTCACTGCCCAGCGGGGAGCCTGCTTTCTCCTCTCTCTCCCTGCCTACCTCTCTGACTAGTTGCAATCTCTGTCTATCAAATAAATAAATAAAATCTTTAAAAAAAAAACAAAACAATCAGTATGCCCAAGTGACCTATTTGGGGCAGCCTGCCCCTGGCCCTTTCAACACATAAATATATGAATATTCATATATACATAAACATACATATTTCTGGTCTCCGTTGTTGCTGATCTAATGTCAGCCACTAGTCTAACTGGTCTGTTACACCGTTGTGAATAATCTGCCTTGTGTATTGTAACCTTTAAGATTTTCAGTAATTTCCATGATCTAGGTTTGATTTCATTATTATTTGCTCTTCTTAGGATTCTTTAGGTTTCCTGTATTTGAGGATTTATGTTGCTCTTCAAATTTTGAAAATTCATAGCCATTACCTCTTCACATATTGTGTTCTCCGTTTTTTCTGTTCACTTCTCTGGACTCCCAATCACTAGGTATTGGACTTTCTCAACTATCCTTCATCTCAAAGCTTTCCTTTCATGCTGGTGGAATATATACCGCTTGATGCTGTGCTACGCGAGATTTCTTCATTGTTCAATCTACATCCAACCTATCCTATATTGACTATATATTTCATTTCTAGAATTTCTGTTCCGATCTTCTTCAAATCACCTGTTCCTCTGGGATATTATGTTTTGTTTCCTTTATCCCTGTGGCTATATGAAACATTCATTTTCAAGTTTTGTGTTGTTCTAGTATTTCTAACTCTTGGGTGAAGACTCTCCCCATTTTGGGATTGGTTTCTTCCCATGATTTGTAAGTTTTTGCAAGTGTCTCCTCAGCAAGAGTTGTTTTTAGCGGAGAGGCAGCGTACCTTGTCTTGCTGACCATTCCCTTCGGGGCGGCTTTGTGCTTGCTTCCAACAGAGTTCTATGGGTTTCCCCCGCCTTTGGTCCCTGCAGCTTCACTTTTTTTTTTTTTTTCAAAGATTTAATTTATTTATTTGACAGACAGAAATCACAAATAGGCAGAAAGGCGGGGGGGGGGGGGGGGGGAAGCAGGCTCCCTACTGAGCAGATAGCCCGATGCGGGGCTTGATCCCAGGACCCTATGATCCTGACCTGAGCTGAAGGCAGAGGCTTTAACCCACGGAGCCACCCAGGTGCCCTGCAGCTTCACTTTGGGTCCTGATACCACAGGAGGACTATGAACTTGGCCACACCCAGTGTTTGGTACTGGCCTGCGGTTCCAGTATTTTTCAGGTGACCATTTCTACCCACATTGCCAGGAGATGACAAATTACTTTGCCACTTTCGTAAAGCAGTAGGCAGTTCTTCTAGTCCATATTTGATAGGTAACATTGTACACTATTATCTTGGCTTCGTGCAGGGGTTTCACTTTGGCTCCTCACTCTCACAGGATCTGTGATTTGGGTTCTCCTCTCTGCACCCGTGTTAAAACTTTAGCCCCAGTGCCTTTATCTATTTCTGAAACCCTCAGGAATCATATCAGCTTTCGCTCACCCTTAATTTTGAGTTCCTTCTTATGCAGATGCCTAGGCTTCCTTCTTTCCAGTGAGTGTCTCTTCTCTCTTCTTGCCTTAGTACAGCTTGATTTAATATTTTTATTTGTTTAATCTTGTGTATTTGGAACCAGAAAGGAGTCACTCACGTCAGCTCAGTCTGCCATATTTGCTGATAAAATCTTAAAATATATTAAGTACCAGTTAAGACAATAGTGTGGTTACTACATTAGAATAGTGTCTAATATATACACTATTACGTGATAGGTACTTAAAAGCTAGCTTTTTTGAGACACTTGCTGTTTGCTAAAAATTTTTCTAATTCCATGGTGTATCTTTATTCATTGAATTCTCATCTTATAAGGTTGGTGCTATATTCAAACATACACTCAAACTGTACTATTCTTATTTTATAGATAAGGAAACCAAGGCACAGAGATACTAAGTAATAGGGTTTTTGTTTTTTTTTTTTTTTTTAAGATTTTATTTATTTATTTGAGAGAGAGAGTGAGTGAGTGAGAGAGAAAACACAAGCCAGGGAGGAGAGGCAGAGGGAGAGGGAGAAGCAGATACCCTGCTGATCAGGGAGCCCGAAGCAAGGCTCAATCTCAGGACCCAGGGATCATGACCCAAGACGAAGACAGATGCTTAACCAACTGAGCCACCCAGGAGCCCCTCTCTGCTCATATTTCAATTGAGTTGTTTGTCTTTTACTTATTGAATTGTAATAGTTCTTTACATATTCTGGAAAGAAGTCCTTTATCAGGTATACTTGACAGGTTTTTTCTTCTTTGTGCAAAGCCTGCTCTCTTAATCACTGCATATATTGCCTCTCATTATTTATTGAAATAATTGGGAAATTTCCACAGGTTAATGGACTCTTTCTACTAGTATTTGTTGGTTTTGTAATTAATAAGGAGTAAGGAAACCCTGTTGAAATTTTTGTTTGGAGACTCAAAGTTCACATTTTCACTACTAATAAAATTTTTTCCATTTTGATACAGAACGGGACAGTCCTTGTTGGATTTGAAGAATTGATGAGATCACAGCTGTGATTATAGCTGAAGTCTCTAGCTTTACTACCCATTGAGAACAACCAAATACCTCTCAGCTATAGATACTCTGCCCAGGAGACCTGCCCTAAGGTGTCTGGTTTTTAATTCACTACTTGTTTGATTTTCTTATGGAAGAAGGCAATTTCTGGGAGTCCGAATTAGAGAAGAGTGGATCTCCCAAAGGAGCTACTCCCAAAAGAATTATCCATTTCGTTGATGGAGACATCATGGAAGAGTATAGCACAGAGGAGGAGGAAGAGGAAGAAAAAAAGGGACAGAAAACAAATTCAACACATGATCCTGTAAGCTTACAGTATCAATATTGGGGAACATGTGGACTGAGTGCATGAGAGATTAAGCCAGAAAAGGTTTGTAGAAAATATAGTTTTAAGCTAACTCCTTATTCCCCTTAGTTTGTTCTCTAGATCCATTTATAGTCAGCTCATAATTTTGGTAACTTTGGATTTCTCCTTTATGAGAAAGAAAATGGAATATACTAGAAAGCATTTGAAACCTCTACATGAAACACTTTGTTTCACCACTCCTATTAATAATTACTCTAACTTGATCTCTCTTTTTCAGTCTACCCTTTCATGGGGTCCCTATCTATGGTTTTGGACAGGCCAAATAGCAAGCACCTCATTGTCTGGTAAGTACTGCCAATGCTCTTTATTTGTTTGTCCTAAATACTCAAGGATGGACTGACAAACCCTCAGAGTTAGGGCTTCCAATAGTTTTATTTCGCTCTGTGGCATCCTGGAGGAAGGACTTGATCGGTTCTCAATCTATGCTTCAACATTCCCAAAGGCATAGAACCTCACATCTTTAGGCAGACCCTCCCACCTCTTTCCAATTCTTTTTACTAAATTCTGCCTCCTATTTTGTCTTCTTCTAAAGTTATTCCCATGGATCTTAGGGGTCTTTCTTAAGACCGTATAAAACAAGTCTAGGTTCCTCTTTCACAGGACGGAGTTGCAAATATCTGAAGGCAATAACCTCTCCCATCCCCAGTTGACTCTTTTTCTGAATAAACTTCCAAGTTTTTTTTTAAATTATTGTTATATGGCACAGTTCCAAGGTCCCTCATCATAACCACTCTGTTATGAATAAGAACTTTATTGACCCTTCCCAGGGACACAGTGAATGCCCTACGTGGCTATTTATAACAGATGAAATACTAAATCTTATTTTCCTTGATATTCACCAATTTTCTTTAGAGCCCAAGTGGCAATACCTTATTACTTATTTCCTCCTAACTCACATATGCTTGTATGGACAACAGGGAGGAAACAACTTTAAAAATGTGAGAAAATATGAAGTATAGCTATAGCTCTGAAGAATTGATCTTCATTCATTCATTAAACAAACATTTATTGAGTGACAGTATGTGTTTGGCACTGTGTGGGTCCCTGGGACATGAAAACAAATGACAGTCTTTGCTTTCAAAGGACTCAATGGTCGATGGATATTATAGGCCAGTAAACATGCCTATAATTATAATTTGTTGCCACCATTGCTGGGTCGAAGGAGCATTGGGACCACCGATGGGGAAACTCAGTAATGCTGACATAAGGAGGCAGTACCATCAGAGTGCTATGAAAGTATGGCTAAGGTCAGCGTGGAGACCATGAAAGTCACCGGGGGCAGAGGAGGGGAGGGAAGTGTTTAAATTACAGTAAAAAGTAGTGATTGGGTGATTTAGTCAGATGGTATGAGCCTTAAAGGAGCAAGTGCTTTCACACCAGGGTAGACAGTTATGGATTTGGAAGTTACTTTGGGAACCTGGGTGAGATACTAGTCTTGCCTCAAGCATAACATACTGGCAGAATATATATGCTGTCTTCCGGAGAGCTCTGTGCTTTAGTTGGGGAAAGATCGTTCAAAGAGATGAAATGTTTTGGAGGGAGAAAACCTTAGGAGATAAAATCAGGTGAAAAAGAAAAACCCAGTACAGCGATATGAAAACGTGAAGGTGAACAGGGAAGGCAGTGATTTCCATGCTGGGCTGTGACTTAGGATGGCAAGGACAGGACACAAGGGGAACCAAGCTGCCTTCCAGGTTCCAAGCAGAACTGTAGCGTTCAAGGGCATCTGTGCGGGGCTTCCAGGTGGTAGCGGAAGCATGAGTATGCAACCACTTAGCACCCTGGTCTCCACACAGAAACTCTGGATAGAGCTGACACCCAGATGGACCGGTAATGAGTGTTTTCAATCTAAAATTCTAGTAGGTCATAAACAGGAAAACTTCCCAAGATTTAATCTAATATTTTAGAAACTTCTCTTATACGCATATACCATGCATGGTGGCAAGCAAACAGATTAAAGAGCTACAGTATTTTTAAAAAGATTTTATCTATTTATTTGAAAGAGAGACAGAGCATGAGAGGGGAGGTCAGAGGGAGAAGCAGACTCCCCGTGGAGCTGGGAGCCTGATGCGGGACCTGATCCTGGGATTCCAGGATCATGATCTGAGCAGAAGGCAGTTGCCCAACCAACTGAGCCACTCAGAGAGCCAAGAACTACAGTATTTTTGAAAAGATAAAACACATTAAAAAAATGTAGAGTCCCATTCCGATGTGTTCTATGAGCAACATCTCAAAAAGAGGAAATCAGTCATGGGGATCAGAAAATTGTGTCACTGGGGACGGGGGGAGGTGTCAGAAATCCTACAATTTTAAAGGGAAACATTTCTAGGAGACACCCTCAGGAAACCACTATTAATGCTAAACCTTTATCTCTACCTTTCACAAGCAAAGCATCTACTGTGATTGCTTAGCACCAACGTTGGCCATGGGTAGTAAGTATTTTGAAAAATCTCTCCCGACACACCCATCTGGAAAGGATAGTTTAGATGTAATCACATGGGAAGATAGAAGATTTAACAAGTCCTTCTGAGTCCGAGAACTTCTTGAGAATCCAGAGCAACTGAAATCTTTCATCAGCCTTCCAGTTAAGTGTAGTAATGGATCTCCTCCAGGCAAGTTTAAACTCTTACCCCTTGACTGACTCTAAGTTTTAGTTATTAATTCAACTTACCCAAGTGCTTGTTCTTTCTTTTAGCATGTGAATTCCTTGGTGAAAGATTTGCTACCTTCTTTGGTCTTAATCAACCCAAATATCAGTACGTGTTGAATGAGTACTATAAGACACAAATTAAGGTATGTGACCTCCTGATGGGGGAAGATTGGTTGCTTCCACTTCATATAAATTACTCTCCCACCTGGAAATTATGTACAATTTCCCTCCATGATACTTTGTAGCTGCCTCTCTTGTGTGAAGTTCCAGTGTCACGGGATGGGTTGTAAAAGTTGACTGAACGTGAAGCCTGAGAGTCAAATAAAGAAGCTTCGTATGGGGGTGTCTCGGCAAGAGGGGCAGTTCAGAGGTATTTGGTTTGCAGTTAAATTTTCCATGTTTCTCTCCATACCAGGAAAGTGACAAGGAAAGTGAAGGGAATGGATCTAAGACCCAGCCAGCCAAGGTTCCTAATGAAAAGTGTCACCTGGAGGCTGGGGGCCAAGAGTATGGAACCAGACGACAAGACATTGTCCAGGGTGTTCCTCAGCAGAGTGTCTCATCCAGGGAAGGCGTGGCTGCAGATTTCACCCCAAAATGCGCCCCGGGGCTGTAGTTCCTCTGAATGTCTGTTCCACTGCCATTGATGACCATGGCAACACAAGTTGTGCTTCTGAGCCAGGTCTGATTTTAATCTTGTGATTTATTCTCTAGCATCCGTGATTATAAGCAGTAATGAGAATTATGGATGCTTTCTCAATTTTATAAGCCTCCCAAGTCAACCCCCTTCCTCTGCCCAGTCATAATGGAAATTTTGCTAATCATCTCTTATTACTGGTGTTTGCCCAGAAATGCAAATGCTTTAAGGAACCTGAATCTGGACTAAAACTCTTCGTCATGGGGCTGGGGTGCAGAAAAGAAGCTCTCTTCCTCAGAAGAAACTTTGGGCATTATGAAGTCTAAGTAAGTCCTCTTTCAGGGTTTGATCTAAGGTGTGTGCTTTCCAGAAGCTCCTCTGGCTTCATTGGGACTTGCTTTACAAGAAACTAACATTGTTAGTAACTTTGTTACGATATATCAAAGTCTTTGAGAACTGGATGCATTTCCCCCCCAACACACACAATTAAAAACAATAATCCAAGCTCTAGAAAAAGTATTTTAAAAATACTTTTTTAAAATTTGTCAGCAAAATTTCAAAACCTGGAAAGATCAAACCTGGAAGTCGTAGCTCAATATCACAGGTTGTGCTATGATATTATAGAAAGTCATAGGACTTGCTCTAAGAAGACAGGAGGTCGTCTCCACTCTACCATTTACTAGTCGTGTGATTTTAGGAGTCCAGATTTCTGAGCACTTGTCACCTTCTCTGCAAAATAGGGGTGGCATATATTTATTCCTCAAGGGTTACTGTTAAACAAAAATGAGATAATAAAAGCAAAACCACTTTTAAAACTGTTAATATTCAACAGTAATGATTAATTAATGGCTGTTATAGAATGTTACCTTGAAAGTCTCTAAAGAACCATGGCTTCTCAAACTCACGCCCTGATACTGTCCCAGCTACCTTGATGCTGGGCTTGGTCATGTGACTTGTTTTGGCCAATGAGACAGTAGCAAATGTGACGCAAGTGGAGGCCTGATGAGTACTTGTGAATGGGAGCCTGTCCTCTTAGAAACTCCATTTCGTAAAGAAGCTTGGGCTAGACTTCTCGCTAATGAAAGGCCACGTGGAAATAGATTTCCAAGGATGAAAGAACGTCTTGCACATTCCAGTCCCAGCCAAGCTCCTCACCAAATGGAGCCACAAAAAATGACCTTCTGTTATCCCTCGTGGAGTAGATGAACCCCATGGCTGAGTCCAGTCAACCTGCAGAATCACGAGATAGAATAAATCATTACTGTTTTAAGTGTTGGAGGGGTTTATTATGCAGCATATGTAACTGAAGGAATAGCTCTAGGAGAACGGGAAATTGGAATTGATTCGATAGGAAATCGAGAAGGCAGCCTTGGGAATAAGGTGTTGTTTGGATATATGAGAATAAGACAGGTTTTGTTGCCTAATAAAACAATTCTAAAGCTCAGTGGCTTGAAACAACAAAAGCTTATTTCTTTCTCATGAGAAGTCTGCTGTCAGTTTAGATGGCTTCCCAGAGCGTTGGCCCAGTGTACATGTGTCTTTTTTTTTTTTTAAAGATTTTATTTATTTGACAGAGAGAGAAATCACAAATGGGCAGAGAGGCAGGCAGAGAGAGAGGAGGAAGCAGGCTCCCTGTGGAGCAGAGAGCCCGACGTGGGGCTCGATCCCAGGACCCTGGGATCATAACCTGAGCTGAAGGCAGAGGCTTTAACCCACTGAGCCACCCAGGTGCCCCTGTACATGTGTCTTTGATCTTATGGTTCCTCCATACTGTGATGTGCTCAGGGCTGCTGAAGCAGAGACGGAATGGACAATCAATGTCCCCACTGAGAATGAATCGTGTCACCTCTGATTATGTTTCCTCTACCAAAGAAAGTCACATGGCCACAATCAGCTTTAAGGGATGTGAGCCTCCTAGGACAGCTGAGAAGGGGAAATACTTTCTCCTAGTGGTTGTATGGGATAACTGATGGGCTCAGGAGTTATGATATTGATTTAATCTCAGCTCTGCTGCCCCTTTGTACCTCAGTGGCCCTGTGCAAGTGATGCAGCTTTACAACGTTCCTATGTGTAAACCAGATTTGAGACAGGCAGCAAGTACAATTTGAACTAGTTTATGCAACAAAAAAGAATTTTTTGGAAGGATATTGAGGTATCTCATGGACCCCAACAGCAGATAAACTTCAGTAGGTCTAGAACAAATTCAGTAAACATTTCTCATCTTTCTTACAGGAGGAAGAAAGATCACTCCATAGCTCTTTTATTTTGTAATCTTTATTTTTTACTGAGATATAACTGACCTGTAAAATTATATTAGTTTAAGGTATACAACCTAATGATTAATATTGGTATCTATTATAAAATGATCACTACAGTTAGTCTAGTTAACATCCACCACACAGTTACACATTTTTTTCTTGTGATGAGAGCTTTAAAGATCTACTCTCTTAGCGACTTTCAAATATACAGTATATTCATCATGCTGTATGATTACATCATCATGACTTACTTATTTTTTATAACTTTAAGTTGGTACATTTTGACCACCTTCACCCACCCATCATGCCCCATCTCTGGCAACCACTAATCTGTTCAGTGTATCTGTGAGTTTGAATTTTTGTTATTTGTTTTTGTTGGTTGGTTGGTTTTTAGATTTTACATATAAGTATGATTAAGTGGTACTTATCTTTCTTCATCTGACTCATTTCATTTAGCTTAATAATGCCTTCACGGTCCATCCATGTTGTGGCAAATAACAAGATTTCCTCCTTTTTCAAGGCTACATAATATTCCACTTTGTGTGTATGTGTGTGTACCACATTTTCTTTATCCCTTCATGCACTGATGGTTCCTTAGGCTGCTTCTGTGTTTTAGCTGTTGCAAATAGTGCTGCAGTAAACATGGTACATATATCTTTTTGAGTTAGTGTTTTCCTTTTCTTTGGATAAATGCCCACGAATGGAATTGCTGAATCATGTGGTGGTTCTACTTTTAATTTCTTAAGCAATCTCCGTACTGTTTTCCATAGTAGCTGCACCAATATATTTTGCCACCAGGAATGCACCAATGTTTCCTTTTCTCCACATCTGCACCAACATTTGCTTTTTCTTTTTCTTCTTCTTCTTTTTTTTTTTTTTTAAAGATTTTTTTTATTTATTTGACAGAGAGAGAGAGATCACAAGTAGGCAGGGGGGGGGGGGGGGGGGGGGGGGAAGCACGGTCCCTGCTGAGCAGAGAGCCCAATGCGGGGCTCAATCCCAGGACCCTGAGATCATGATCTGAGCCGAAGGCAGAGGCTTAACCCCCGAGCCACCCAGGTGCCCCAACGTTTGCTTTTGCTTGTCTTTTTGATATGAGCCACTCTAACAGGAATGAGGTAATATCTCATTGTGGTTTCAATTTGCATTTCCCTGATGATTAGTGAATGTTAAGCAGCTTTTCATATAACTGTTGGCCATTTGTATATCTTCTTTGGAAAAGTATGTATTCAGATGCTCTTCCCATGTTTTTTTTTGTTTTGTTTTGTTTGTTTGTTTTGTTTTGTTTTTTATTTTTATTTTTTTAAATTTCTTTTCAGTGTTCCAGAATTCATTGTCTTCCCATGTTTTGATTAATCAGATTCTTTTTTTTTTTTTTTTTGCTATTGAGTTGTATGAATTCTTTATATCTCTTGGGCATTAACCCTTATAAGAAAATATTTTCTCCCATTTGTCTTTTCATTTTGTTGGCAGTTTTCTTTGCTCTGTAGAAGTTTTTTAGTTTGATGTGGTCCCACTTCTTTACTTTTGCTTTTGCTCTTTTTGCTTTTGGTGTCAAATCGATAACATTTTATAACTCACCTGTTCAAGTCTGCTTCTTAGTCCCAATTCCAGACATACAGGACATAGAATCTGATTAGCCCTTTTTGCTCAGGTGACCATCCATCATCCGATCAGTTGTGACCAGGGAAGGGGGGTCCTGTAGCAGCAACATGAACAGAGGACTTACTTCCGGGTGAACAAGAATCTCAGGAGAAGAGGGTTAAAGTGAACGAGGCAGACACACCCCATGACCATTCTAAGGATAAATGTGAAAATTGAGAAAAAACACATTAGGTACTTAAACTATAATATCAATTATAATTATTATTACTGATAAATGTGAGTTCAAGGAGTCTGAACGGCTTATCTCCACTAAGGGGTCAGTCTTAGCTCTTTATCTGACAGGCCCTGCTAGTCTAATTTCAAGATAAAGTAAACCTGAGCTTCTGATATGCAGAAAAAGTGGCTAACCCTACCAGGTAAGCACTGGTTATTTGTACGTCAGGTGTCAGGGTACTAAAACCCGGTCCCTGCTTTATTTGCAAAGTTGCCTCAAAACAGACCCCATGATGGACTCTTTTGAACTCTTCAACTTTCCCTAAAAAGTAACGGCGCCCTAGAAGATATCCACTTAGTGCTGATTCTAGAGAGCTAGGCAAACCCAAGTGTAATATTTGCAGCACTGAATTTTATCTAGCAAATAGTATACTCTCAATCTATCTTTCTTTTCTTCTGAAAGAATGGAGATCGCCTTCCCTTAGGGTCAGTGACCATGTCAAATCAAGCAAATCTTGAACTAAAAATCCTAAGGAAAGCAAATAGGAACCAATGCCCAGATCTTACCAGGCTATGGCTGCAAGATAAATTCACATTTCCGTTAATATTAACTCATTCTTTTAATATTAATTGGGCATCTTCCCTGGACCAGTTACTGTTTTAGGGCTATCAATCAAAGAGATAAAAATCTCTGCACTCCCCTTGGCCTTAAACTCCAGACAGCTGCATTCTCAGGCCTCCCAGGACTGTGTGGCCAGCCTCTCAAAGGGTCCCAATAAATCTTCACCTTCTGGTACTCACATCCCTTGTAGCCTTTCCCACACTGAACCAGGGACATCTATGTGACCAACAGAATATGTCAGAAGTAATGGTGTGACCCTTCTGAGATAACTGTAAGAGAGACTGGCTTCTGTTTTGGTCTCTTTCTTAAACCCATTTACTCTGGGGAGAGCCCACTGAGAGTACTTCTGTGCAGCCTGTGGATGGGTCCATCTGATAAAGAACTGAAGTCTCGAGCAAACAGCCAGCGAGGAAGAGAGGAGTTCTGAAGACCCAGTGTCTCCCAAGAACCAACCACAGCTTTCCCGTTTCTCCAAATTTAGTCCTGGTGGCTACAGGTCACACCCTGGCTGGTATATCCCCCTGCTCAGAGAGCTGCCAGGACCCACATGCATAGCTCCTCCTCCTGCACCAGGACTCCAGCAGCATGGGCCTTCGGGCAGCCACGGCTCCCAGGTGTCTCTGATAGAAGGTATCCCTAAGCCCAGCCCTGGACAGATGTTCAAGTCTCCCCCCAACCCAACCAGATCTGCCTTTAAGAACAAAAGGCACCATTGGATAGGTTAAGGTTTGGAGTTATTCAGATGCCTTGGGTCCCTCAAAAGCCTGAGCCATTGATTCTCCTGCTTAGAGGAGGCAAACACTGATTCAGATCTCCAGCAACCACTACCCAGCAGGCACACATAGAGCACAGACTCCTTCAGCAGACCCTGGGCAGCCGGGCCCTCCAAGCCTCTGAGGCCATGGCTGCTCCAACCACCTGGATATTGTCCTGGGATACCCCCACAACAGGATATAGACCCGAGGCTACAAAGGTGTGAAAGTCAATTCCCTTTTAAAAGTGCTGCTGATGGGGACCCAAGTTATCCATAAGCAAGGGCTCTCAGGTAGCTCGTTCAAAGACAATGCAGTCCCTCCAAATAAGGCTTTGGGATTCTCTCCACATCTGGCTTCAGAGGGAACAGGAGCCTGTGTGTAGTGCGAGCTTCGACACTGGCAGATGCACACTTTCCCCCAAGAGTTCACAACTGTGACTCTGCTCTCCTGAACTGGGTCCTGGTCCAGTACCAAGGCACGGGATAGGCCTTACGACCCCCTGCTCCCGAGCTGTGCAGGAGCTTCAAGCACAAATCTCTCTCTTGCACCAGGCCCCAAGGAGCAGGGAGGGGCCTCTCCAGCCACCAGTGCTCCCAGCTGTCTTGAGGATACCTCAACCAGTCATCTTGGCCCCACCCTGGCAAGGCAGTCCAGTGTCCTCCAGCTCTGCTGTCAGCGGATATAGGCACACTCGTGGAAGATAAGGCTTGGAATTAGGTAGATGCCAGGTACTCCAAATAGCCTGCTCCTTGGCCTGGCCTCTCCCTACATCTGCCCTGTTCCAGGTCCCTGGTTACCCTGACCTGCCAATCCGCAGTCTGCACTTTATCTGACGGCCTGGGGCTGATTGGGCATCTCCAAGCCCAAGGAGCTCTGAGAGGCCCCCGGACCACCTGAACGGCTTCAGGGTGGAGGGAGACCGAGATGGGAAAATATTTTCCTGCCATCTTCTCTCCTTCCCACCCTCTTTCCCTCCCTCCCTGCCTCCTGCCTGCCTTAAGATTTTATTTATTTACCTTGCTAGGGAGGGCAAGAGCCCACAGAAAAAGAGATTCTCAAGCAGAATCTACCCTGAGTGTGGAACCCAAGCTAGGGCTCGATCCCAGGACCCTGAGATCACCACCTGAGCTGAAATCGAGAGTCCAACTCTCAACCAACGGAACTCCCCAGGGGCCCTGATGGAAAGTTATTTCTGAGGTGGCAGATTTACTATGGGGACACTCAGCCTCCATTTGGATTGGTTGCCCAGGGGGTTCCCAGGGTTCTCCAGCAATCCGGACTCCCGGGTGCCTCTAACTGGAGGGTGTCCCAACCATCTCTTTTGCCTCACCTGGCAGGGCAGTCCTGACTCCTCCAGCTCTTCCCTCTAGGGGGAGGATGCACACTTGCGTGGGGAAGCCCTGGGAATCAGGCTGATGACTTGCACCCCCAGCATTTCTGTCTGGTGATCCTGTTTGTCCAGACATATGCCCTGTTCCAGGCCACCCACTATCAGGACTTCTCGCTTGGCGCATGCACACCGAGCACCTCTTCAGCCCCTGTCGGTGAAACCAGGGCCATCCAGGCCCGTGGAGCTTCTGTTGGTCCCAAAATAACCAACATAGCCTCCAGGGCAGAAGCAACCCTCCCTCTCACCCCCATAAAAAATCTTTCTGAACTGGTTCCTTTAAACTGGTGACAGTGCCTGTTCGGACTGGCTGCCTGACGGGGTCCTGGATTTACCAGTAATCCAGGCTCTCAGGTGCTTCTTAGTGAAGGGAGGCAGCGCCAGGCCCAGACCTGGCAAGGCAGTCGGGACCCCTCCAGCTTTCCCGCCAGGGGGAATATGCACACTTGTGTAGCTTAGAACTTGGAATCAGGAAGGTGCCTTCCATCCTGACAGCCAGCTGCTGCGACTCGCCTCTCCGGGAACTTGCCTCCTTCCAAGTCACCTGCTGCCCTGAGGTGCGAGGAAGGCTATCACTGCTCCGAGGGTCTACTGAGGGCCCCTGGCCTGGACCATCTGCACAGCCTCCTCCCAAGTGGAAAAGCTTTCTGAGAGGGCAACTTAAAACCCGCAACAGTCAGTCCACTTTTGGACGGCTTGCCTGATGGGGTCCAGGGCTTCTCCATCAATCACAGCTCCCGGGTCTCTCTCTCTCTTTCCTGAAAGATTTTTATTTAATTGACAGAGAGTAATGGAGTGAGAGAACATGAGCGGAGGAAGGGGCAGAGAGAGGGAGAAACAGATGCTCCACTGAGCAGGTAGCCCCATATGGGGCTCTATCTGGGGACTCCAGGATCCTCAGGGCCTGAGCTGACCGAGAGCCCCAGGACCCCCCTCCCAGGTGTCTCTTAGCAGAGGGTTTCCTTGTGTAGCGCAGGCCAGTGCTGGCAAGGCAGAGCAGTGTCCTCCGGCTCTGGCTTCAGGGCAACACGGGCATCTGGGGCCTGGATCGGGAAGAAGCCTTGGCCCTCAGCAGCCCACCTCCCATGACCAGGCTTCTGGTGGTGCCCTGTAACAGGTCCCTGGGTCCCCGGAGCTGCATGCCACATGCATGAGTTAAGGCACCTGTCCCCAGGCACTCTGTCCCTACGAAGATTCTGGCTCTCGTTGATGAGAACAGAGTGGTGAAACAGCAAAAAATAAAAACAGGGTGTAGGGGCCGTTGGGTGGCTCAGTCGGTTCAGCAACTGACTCTTCATTTTCACTCCAGGTGTGATCTGGGAGTTGTGGGGGAGGGGGACGGGGTGAGGAAGGGTTGCTGGATCAAGCCGGCATTGGGCTCTATGCTCGGTGGGGAGTCTGCTTGGGATTATCTCCCCGGCCCTGCTCTCTCTCAAATAATAAATCTTGAAAAACAAAAAACAAAACTAAAACAAAACAAAATCTTTAAAAACAAAACAAATCTTTAAAAACAAAAAATGAATCGTTAAAAACAAAAAAAATCTTTAAAAACAAAACAAAACAAAAAAACAAAATAAATCTTTAAAAACAAAACCAACCCTGAACATGCTCGTTTTATCATTTTTGGGGTGGCTGCATTATCCTAGGTTCATTCATTCATTTAGTCAACAAATATTATATTCACATATTTAAACACATTTAAATTTTATTTAAATGAGAAAAAAAATTTTTTTAGGAGTTTAAGGTTCACAGAAAAATTGAGAAGGTACAGAGATTTCCTGTACACCTCCTGCCCCTACTCCTGGGCAGCCTCCCCCATTATCAACAACCCCCACCAGAGTGAAATTTTTGTTACAATTAATGTACCTACTTCGACACATCATTATTCAAAGTCCACAGTTTATTTTAAGACTCACTTTTGTTTTACCTTCTGTGGGTCGGGATAAATTTATAAGGACTTGTACCCACCATTACAGTATCATACAGAATAATTTTATTGCCCTAGAAATCCTCTGTGCTCCTCCTCTTCATGCCTTTGGCCTCATTAACCCCCAATGACCACTGATCTTTTTACTGTTTCCAGTTTTATCTTTTCTTGAAAGTCATATAGTTAGAATCATACAGTAAGAAGATTTTCAGATTAACTTCTTTCATTTACTAATATGCACTTAAGTTTCCTTCATGTATTGTCATGGCTTGATAGATCATTTAGTTTTAGTGCTGAATAATATTCCATTGTCTAGATTATTTATTATATATTTGTCATTCACTTCCTGAGGGCATTTTAATTGCTTTCAAGTTTTGGAGTATTCAGGACTCCGAAGGTCACGATTCTTGTAAAGGATCATCTTTATATAACAACACTGTCATTCCATGGGCACACTGAGACCATAATAAATGCTCATTAAATTAAAATATAATAACTACAGATTTTGTTTATGAACAAGTCTTTTTGTCCATTCAATACCTGAATTCCTTTGGCTAAAACTCAAGGTAGATTTTCTTACACCAAATTCTTCTTTAAGAAACAGGTTCCCCCAGTTATAGATATTCACATTTTTGTATAGCTTCTCCTAAATATATGACTCCTAAATATGGATTAAAGGGTTTTTTTAGAGTATGTTTTTATCTACCTCATTAGATCAGAAGACTCCAAGGACTGTGATTTGGATGTTTTCTATTTTTAAACATCTTTAAAGAGCTTTAAAGCAGTAAACTTACCTGTACGAAGAGCATTTATTTAATGAATATATCATTGGTTGATTCTGAAATTAGTGATTTCCTCACGGCTGGTATCTTTTCACCGGTGTAGACTGGCAAACAACCAGAAGTTTCAATCCTACTTGAAGAGCCGAGAAATGTAGGAAAATGACCTTCTAAATTGTTGATAAACTTGTATTCCTGAAACAGAAATATCTGACTTTAAAAGTGGTTGAAAACACTATGAATCCTCTTTGGTAGAAGTCCCATGACACAAGTATTGGTTAATCATGTTAAGTGGCGCTGTTTGATGCTTGCATAACAACAGGGCACGTATTTAATTGTGGCTGGCTTCTTTCTCACACTTCGTGTTTTCTCAATCGAAATGCACCCTGCACAGCAGGAAACTGACCCCAAATACCTTCCCTCAACTTCAAAATGTGCTTCTTTACACATTTTATAAATGGGAATCTCTTTTCTAGCTAAAAACCATAACCTCATTGAAAAATTAAAATGTTACAGAACTGGGGCACCTGGGTGGCTCAGTGGGTTAAAGCCTCTGCCTCCGGCTCAGGTCATGATCTCAGAGTCCTGGGATCAAGCCCCGCATCGGGCTCTCTGCTCAGCCCGGAGCCTGCTTCCCTCTCTCTCTGCCTGCCTCTCTGCCTACTTGTGATCTCTCTGTCAAATAAATACATAAAATCTTTAAAAAAAATGTTATAGAACTATATAAAGTGGAGAATAAAATCAAATTCTTGGTTAAAATCCATAAGTATATGGTTTATGAAAATGGGATTGTAATGGTATATTGTTTCTGTTTAACAATACATTATGAATCTCTTTGTTCTATTAATTCTTTGACTAGGCAATGGATGTACGTGGTAGAAAATTTAGAAGGTATAGAAAGTTATAAGGAAGAGACCTGCTTCTCCTCTCTGAAGACAACCACTGTTACTAATTTTTTTGAATAATGACAATTCATAACTAACTTTATGTGTCTGTTTTGTTCTTTCACAAATTTTAACATACTCTAAACACTGCTCGTTTGCTTTGTCCCTTACTTTCTTCTAGTTCCCAGGTGAGGGGGTTGTACTACCCTAGGACTAATGTGGCCAGCTTCCCAGAGAAGCTCAACTTGGGACTTAAAACTGAGTGATTGGGGCGCCTGGGTGGCTCAGTTGGTTAAGCCGCTGCCTTCGGCTCAGGTCATGATCTCAGGGTCCTGGGATCGAGTCCCGCATCGGGCTCTCTGCTCAGCAGGGAGCCTGCTTCCTCCTCTCTCTCTCTCTGCCTGCCTCTCTGCCTACTTGTGATCTCTGTCTGTCAAATAAATAAATAAAATCTTAAAAGAAAAAAAGAAGTTGACGATCTTCATTAGCAACCACTTGAAATGTTTCTTAAATATTTTTAAGGTACATTTTTCTAGAGTTAAGAGTAAAATTGGACTTTGAAGTCCATTCTTCACTTTGTAACCTTTATACTGTCACTTACCTCACTGTCAGTTACCTCTCTCAGGGAAAGTCAGGACTTGGGAAGAAAGGAAAGGCCAAAAGCAAGAGTGGAAACACTGCTTGGACAGTGAGCGCCATTTTGAGCCATTTTGGTCATTTTGAGCCACTTTGCTTTGCTTGTAGTTGTCACAGCAGCAGAACTTCTGGCCCTCCGAGAGGAATGCTGGAAATACATAGCCTTTACTTCATTGAAATCCTAACACCAGTATGATGTGGGTCTGTTATATTATCATAGACTCTATGTTCATCTTGTCTTTTGTGGGGGTATTTTGCTTTGGGAGGAAGGGGAAAAGCAGCAAAGGTCTAAAAATCAAGCCTAATCCACCAACATGACCTGGAGACATGCATGATGCTGTAGAGACCTTACAGTTAGCAAAAAAAAAAAAAAACAACAAAACTACAAATGAGGCATTTTTAATGTTGCTGTGGACCCCTAAATACGGGTACAGATAGAAAAGTCCTGCTAAGAAAAATGAATCTTTTTTCTCAAATCATCCTCCTGTGATGGAATGTGGCTAGACTTCAAAGATCCCACAGATTTTGTGAGCTCTCTCAGAAAATGTTAAGGGGATTTTGTAGTTTGACTCCTAATCCATCAACTTTTAATCATTTGGTACCAGACTGATGAATATTTTGATCACATTTGCACTGACCATCTCTTAGATGCTGCTTTTCTTTTCGATAGTTTTTATTAATTATTAAAGGTACATATTATTAATAGTGTTCAAGTAGACATTAAGTATGTCAGAGTTCTCACCAAGAGAAACCAGCATGCACAGATATCTGGAATAGTTTAATGAGACCCGCTAGGTGCTAGGAAAGAAAATTCTAGACACCTGTGCTAATTCAGGGTTCCTCAATTTTGACTATTAAAAAAAAACGGAATCACAAGCTCATTTGCCTTAGATCATAAGCATCATGAGAGCTGAGGCCCTATCTTATTCATTTTTGTGCCCCAGGGCCAAGGATAGTGTCTGGAATATTGTAAACCCACAGACACAAATATTGAGAAAATCCCGTGCTCAAAATTTGAACCCACCCTAGGATTTTCTGATTGCCTTTTAATGCCAGCTTTTCTAAAATTACAAAAAGCTAGAAATAAGGCCACTGAGATTTAACTGACATTAATTACATTCAGCGGGTGTAAGCTCAAATTTATTTTGAGCTTATTTTTGAAAAGGCCCAGGAACTAATTATCTCTAATATTTATCTCTAGATTTAAGTCCTACCTTTGTAGTTAGCAAACTGTGCTACAGAAAGAAATTCTATCAGTTCGTGAAATCTGTGTCTCTTAATTACTTCTTTGTCAGCTACCCCTTGAGCTATTAAATATTATGTTTCTCCATCAAAACTATCAAGCTCTCTTTGTGAAACTCATGGGATTATGATTGTATACATTTATAGACAGAGGATTTACCTCTGCAGGAGAAAGAAAATGACAAGGTACAAGATTAGGTTAACTTCACAGTGGAGAAATATAAACAGTTGTCAGCAGTGAAAAAAAATATTCTTGTCACTTTATAAAAATACCTAGATCATGGCCTTATTTCAAAGCAGCTGTGTAGCCTTCCTACCTGTCAGGGAAGAGTCAATATTCGCTAATTTACATGACTGAGAGAGCATTTTAAAGGCTGTGTCCCAAATTTAACTTCACTCAGTGGGGTTCACCCTATTTTTATCTATTTTTATTTTTAGTGATCATCATCCTGCTTCTTCTAAAACTCTTATGGCTGGAATTTTTTTTTTTCATTCACCAAGTAAATGTTAATTGAGTGCATGCTATGTGCTGCTTACTTTTCCAGATGTGGAAATAAAAAGAGGACAAGACGTGTCTCTGCCCTTTAGCGGACAACAGGAAGCAGCCTCAAGAGATGCGCTGAGATATGGTACTAGGGTAATGTGGAGCCTGGGGCACCTGTTCTCAGTAGGGAGTTTGCCCACCTCCTCACCCTATATAGAGTTAGTCACTGCCGTTTGGACAGAACCGATTACTTATTACAATTCAAGTTGGAAAACTTAGCAAGATATTCTGAAATTGCTGTTTGTATAAACATCATACAGCCCCCTTTTCTTGTTTTTAAGTTTCTTTAGCCTGTAGTCATAGGCTTGAAGAGGATGCTTCCAACATCATTTCCTCCGTGGGGCTTGCTCTCAACCCGAAATGGACAAGATCGAGCACGTGCGGGGGGGATGAAGTTATCACGTCCCTTATTTGCAGCATCTTCAGTGTGTGTGGGTCCTTGAGTGAGGATGTGCGCCTCACAGACAAGTGTGTCTCCAGGCGGACTCCCATCCCTCTGGCTCTGTCCCATATGCATCTGTTGCCGCAGCGCCCTGCAGTCCCCCTCCACCGTTACCTTCCAGCCTGAGTCAGGGTCGGGCAGGGGTGAGGGTAGCCCAATATCAGACAGGGCTCTGCCCTTCCCAGCTGGCAGTGCCTCCAGAATCACCAGGTGTGGCTTCCGGCAGGTCCTGGGCAGGGAGACCAGTCTCCAGTCCCAGTTCATCAGTCTCTAGCTCTTGACTTCACTTTGTTCTCATTCTCTGTCTCTCTCTCTCTCCCACTCTCTCTCTCTCTTGCAGTGGGACCAAGAGCTGATACAAAATAATTGGCTTTCCTTGGAAATTACGTAACTTCTGTATTTGTTTATAAAAAGTCCATATAATCATCTTGTCTTCAGCAAGGATTTTACTGGAAGTACCCACATGGCTATTTGCTTTGCCACCTATCCCTGTAGCCCTGCTCTCGCGGCTTCTCCAGAGACCTGCCTTTGCGTTGAACTGAATGCGATGGAAAAGGCAGTTCATAATTCAGAGATTGGGTTTATAATGTTCCGTCATCTCGGAAAATTCTAGGTCGGCTCTGTCTTGTCCCAGTTTTTGTCCATAGGTTTTGCTGTTCCTTGTCTGCCCTAGATCTGTCTTGAGAGACTCACATTCGACAGCATTAGTAAGGCGCATTCATAATCTTAATTTTGCAAATACAGCTACAAAAGCGACTTGGTTACCTTGTAAATCTGCTTTGCTTTTGTGACTCACAATTCTGCCACCAGGTGGAAGTGGTGTGCTCGTTTTAGCAGTGAAAGCAAGTTTCCAGAACGATTCCTACAATGCCTTTTCTACCCACCTGCTGCTCTGTTTTTCTCTTTCCAACTCTCTTTCGGATTTGGAACAAATTCTGCAGTTTCACATTTCCTAGACATCCCCACTCTGGGAAAAGAAGGAAGAAAGCTCTTATACAAATTACTTGACTATGACCATTCATATTCAGCACACTTACAGAAATATTTATACTCTGGTTTGTATTATGGACATATTTGTTTTCAACTTTGTAAAGCTTTGTATGTTTAGTTGAACTTGGGCTGTCCTTACCTGAAAAGATACCAGATAGTTGTATTAATGAGGTTTGATTCTTTGCTTTTTTGTTTGTTTTTTGGTGATGACAGGGAATGGAGAGTGAGCAAAATAAAACCTTCCTAGGGACCCTTGGAGGCCTCAGCTGGCTAAACGTCTGCCTTTGGCTCAAGTCATGATCCCAGGGTCCTGGAATCTAGCTTCCCCCTCCATCAGACTCTTGACTCAGCGGGGAACCTGCTTCTCCCTCTCCCTCTGCTGCTTCCTCTGCTTGTGTGTGCTCTCTCTCTCTCTCTCTCTGACAAACAGATACATGATTTTTTAGAATCATTTTAGAATCAGCAAAGAATAAAACTTTGCTAGAAAGGTAAGATTTTAAATAACTGGAAGGGAATTTTGAAGATTACCCAAGCAAAAGGGCACATGAGGCAACCACAGAGATGGGCCAGGGCTATAAAAAAGGACCAAGGAATAAGTATAGAAGTAAGGACTGGTAATTGGGGAGTGGAGAGTTTGGGGTGACCACCCAGTGAGTTGGCCCGTTTAAAGAGATGAGCAGGAAGTATCCCTTTTCCTTTAGGCTTTCTATCACTGGTGCAGCAGAGACCGGGCTTCCTGAAAAGCCGTGATTCATTAAGAAAGGATGCAGCTCCCATGACCCTTTCTTCACCTCATACCCTCCCCATGGTACTAATAGTGTGGATTAGGTTCCTGTGGGAATTCAGTGCTTCTGGTACCATGTGTCTAGTTCACCTTCTCAAGTTTTCAAGGCTTGGATTCAGAGGAGCAGGACACAGTGTGTCAGGGAGTGAATGGAACATTGGATAGACCCACATGGAAACAGAGGGTAGAGAGGTAGAATGCCATGGGATCAGGAGGGTTCCAGGTGTGTTTTGTCTTCAGGGAGGGATTTGTCTGTTGAAGGAGGGGGCCAGGTGATGTTTCCTGCGCAGATGTTCTTTCCTGGTTCCCAAGGCTGAGAAAGTAGACCTGGGGTCACTTCTTGTGTGTTGGACTGGCTCCTAGGGTCTGCAGGTAATAAATGATTATGAAGGTGATGGCAGGGTTTACGGGTATGAAGAAACATTAGGGGAACCCACAGTTACTATAAAGGAATGTTCTAGATGAAGTACAGTAATTGGCTAGGAGCAAACTGGTCCACATGACAATGATGTCTGGAGGTACCATCAACATGTTTCCCAGCCTTTAGACTTTCTAGTTATCTAAAGTATTCCTTATCTACTGTCTCATATATAATTATTTTTGATCAATTATTTTTAAAATAGATTCCCGTATGTTGAAGCAAACCGAATTCCCCAAATTGTCAGGTTGTTGGAATAAATCATAGCATTTACAAGAAACTAGGTATGGTATGTTCCAATTTAGGCTGAAAAGTTGGGTATTTACGTGCTTGGAGAGGAATGGGCTACACCCCGAGTTGCTCACAGCAGTTGTCTCCTTCCTCTCCTTCAGGTCTTGGCTGAAAGGTTCTCCCTCAAGAATCCTTCCTTGATCAAAGCAGCACCTTACCCCCCACTCAAGATCACTTTCAATTCTCTTCGCTCCTTTATTTTCCTCCTGGTCTTCTCCCTCCTTGGCATGATGTTTGTCTATCTGTTTGTGTCTGTAACCCCCAGGCTATGTAGCTCCGGAGGGCAGGAGCTTTGGTTTTCTTGTTTCCTGGTCCATCTCTAATGCCTTGGACAGTGCCTGGATAAATGGGGGGATGAAGTTGCATAAATGGATACGGTGCTTCTTGGGGTTCGGAGTAGCTTCATGCTTCAACTAGTTTTGTCTGCTAATTAAACAGAATGCCTAAGCCAACTGACAGAAGGATTTTCTGAGAATGTAAGAACCTATTCATGCTTTGGATTAGATCCAGCAGGGGTACTAAGCGCCGAGCCGCCCACTTAAATGCCAGTCAGCTGGGAAAGCAGGGGGGGCCTGTGATGTCCTGGCGCCATTGCTTGAGTGGAATGCTGCCTTGTGGCAGATGAGGCAGGGCGCCTGGTGTCCCCACCCCCTGGTGCCTCAGAGTTACCAATTTTCTAAGGACTTCCTTCAAGTCTTTGGAAACAGAGACAGGGCAGCTGTGATTCAAACCACGGGATCTACGTGGGGGTGTTCCTGGTTCTTAATCCCTCCTCATGGTGATGCCTTAGGCCAGTCAACCACATATATCTGTATCATCACCTCAAACATGAAGGGATAATAAGGCTTCCTGGCATCTCAGAGACATTATATAGAGTCATTAGTTCATGTTTCAAATGGTTTCACATGTACAAGTATCATTACTTTGAAATAAACTCCTTCGAAGATTTTGGGAAAACCATGTCAAAAATACTAAGCTTATAACATGTCTTCCTACTCATTTACTCTCCTCAGGCACCGGCCTGCCTGGCGGGAAATACTTTGTCAGAAGTGTTTGTTGAGTTTCCGCTGGATACAGTTCCCTGTTGGGTGGTGTCTGAGGAGAAAGTGAGGGTGGAGGCCATTTCATGCCCTGTGAAAGAGCCCACTTATGATGAGGGGGTCCCCTTGGAGTAGACCAAGTCTTTCTCAGCAATGTGTACTTCTGACTGTGTTTACTTGTTTAGGGCTTTTGAATACAGTCTGATAAATTATTCATCCTGAAAAGACAGATCCCAGAGCCCATATCTAGCCCTGGATCTTCAAATGCCTTGGGTAAGCTCTTCACCCTAGTAGGACCTAAAATGTCTAGAGAACCAAGGGTAGCAAAATATTCTGTAGCCTGTCCCAGGACTCACATGCTACTACTGCCAGGCCCAAATGCCCTTGGAATGGAAAAGATGTTTGTGGACTTTGATCCACATCCTCCTGCATAATAAAAATTCTATTTGTTGTCAGTTCAACACATTTTTGTTTTTTAACTTTCATAGAACATCAGGAAAATTAACATCTTTAACAGGCATTTTCAGGGCGCTAGAGAACCATAGTAATGAGGAGGCACTTGGTTTCAGAAAACTGTGTGGTCCTTCCTATAATCGCAAGTTTGGAGAGTTGAAAGAAGTTTGAAAGAATTTTTTTGAGGATTTCTCAGGCTTGGTTTGCATAAGTTTTCGGTCATATTACCCTGGGTCGAGGGGCTTCTGTTGCCGCGCGGTCTCTGCTCTGTGCAAAGATCAAGATCTAACTTCCATTTCTGATCTCCTGGGTTGGGTAGGAATGAGGCAGAAAAAGCATAGTAAGTGTAACAGCATCTAACAGAAGGCGCGGTGCTAAGATGTGGACACGCTTTATTCATTCCATCGTCCCGACTCCTCTGTGGGATAGGGACTGGCGTCCCCGTGTCATAGAGGAGGACACAGAGGCTTGGTGGGTTGAGGCAACTCACGTGAGCTCACACAGTAATAAGAGGAAGGACTGGGATTTGAACCTGAGTCAGTTCGACATTGGAGTGTGAGGCATTCGGCCACAATGTGGGCAGAGATGCCTCCCACTCCCGCCATTTTTCTTGGAATTCAATGGGAAAGAGGAGTTGAGAACTTGATTCAGTGGCGGTGTGAGCTAGAGCAGCTAAGAGCTATTTAGGATATGTCAAATACTGTATGGAGTTTTGCTATAACTTACTTAAATATAAAAACATTACTGGGGTGCCTGGGTGGCTCAGAGGGTTAAGCCTCTTCCTTCAGCTCAGGTCATGATCTCAAGGTCCTGGGATCGAGCCCCGCATCAGACTCCCTGCTGCCCCACCGCCCCTCGGCGATCTCTCTCTCTCTCTGTCAAATAAATAAATAAAATCTTTTTTAAAAATCACTTTTTTAGGGGAGCCTGGGTGATTTAGTGGGTTAAGCCTCTGCCTTCAGCTCAGGTCATGATTCCAGTGTCCTGGGATCAAGCCCCGCATCGGGCTCTCTGCTCAGCAGGGAGCCTGCTTCTCCCTCTCTCTCTCTGCCTGCCTCTCTCCTACTTGTGATCTCTGTCTGTCAAATAAATAAAATATTTTAAAAAAAATCACTTTTTAAATGAATAAAGTAATCATAAAAGTATACAAAAGAAAGAAATTATGAAAAAATAAGGGATACCAGTGACCAATCACACGGCACAATAGAATTTGTTTTGTCAAAATTACATTTAAATACTTATTTATGAGTGAGAAGCATTACCATTTTTTTTTTTTTTTTACGATGTCTCTAAACCAGGAGAAGTTGTGTGCACAAACCAGTGTTGTTGTGGCCTATGTCTTTTTTCCATTTTTTAACTGAGGTATAAAGGACATAGAACAATATATTCAGGGGTACAGCTTAATGATTTGTTTTTTGCATGTGCTGCGAAATGATCACAGTAAGCTGTTAGCATCCATCAACACACGTAATTACAAAGTTTTTTTTTTTTTCCCCTTTGTGGAGAGTATGTTAAAGGTTTTCTCTCAGCAAATCAAACAAACAAGACTATTAACTGTAGTCACCATGTTGTACATTATATCCCCGGACTTATTTATATCTTATGACTGGAAGGTTGTACCTTTGACCCCCTTCACCCATGGCATTTTTTTTTTTTTTTTTATAATGGCATGTGGCTGGTTCTCACGTAGCCCTTCCTCCCCACTGGGCATTCTGGGTTCCTGGGTGGCTCAGTCAGTTAAGCGTCTGCCTTCAGCTCAGGTTATGATCCCGGAGTCCTGGGATCGCGCCCCACATAGGGCTCCCTGTTCAGCCCTCTTCTCTCTCTGTCTCTCATGAATAAATAAAATATATTTTTAAAAGAAACTAAACTATACTGCTTTTTACAGAAATAAACTGTTCAAAACCTCCAGGGAATGATATTGACAAATACACAAATGTGAAAATAGAGGCATGCCCCAATTGCCAGAAGTTTCCAAGAGAACCTCTTAAATAGATCAAGGATTTTAGATATACTTAGATTCTGCTACTGTTTAAGAAGTTGTAGTTAAAGACTTACTAGAGAATCTACCAAGTGATTGGTAGAATGTTGAGACAACTAACAAATTCAGTAAAAAATTTCCTCAGACGTACAGCGTCATACCCTAACATCTTTTTGACTCTTTACTTTTTAGCAAAGTTATAATGTTGCTATAGACGGAAATCATCTCAAGCCTATGAAACAAATTTTGATAGTTAAATGAATATCATTAATATTTACTAGAGAAAGAAGCAAATCTTGGGCAGCTGTTATAATCTCAAGTTTTTTAGAATATTTGGCAGTTTTTTTAATCTTTTCTACAGAGAAGTTCAGAAAGGGTGTTTAGGATGATCTAATCACGGATACGTGGAAGTGTGATTGCTGAAAAACACGCATTAAAAATGGATATATAAGCTTATATAAATAAATGAATACATAAGCTTATATAAGTACAATATATCCTATTATGTCCATAAGATGAAAATAACTAGGGCTTAGGCTGCTAAGTTGCTGTTGAATTTTCTTGTATGCGGTTAATCATATCAAAGTCACCAAAAAAACCTCCAAAAAACCAAAACCCAAAAAAACATCCCTGCTATTCTGAAGTGATTTCTGACCTATTTCCTAAGGCAGAACTTAGCAAATTGTATGTGCTGGTTGGTTGGATAAGGAATCGACCTAACTCTATCGAATTTTTTGGCTAGGCTAAAATGAACAGAAGTGAAAAGGAAAAGCAGAGCTTTTACTAGACAGGTTCAACAAAAAGCAAAAGAGGACCCTGTTGGAATCGCAGCGTGAGAATAAAGCTGGGAGGAAGAAAGAGACAAGCAACAGCTCTAAGTCACAGCTCTTCATTAGGGTACCAGGATGCAGGTGAGGGTCCTGACTGCTACGGTCCAGCCTGGTGCAAATAGCCTTGTCATGCTTCACAAGGAATTGATGATTGCATTCTGTCTCGTCTTCACATCTTGCCATTATTTTGAGATTATGGATGCCGCTATCGCAGTGAGGTTGAGACTCAGTGATCAGAATCACATGGTCTTGTCCTAGACTCACAGATTTCTCATGGAAACCTTCTGGCAAATAGGAAACACATAGTTTCATGGACCCACAAACTTAATAAGTGGAGTGTTTAGGAAGAGTCTTACTTTTTTTTCTCACCTCAGAATCTTTAAGGGCAGTTGAGATAGTATATGGAATTCAATTGGTAAACTGTACCTCTCCAATACTAGTAGAATTCCTAGAGAAATCATGTTAGGATCACGTTAGGATTTCACGTTTCTACATGGGGATTCTCTAGATCCTCATTAAATAGGGAACAGTCTTTTGTTCATGCTGTGGATGGGGGTGGTAGCCAGGGAGAGGTTGTAGGACCTCACTTAGTGTTCCTATACGCTCTCATTTGGGATTTTTTCCCCGACCAATAGATTCTCATTTCTTCTATCTTCTTTGGTATCGTAACAGCTGTCCTGGTTTCACGTGTATTCGCAGCCTCTCATCCCTTCCCTGTTCTTCCATCTCAAAATTTCTCACGGGGGGAGCCTGGGTGGCTCAGTGGGTTGAGCTGCTGCCTTCGGCTCAGGTCATGATCTCAGGGACCTGGGATCGAGCCCCGCATCGGGCTCTCTGCTCGGCGGGGAGCCTGCTTCCCTCTCTCTCTCTGCCTGCCTCTCTGCCTACTTGTGATCTCTGTCAAATAAATAAATAAAATATTAAAATAAAATTTCTCACAGTCGTGCTTATGTTTCAGAGAGATTGTTGCCCACAGCCTTTATATCTCTACTGAATTCAGAAACAGTTTAAGACAGAGAAGCAGGAGTCAGAAGTATGTCCAGGAAACACCAATTTTATCGCTAGTAAAGTTGATGAGAGGCCGGGGCTCAGAGGTGCAGCTGCACGTGGGCTTTGTCCCAGGACGGCCCACCAGGAGAGATGGTGGGTCCGCAGAGCGGGCACATTTACCCCAGATGGCTGCCTCACACTTGCAGGAACCCCAGAATCACTGAAAGAAGAAAAAGATTTGACTCTGCTTGATGAAGAAAGGCTGGGCCTTTGAGGGGATTTTCCCTAAGAAGGAGAAAGAGGAGCGTTGTCTAGTTCCAAACAACCGGCACTTGATGTTTAAGTACAAGAGGAGACTGAGAGCATCATGGTAAAGCCACAGATTTTTAAAACATGCAACATTGGATTTTATTTATTTATTTATTTAAGATGTTATTTATTTATTTGTGAGAAAGAGAGAGAGGGAGAGAGAGCGCACAAGCAGAAGGAGTGGCAGGCAAAGGGAGAAGCAGGCTCCCCGCTGAGCAGGGAGCGGGACCCCGAGATCATGACCTGAGCTGAAGGCAGACACTTAATTGACTCAGCCACCCACGTACCCCTAAAATTTGGTTTCCAGCCTGAAATCGCTGAACACTTCACTCTCCTCCCCTCGCTTCTCCGTGTCTCCGCTCTGACCCTAGTCTTGTATTTTATTTAAAAAGTAGGTAACGTGTTTTTCAAAATTTTGATCTTTGAGGGGCCTAAATAGATAAAGGACCTTGATAGCTGGATGTTGCTAGAAAAAAAAAAAAGTAAAAGTTAGCTATTCTAGGGGCACCTGGGTGGCTCGGTTGGTTAAACGTCAGACTCTTGATTTCGGTTCAGGTCATGATCTCAGGGTCATGAGACTGAGCCCGGAGTTGGGAATCTTCTGCTTACGGCAGAGTCTTCTTGCAATTTTCTCCCCTCTCCTCCACTTCTGCAGGCTCTAAACAAATAAGTAAATATATATATAAAAAAACAAATAAAATGTTTATAAAGTTAGCTATTCTAATCTAAATCTATCATTTTTGGGTACACATTTCTCAGCTTTTAATTGTCTTATAAATTGTAATCCCTTATAATAAATTAACTCCCTTGGCAGTGCCCGGCTAGCTCAGTCTGTAGGGCATCTGACTCTTGATCTCGGAGTTGTGAATTGGAACCCCACACTGGGTGCAGAGATCACTTAAATAAACAAAATTTTAAAAAAGTAAATTAGCTCGTTTGCGTTGAAATATGTTTCCCAGTTTACCTGAAAGTATTCAACGGGAAGTTAAATGATGAATGTTCCTTAGAAATCTTTACAATTTTTTTTTCACATTATGACTCTTTTGGCCACCCTGTATGGTGTAGAGCAATTAGTTCTCTTTTTCAATCAGCCCTTTGCCTCTGTGAAGCAGATTCAAAACCATGAACAATGAAGAATGTTGGCCTCGCAGCAAGCTGTCATTGGGCTTGTGTCTTAGGTAAGACTGATGACCTACTTTGGAGACAGCTGCCCCATTCAGACCCTCAGGTCCGCAAAAAGGTGTGAGTCCCATTCTTTCACTGTGATCGAAATGACCATCTTAAAAGTTGCTCACCTCCAGACATTTCCAGAGACTACTTACTCAATATTTAGCAGAATTACTGTTGAGAGAAATAATGTTTAGCAAAGGTTGCTCAGAAGACAGTGGGCCATTTATTCTAAAACATATCAGGGTAATTAACTTCACTAATGAAAGATGAGGAACCAGATCGCAATGAATGGGTTTCGGGAGAACTGAGATTCTGTCACAGTTAAGCTAAGGAGGCCACCAAGGACATTATTACAACGCGGTGGCCTCATTGACAGGACACCCCCATAGAATTTCCTGCCTCACCTTCATACTGAGTATTGTTATGTTCTCCTTACCAGCTGGTCTGTCTGTATTTTGTAAGCCCTGTGATTTGCCTATCTACATGCTCCTTTTTGGTTTGATTAATAAAAGTTAAACTCAGATTTGTGGCCCAACTGTGACACATAGATATATCATTATAAAGAATATGCTTTTCCCTAATTTTTTTTTTTTAATTCTCAAACTTAGAGCTGAAGGAATAGTATAGGGGACACATGTATACCTTTCACCTAGATTCACTAGTTGTTAATATTTTGTCCCTTTTGTTTTCTCTCTTACACGTGCACACACATACTTTTGGCTGTTTCTTTCAAAAGCGTTGTAGATATCATGATACGTTACTCTTACTCCTGCATAAATCTCCTAAAAATAAGAATATCTATATCTAAATTTATGCATACCAGTTACAGCATATAAACTTTATCGCCTAACAATTTGTGAACACATTTCCATGTACATGAGGCTCTCAGAGTATTTGTCAAATGAATTAATGAATTTTAATGGCTGCAGACATTTCCACTATAATTTATTATTGCATATTTTAGATTTTTCCAGAGTTCCACTATTATAAATAAAGAAACACTTCTTAGTTTTTCAAAAGATTTTCCCACCTCAGAAGTTGTACTATTCCATTTCCTTTTCTGGCAATTGGATCTTCATCAATTAGTCCCCTTATTGATGCTTTTGAGTACACGGACATCTCCCTGGTCCAGTGCCTGGGACATAGAAACTTCTCAGTAGGTAGTAGCCTATGTTTTAGTAAGTAGTCAGAAAATTCCATGTCTGTATTAAATTTCAATTCAACAAATACATTTTAAGCTAATAACAAATGAACAAAATAGAAGTGCAAGAAAGAAAGAAAAAATTCCAGAAGCTACAATGCTAGTGACTGAATAATAATGGGGGAAATAATCATAAACCCCAAAGCCCCCAGTGCTTCTGGTCCAGCAATTTTTCAAATTTTTTTTTAAAGATTTATTTATTTTTTTATTTATTTGAGAGAGAGGGAGGGAGAGAGAGAGCATGGGTAGGAGTGGGGGGAGGGGCAGAGGAGAGGAGGAAACGGACTCCCTCCTGAGCAGAGAGTCTGACACAGGGCCCCTGGGATCATGACCCGAGCACAATGCAGACATTTAGCCCATTGAACCACCAGGTGCCCCATCCTTCATTTTTTATCTTCTTAATCTAGAAGTGCAAATAAATGCTATTTATCTTGCCAAGGAAAAATGTAGTGGGACTATCCGCCAAAGAGATCTTCCAGTGGAATCGTCCTTGGACAGAAGGATAGAACTAGCAATTGTAACCAGTTTTCGGGTTTTTTTTTTTTTTTAAGATTTTATTTATTTATTTGACAGACAGAGATCACAAGTAGGCAGAGACGCAGGCAGAGAGAGAGGAAGGAAAGCCAGCTCCCTGCTCAGCAGAGAGGCCGATGCGGGACTCAATTCCAGGACCCTGGGATCATGACCTGAGCCAAAGGCAGAGGCTTTAACCCACTGAGCCACCCAGGCGCCCTTGTTTGTTTGTTTGTTTTTTAAGATTTAACATTTTTTTTTAAATTGAGGCATAAGTGGCATACAACATTATATTAGTTTCGGGCGTACAAAATAATGACTTGACATTTGTATATATTGTGAAGTGATCACCACCGCAATAATCCATTACCCCACATAGTTGCAGAGTTCTTTTTCTTGGGATGAAAACTTGTAAGATCTACTGTTTTAGCTACTTTCAAATATACAGTTCAGTATTGTTAGCTACTGTCACCATGCTGTACATTATATCCCTAGGACTTACTTATTTTATTCCCGGATATTTGCACCTTTTGACCCCCTTCATGCATTTTGCCCACAACCCCCCGACAACCACCAACCTTCTCTCTTTATCTATGAGCTCCTTTTTTGTTTTTCCTTTTCGTTTGTTTTTAGATACCACATATGAGTGAGATCATGTGGTATTTGTCTTTCTCTGACTTATTCCACTGAACATAATGTCCTCAAGATCTATTGTATTTAACTTTTTTTCTTTAAAGAAAAGTTTTATTTTTATAATCAGTATTGTATGTAAGTCTTAATAACATTTGAAAGCATGTCTGTCTTTGCATTCTGTAGTTGAAGGGCCTCTACCATTGTCACCCATAGTGTGATGGGAGTCTCTCAGGGGCTCCTAAACAATTTTGCTCCCTGCTAATTCTCCCACTGACTGTTTTATTCCCTGGATGATAATATGCAATGTTTAAATTTACAAAGGTGCCAAGGCATCATATTAAATATTTTTAAGATGATGGTAATATGAGGAGGAAAAAAGTTTTCAGAATTAAGGAAGTACAATAATTTCATGATTTGAATATAGTTTGCCTACAAACCTATTTTATGTAAAAGAATCGATATTCTGTTTAAAAATCAAATCCATTTCTGCCCCTTTTCTACAAGAATGAGGGTTTTGCCCCTTAGAGATATTTGTCAAGAGCAAGAGCTTGGGTTCTTTGTGTTGAATTACTGTGTGTGAGTGAGTTGTATATAGTCCCCGGTGTATGAAAAGTTGAAACAGAAGCTATTTGGAAATCAGAGAAAAATTACCAGAGTGAGTGACTGGGGTGACAGTAGATGAAGTCATTATGAGTTAAACTTGAGGACCCAGGAACTTAACGCTTGGAGGAAAGGGAAAATATAGTGTTACAGAGGAACACCACAAGACATAAAGAAAATCACAGAGCAAAGTGCTCAGAAGTTGACCTAGCTGAGCCCACCCAGTGGAATCACCTCTTCTTGGCTCTGGGACTTGAAGGGTCCTAATGGGAGCAGCTTATTCAGACAAACTTTTTTCTCTCTCAAAGCTCACAATAGCAAGTTACTCTTGATTCTTTTTCTATAATATTTTTAAAATTTATTTGTCAGAGAGAGAGAGTGAGAGAGAGAGAGTGCACAAGCAAGCAGAGAGGTAGGCAGAGAGGGAGAGAGAATCAGGCTCCCTGCCAAGCAAGGAGCCCAGTGTGGGACTTGATCCCAGGACCCTGGGATCATGACCTGAGCCAAAGGCAGTAGCTTAACCGACTGAGCCACCCAGGCATCCCAAGTTACTCTTGATTCTTGAGTAATTCTCTAACTGTTGCTCAATTATTGGTTAAGGTAGCACTCGTATCTCCTTCTGGATCATAAGTTATATGATATATCTGGGAAAAGCTTGAAGAGCTGATATAATTACAGAGATCACTTTGAGGTCGTATGAGGATAACATGTTCTGTAAAGGGGACCGGTGGTCATGCAAAGTCACGAGTGTGACTCCAGTGAGGAAAATAGACAAGCAACTCAGGGCAAGGGTTGGAATTCACCGGGCCTGTCCCCAGAAGAATGCTGGCCAAGTCTTGGTAGCTACGTCGAATGGCATTTCCACAAAGGTTTGCGTTTTGGTCTATTTTCTCAGTGAGTCCTACAAAAAGATGGAAGTGGAAGAAAATGGAGACATAGTCAGGAGAGGTGGAAAGAATGTAACAGCTGCTCTGATAAGTATTTTCCCTGTATGTGCTTTCCCAAATGTGTGGGCACTGTGTGAAGAGCAAACTCTCACTGTCCCAAATGAGCAGCAGCACACCCATCCCATATCCATGACCATGAGGCCAAGTTTGCCTGAATGCATCTCCCAAGCCCTCCTGCTCTCTCCACATTCATGTCTGCATATAGGTTTGCTCTCTCTATATTTCATATTAATTCAGCTGTGCTCTGTGAATCTGTATTTTTGTGCTACTCAAGATCAAGGGTCTATCAGCCTTATCCACTTCTATGTCTTCAGTGCCTGGCACACAGCAGGTGGGATGGTTAGTTTTATGGCTGTGGTGTTCCTGGGCAAGCACCAGTCTGGATGTTGCTGTGAAGGTATTTGTTTAGGTGTGATTAGAATTTAAATCAGTAGACCTTGAGTAAGGAGATTGCTCTTCAGTAGATCTGTGGGTCTCCTGGGGACCAGCTGAAGGCTTTAAGAGGAAAGACTGAGGTCCTCCAAGAATGATGAATTCTGCCTCTAGACTGCTTTAACCTCAAGACTACAACATTCTCTCTTTCTTGGGTCTCCATTCTGCCTGCAAATTTCAGACTTGCTAGCCTCCATAATCATGTGAGCTACTTCTCCACACCAGATTTCTCTGTCTCTGTGTTTCTTTATATATAGATAGATATCTACCTTTATCTGTTTATCTATCTATTTATGTCCTCTTGGCTCTGTTTCTCTGAACTGAGAATGCTGGCTAATACATATTCAATAAGTATTTGTGAGAGGAATAAATAGGAGGCAGAGTGGGGATGTAGCACTGTCCTACTTGTTCTAAATAAACAAATTGTTCAGGAGTGTTGGGACAGGAGAGTCAACATTAAGACACCATTTCATGATATTAATTACCTGAGGAACTCATGGATGTATACAATGTCTTTCACAGATCTTCAAAAACTAAACAGTGGATTAAAAGATACATAATGGAGGGCACCTGGGTGGCTCAGTTAGTTAAGCACCTGCCTTTAGCTTGGGTCATGATTCCAGGGTCCTGGGATGGAGTCTTGTGTTGGGCTCCCTGCTCAGTGGGGAGTCTGCTTTCTCTCTACCCTGGCTCCCTGCTATCTCTACCTTCCATTCTCCTCACCCCCTGCTCATAATCTCTCTCTCTCTTTCTCTCTCCTTCTCTCTCAGATAAATAAATAAAATCTTAAAAAAATATATGTAATGGATATGTGGGCTCTTTGTTTTGGTGACTTAGAAATTTTAAAGGAACTGCTTTCTTCTAGAGCATGTAAGCTTACTTCAGCTCTAGTGGAGAATTCCCTTCAAACTAGGATAGAGCCCTTCAAGCCATTAAATGAGAGGAGCATTTATTGCGAATAGGTGAGCTATGATGTTTTCAGTTTGTAGTTTAAAAAGTTTAATCCAATACAAGAATAGTAGAGATAGAGAAAAATTGCATTTACCTAATTTAAGAAACATTTATAAAACATTTTGGTTTAATGAAATTATTAAGGTCTTATGTATGTTATAAATGTAAGCTATACAGAATTTCCAAAAATTTTTCATATGTTTAGCCCAAATTCATTTCAGTATTATCTAACACTGTGCCCACAGTCTTGTGTTGTGTGGTTTAGTCAAACACTATTATTTGAAAGGAAGCAAATTAGATACTGAATACTTTCTTTTGATATAAAGAAAAAAGTACTATTTAACCCTCGTTGATTATAAAGGAAGAATTATGATTTAGGAAATTAAATAAGCCTCTACCTTAAAGAGAGTATTGTGTAGCTTTAAAAGAAATTGAAAAAATATGAGTTGTTCTACTCTGAGCTCATTTTCCCATTCATTAAAACATGAGGATTTTCTATCCACTTAGTGAAGGCTGACATTTCATAACTCAATTATAATATTTATTAAAAATATTATAATTGATTTATTTCTGTTTATATTCTGTATCTTAGTTTATCCTTCACTGCCTAATGTAGAGGTCAGTAAACTTTTTTTTTTTTTTCTGTAAAGAGGCAGGTAAATAGTTTAAGCTTTATGGGCCATATGGTTTCTATTGCAAACTACCCCACAGAAAACAGCCATGTGGCTGTGTTCCAGTAAAAACTTTATTAATAAAAACAGACACTGAACTGGGCTTGATTTGGCTTGTGAAACATGATTTTCTGTCCCTTGGTCTAATCTTTTGAGTCATTTGTTTTATCTTCTGTAGTTAGACTTTGTCTTATTCAACCAGTTTGAGAATTTAACCCACTTATATTTATTTTTAAAAAATCACAAGTTGGACTTTATTTCCATCTTTGTGTTTAATGGTTTCCGTTTTTAAAGGGATCCATGTTTTTCCTTACTACGTGGGCAATGGTGCCTTTGCTTGTCCATTCTCTGGTCTCTAGAAAGTTGTGTACATTGTATTTGGTTTTACTGGTATTTGGTTTTACAGGACGTCTGAGCTGTTCAAACATGTTCTAGCTCTCGGAATTCCTGGGAAACTGTTCTGTCTTAATGGTGATAGGATTTCACTTTTCATCTTGAAAGTCAGGTGACTGACTTTGGCCAGTAATATGTGAGTGGTGGGGACACATTCCACTTTTAGGTGGTGTTTGAATAGTGAATACACAATTCACCATGGTCCCTCTTTCACGTCTCAACAATTTTGGAAGCAGAGATGAGCAGAGATGGAGCTTCTTCTGCAGCTGGTTGACTTCTTCTCCCTGGTTGACTGTGTGTCGATCCCCCCTGCCGACCTCACCACAGTACACATTGAAATAAACATTTGTGATTCTGAGTGGATGAAGCTTGACGGCTGTTTGAATGGTAATAAAATCTGTCATCCTGAGTGATACCTTGAAATGTGATGCTGCCATGCCAAAAATCTAGGAAAGTGTTAAGGGTCCAATTTAGAGCTGAGACTTTTGGTTAAATGACCACCTGTGAGGACCTGCAATGCTTATGATCAAGTAACTTCTAATTCTAAAGAAGGGTCTGCAAACTGTGGTCTGCAAACTGTGGCCCACAGGCCGAAACCGGCCCCACTCTCTGTTTTCATACAGCCCGCAGCCAAGAATGGTTTTTACATTTTCATATGATTGGGAAAAAAGTCAAAAGAAAAATACCATTTCACAATATGTGCAAATTATATGCAGTTCAGATTTCAGTGCCCATAAATAAAGTTTTCCTGGGACCCAGCCATACTCATCCGTGTCATTACTGTCTGTGGCTGCCAGAGCCCCCAGGCTGAGCAGCTGCAGCGGGACGGTGTCTCCGGCACTTAAAGTAGCGACTATCTCAACCTCCGCAGAAAGTTTGCTGTCTTCTGCTTTAGCCCCTGGAGAAAGAGGCTGGAAAACAATGTTAGGAATTGAGATATTGTGATTTGTAGAAATATATATTTGGTTTTCTTCCCTGGCACAGAGCAACTCAAATCCTTGGGATTTTCTGAGAGGAGAGCCATCACGTTGTCTTTTGTTATGTTAAGGAGGCGGCTTAGCTGGCACTTAAGGGTGGGGCTCCTTGCCTGGAGAGCCAACGTGAATGGAAGGTTGGAACTCTCATCTCCATCCCCCGATTTCCAGAGATGGTCTGGAGGTTGAATCAGCCACCAATTGGCCAATGACTTAATCAATCATGCCTCTGTAACAAAGCCTACAGAAAAATCCAAAGGATGGTGTTTGCTGAGCTTCCAGGTTGTGAACCAGTGCCCTCCTGCCTGCCACGTGTCTGTCCAAAAGGACAGACACTCCTTTGTTCAGAAACTTGCCCTGTGTATCTCTTCATCCAGCTGTGGGAACTGCTTTGCGAGTTCTGTGAGCCACTCTAGCAAATTAATCAAACCCAAGGAGAGGATCTTCGAACCTCTGATCTATAGGCAGTCAGACAACTGGCTTGTGATGGGGATCTGAAGTGGGGCAGTCTTGCAGGATGGAGTCCCTGGGAATCTGATGCTGTTTCTAAATAGATAGGGTCAGAATTGGCGTTGAATTGTGGGACACCTCACGGGTGTCAGCAAATTGCTTGGTGTTTGGGGGGAATCTGCACTTTGGAATTGGGGAGGAGTGTGTGCTGATTGCTCTGCATGGCTCAGTACTGTAAGAAAGAAATAAGCACAGAAAAGAACTGGCCAGTTAGCAAGCAAGAGTAAGAAGAATAAAAAGAATTAAAAAATTAGGGGCTTACAGCTTAATCCAATAAATAAACTACGAAACTGAGAAGGCCTTTGAGTGACAAAGGCTGATTAAAACCCAGTCTTGGGAAGGCGTCAAATTAAGGGTCCAGTCATCCCACTCATTGTTAAAACCTCTGAGTGAATTCAAGTGTCAAGGTCTAGCCTCGGCCTTGGTGCTCAGTAAAGCCTTTCCACTGAGCAGAAGAACTTGTAATCCACTCAAGATGGGGTGGGGAGGCGCGTGAAAGAGAAACAGAAGACATAGGGGTGAGTGTGGGTATGGGTGAGGGGTCCGAGGGGAGAGGCTTAGGTGGGGACGGCAAAGAAGTAGAGCAAGCTTCCTATCGCTGCTTGCAGCTGGCAGGAACTGAAGAGATAAGCTCGGTTTTGAGAGTCATGCTGTCAAAAGAACCATCTGCCTGAATGAAAACTGACCATGACAGCTGGAGACTAAACATGACCCCTGGAAGGAAGGCAGAGTCCCTACAGCCCATTTTGGGTGTGGCCCAGGAGAAAGGAATCAGCAGAACTGACAAGGGGCAGAGCCAGGGGCCCAGAGCACAGCAAACTTCCAGAACGTGCCATTAGGGCTAAGGCAGGAACACACTTCCACCCCCAGTGCTGTCCCAGAATCCCCATGGTGCAGTCACGCAGGTTGCGCGCTCCTTAGTAGGACTGGGAACTTAGCACAAGCTCCGTCTCTCTTCATCTCCATCCCAACATGTCTTAGCAAAATTTGACATTTTAGATCCAAGTTTCTGTGGCTGGTTTTTGTTTGTTTGTTTGTTTTGTTTGTTTATTTATTTGTAGATGTTATTTATTTGTTTGCAAGAAAGAGAGTGCAGGGAAGGTGCTGTTGGGGAGGGAGGGGCAAGCAGACCTGGGAGGGGCTGAGCAGAGCCTGGCTCGGGGCTCAGTCTCACAAACCTGAGCTCATGACCCAAGCCAAAAACCGACTTGGATGCTCAACCTACTAAGCCAACCAGATGCCCCTTAAATTTATTTATTTATTTAAGTAAGTTTGATACTGCACATGGGGCTTGAACTCAGGACCCTGAGATCAAGAGTTGCATGCTCTTCTGCCTGAGTCAGCCAGGCACCCCAACATTGTAATTTTTAAAAACCACGTCATTATGTAGCATTTTTCCAGAAACTGGAAAATTTTTCCAGCACTGACGTTTGTGCTCGGGACTGCACTCGGAACGGAAATAATTACGAGAAATTTCTATGTTTAGATGTCTTCAGAGAATCATTCCAGTCTCATATCATGATTTCTCTATTTCTTTACTCTTAATTTTCTCCAATTCTTTTAGTAATTTCTGCAAGGGAACCGTGGGGAGCAGTGACTGGGCAACGGTGTTGTTTAGGGACAACATGTAGCTCTTAGAGTTCTTGGGTCTTTAATCTCCACACCCAACAGTGACTCAGTGAATGGCCTTAGGCCAGACTGCTGAACATATCTGTTTCATTTCTTGGGGATGAAAGGATATTAAAAACTTTCTGACCTCTGAGGGATTTTGTACAAAGTATTACCTGATGTCAAAACTTATAATTTACATGCAATTACTGTTTCTTTGAAATAGACACCATCAAAGATCCTGGATAAGCATAGAGCAAGAAACACATTGCAAAAGTATTTCTGTTTACATGGAACCCTTCCAGGGTATTTGGGTTCAGTGGAACTTGATCATTCAGGTGTAAGTGTTTACTGTGAGCCTTGACTGATGTGAGCTCTGAGGTAGGTGTTAGATGTGTAGAGGCCAATAGAGTAGGGGGTTTTGTTCCCACTCATGGGCCCACAGGCAGGGCCAGCCTCAGACAGGATTTCCTGCTACCAAGAAGGATCCCTTTCTAGGTCTCCCAGAAGAAGGTTACACTAGAGAACACCTCTGTGACTCACTTGGAGAGGGTGCTGAGCTGGTCCTCCCAGGGTCCCCATGGGTCTGGCATCTCCCATTCTGTATCTGTCTGTGCATCTGCTCCAGGAAGATTGAGCAGAAGCTGTCATTTTTCTGAAAACCCATACTTCGACATTTTTGCCAGAATTCACTCCGCATGAACATATGGAATGATCTCAGAAGTAATCATGTGGTTATAACTGTTACAGGGCAGTGGTTCTCAAACTGTGGCCCCCAGACAGCAGCAGCAACATTGCCTTGGGATTTGTTAGAAATGCCAGTTCTTGGGCTCCATGCTAGTCCTACCAAATTATAATCTCTGGGGACAGAGTGCAGCAATTAGTGTTTTCACAAGCTCTCTAGAGGAATCGGATGCACACTGAACTTTGAGGACCATTGTTGAAGGGGATCATTTGTCAGTAGGAGGCTAGACCAGAACTACCAAAAAATGAAAACAAATAAAAGGAAAAAAAAAACCCTTTCTCTATGCTTGAAATTGCTGTGTGTGTGTGCACACACGCACGCATGTGTTTTAAATATTTATTTATTTGAGAGTGAGAGAGCGAGCGCATGTGCACCAGTGGGTTGGGGAGGGGCGGAGGGGGAGGAAGACAGAGAATCTCAAGCCGACTCCACTGTGAGCCACAGGGCTGTCTCTCAGGACTCTAAGATTACGACTCTGAGATCATGACCCGAGCCAAAACCAAGAGATGGACTCCTCCTAACCAATTGAGCTACCCAGGCGCCCCTGAAATTACTCTTATGTGTCTTTGTTTGTATGATGAATCTCAGGAGTATGGTCAGGGGTCTGATGTGGGCACAACTGAAATATCTATCAGACGTAAATTTGAATTCCAGCATGACATTTCTGGATTAATAAAGTGAAAAAAACTTTAATAAAAATGGAAAGTTTGGTGAGGCAGAAAAACAAAAAGAAACAAAACAGACAAAAAATGAAAAATTTCACTTGCCATACAACCTATAAAAAGAAACCTTATATGCAAGCTAAGGAGTTGAGCTTGGCTCCATAGACGGTAATGAGTGAAATCAGTTTTAAGCAGGGGGATGATGGGACTAGATCTGCCTTTTAGAAATTTGACTCTGGTGGCCCTTTAGGAGATTGCATGACGAGGGGTGGAAGCTGGATGCAGGGAGCTGGGGGGTAAGAATATGGAAAATTCTGGTTCTGGTCCAGATGAGCCAAGGGAGTGGGGATAGGTGTGGAGGGCAGAAGTCCTTCCATTTCTATCTCCAAAACACCGCTTCAGGCTTTTCTGTCACCCATTCTCACATACCCCACGCTAGGTTCATTTCCTGAATATTCTAGCATTCTAGGCTGTTCTGCTCACTCATACATTGCATAATTGATGTCCTTCTTTTTTTTCCAGAAATAAACTCTTTTGCATCTTTAGAGATCCAAGTCCATTTTCCTTGTCCGCGATTCCTTCCTCGCTTCCCTTTCTCTGAGTTCTTTGCTCTGTCTTCTGTATTCCCACAGCGCTTGTTCCAATATTAGCTAGAGACAGATGGGTCCATGGTCAGGGGTTATTTGTCTGTTCAGGTGGCTAGTTTGCCCTATTAGATTTTGAGCTCTTTGAGAATAGAGTGATAGATAAAGCAGGATGAGGAAGATGGGAATTGCTATTGCATGTAGTCAAGAAAGATCTCACTTGAAGGGAAAAAAAAAAAAAAAGAAAGAAAAGAAAAAGAACCAGGGGGCCGGCTGGGGTGACTCAGTCAGTTCAGTATGGCTCAGGTCATGATCTCAGGGTCCGGGAATCGATCCCCATGTTGGGCTCTGCCCTTAGTGGGGAGTTTGCTTGGGATTCTTTCTCTCCCTTTGCCTCCCTCTCCACTTCCTGTCTGTCTCCCTCTCAAATAAATAAATGAATCTTAAAAAGAAATAAAGAAAAAAAAAAAACAACCTTGTACACCTGCAAACCAAAAAGATAACCAATATAATGTAAAGCTCAGAATTTTACCAAATGGGACATAATGTTCATGAAAAAAAAAAAAAAAAGATCTCATTTAAAAAGATAACATTTGAGCCAAGACCTGAAGGAGGTGAAAGAGAGAGAGCTTTGTGGGTATGCAGGGGAAGGAGTGTTCCAGGAAAAGGAACAGCAAATGCAATGATCCTGCAGTGAGAGTAGGCTTGGCCTGTTCAAGGAATGAACGCAGAAGAGAGCAGGGGTGGGTCGGGGGGAGGTCAGACAAGTAGAGCAGAAGTCGGTTATGAAAGGACCGGTAGGATTGTTCCAATTTAGCCATTACTCTGAGTGAAAGGGAAGCCACTGGCAATTTTGGACATAATATGTCATAATCTGGTTTATAGTTTTTTTTTTTAAGATTTTATTTATTTATCCGACAGACAGAGATCACAAGTAGGCAGAGACGCAGGCAGAGAGAAAGAGGAGGAAGCAGGCTCCCTGCTGAGCAGAGAGCCCGATGTAGGGCTTGATCCCAGGACCCTGAGATCATGACCCGAGCTGAAGGCAGAGGCTCAACCCACTGAGCCACCCAGGTGCCCCGGTTTATGTTTTAAAAGTATCATTTGGCTGCTCTAATGAGAATGAACCACAGAGAGTAGGGGTGAAAAGAAAGAGTATGATAGGGAGACTATAATGATACAAAGAAAAGATGGCAGTAAGGATTAAGGTGGCAGTGGTGGAGGGCATGGGAAGTGGTGAGGTTCTGGACTGACTTCGGAGGTGCTATGTTTTGCTGTTCGACTAGATCTGGGATATATGGGAGAGAGGAATCAAGAGACTGAAAAAGGAAGCCCCTTTACACTCTTGGTGGGAATGTAAATGGGTATGGCCACGATGGGAAACAGTATGAAGATTCCTCAAAAGATTAAAAATAGAGCTCCTATATACATGATCCGGCAATCCCACTTGTAGCTAAATATCCAAAGGAAATGAAAACAGGATCTTGAAGAGATATCTGCACTCCCAAGTTCATTGTGGTGTTACTCACAAAGCTAAGATAGGGAAGCAACCCAAGTGCCCATCGATGGATGAAGGAATGAAGAGAATATGGTGTGTGTGTATGCATATATATAATGGAGTATTATTTGCATTATAAAAGAAGGAGATCCTGCCCTTTGTGTCATAATGGGGGAAACGGGAGGATGTTATGCTCAATGAAATAAACCAGACACAGAAAGACAAATACTGCATGGATCTCACTTGTATGTGGAATTATGAAAAGTTGAACTCTTAGAAACAGAGAGTAGAAGAGTAGTCACCAGGGGCCGATGGCTGGGGGGAAATGGGGAAATGTTGGTCAAAGGAACAAACATTCAGTTATAAGATGAGTAAGTTCTGGAGACCTAATGTGCAGTATGGGGACTATACTTAATAGTACTGTATGACTCAATTATTAAATATTGTATTGAATATAATACTATCAAAATTTGCTAAAAGGGTAAGATGTTAGGTGTTCTCACCTAAAAACTAAACATACCTATGTGAGATGATGGTAAGTTAATTACATTGATTATGGTAATCAGTTCACCACATCTATGTATATTTGCTACTTTTTCTTTCTGTTTCTTCTTCACATTCTCCTGAATGTTTTTATAGAATTTGTATGTTTACTGTAAAATTTGTTCAATGTTTCAATTGTTTTAATAGAAAACAAAATTATGAACATCTCCTGACTTCTATTATTTCTTCTTTTTTCCTCCATAGCATACTCCATCCCCTAAAATACCTTCAGTAATACCTGACATAACCTGGGTACAAGTAACCTGTTACCTCAATATCCATAATTCTATAGAATGTGACCCTAGTGGAGAAGGTTTCTCTTGAAGACATTTGTTCATTGTTAGCTATTCAAGATCCTTTGAAGAGATATTTTTTCCTAGCCTATGCTTTCCATGCAAAAGCAAGAATTTGCCAATTGCCAACAGCTGACAAACTGTGTGTTTACTAGAAAGGGCGGGCCTGGGAGAACTTGGCATAAAGGAGAACATCTGTCACGTTATGGAAATTAACTATACACTTCCAAAGCAAGTTTCATACAAGCCACTTCATTTGAAGTCTCTGGTGAAGAAATCTCCAATTTGGCCAAAATACTTCTACATGAGAAATTGTGGAGCTATCAGCTCATTTATTGTACTGGTCCTGTCGGAACTGAGGAATAAACACTGGCACATGCCCATCTCTTAATTAGTGTGTGTTACTGTTAACCTCTAACGTCCTAACGATCATAGGATTATCCTTTAATAATGACTGAAACGAGAACAAAGAGAAGAGCAGCACAGGCACTTCTAAGCCAAAATGGCACAGAGAAGGGAGGTTGGTCACGGGTGAGGGTGCGAGTCCTCAGGGGCTTGATGATCCGCTCTCTCTGGGTCAGGATGGCTCTCCGGGCCCCAGCCCACTTCCCTGGTCCCCGCAGACGGTACTGGTAAGGCGTGCACGGTCCAAAGAAAATTTCCATAGCCAACTTCGGATCCCCCAGGAAGAGTGAGAGCAAGTTGGGTTTCACTCCTATCTCTGAGGCCACCTCATCCATGTAATCCATGTACTGTACTCTGAGTGTGTCACGAGGGTTAGCCAGGAATCTGAAATCAGAAGGGGGAAAAAAATAAATAACTGTAAGTCAGATGACACCCCCCATCCCTCCAAGCACAATTTCTTCTAAACATCGGTGGACTTTGTATGAGGCGATAATCCACGGGAGAAAGAATGAATAGCTATTGAAAATTTCTCAGGCGTTCTTTTTTTTTTTTTTTTAAAGATTTTATTTATTTATTTGACAGACAGAGGTTACAAGTAGGCAGAGAGAGAGGAAGGGAAGCAGGCTCCCCGCTGAGCAGAGACCCCGATGCGGGGCTCGATCCCAGGACCCTGAGATCACGACCTGAGCCGAAGGCAGAGGCTTTAACCCACTGAGCCACCCAGGTGCCCCATCTCAGGGGTTCTTAACACAATATTCATACACTGTATTTTTCATTCTCAAATCCTTGCTGGGGTCTTGGATAGTCATAGGTGGGGTTCAGAAGATTTTTGTCATATTAATGATACTCTTTTCTGAAGTCTTTTGTACTTTGGTCACACATCTGATTCTCATTCAGGATATAGTCTCATGTTAGTAAACTGGTGGGAAATACGAATTATACAGGCCAGTTATTCAGGTAGATGTGACACTAATTTCATTTTCAGTATTAGTGAAATGTAATTCTTGGCCCACCTTCTTAAACCAGCTCCTGGATAACAGACTACTCTTAGGATGAACCCTTTGATCGTAGAAAACAAGCTGTGACATCCACATGGTAGATTCTCAACAGGTATTTGTTGCATAGAAATACACTTCCAACCCCAATGGTTGAGAGTAATTTTTAATTAAGAAGATTTGGTACAACCTACAAGCCTCTGATTTCATGTCAGAATTTTAATTGGATTCTGTAATGATTTGCCAACTCATTTCTCACATTGATTTATCTTTCCAACTCCTTAGAAGAGTGAACAACCCTTCATTTCATGTTTGCATTTCATACACTTTTGCACTTCTTAGGCTATGCTATGACATAAACTTATAATTGTATGCTTATATCGCATTACAAGAATTTTAAACACAATTCTGAAGTTTCCACACTGGATTATTCTGTATCCATTCTTCCCACACATACTCCATACATTTATGTTATGCTCGATTAAGAAGAAATGAAATTGATACTTGAGATCTCATCTAGGCAAATACACTCAGATTCTATGATGAGAAAAATACAGAGCATACTTGATAGGCAAACCATTCCACTTAAACGCTTTGAACTGTCTTTCACCAAGAAGCAAGTTTCTTACTCTTTTTCAATTTTTTTCCTCTTCTTTCTTATGTCATCCATCATGCCCCTCACCGAAGGTAATTTGTTCAATCCTAGGAAAGAAAGAAGATGAAGTTCCACAAGAAATGAATACCCTGAGAATCTGTTTGGTAGAAAACATCACAAATGAGTTAGTACAAGACTAGGGGAGATGGATCCAGGAGTTACTCTGGAATGCCCTCCATTCATTGTTTAATCAGGCATTCAATGCAAAGGCATATCCTTTAATGAGTTTGCACCTTGACTAGTGGAGACCTCAAAGCTCACAATGGAGGATGGACTGAAGGGAGCTGCACCCAACTGACAAGACACAAAGTAATGTGTGTGTGTAGTTCCTTTACCAGAATATTCACACTGGGTGTCCTTTAAGTAGTGAGTTACACTTGTTGATTTATGTTATGAATTCCTTTACAAATATATATTGTATCTACTAATAGTAACTCACTGTTTCCCGATTGTTGTCATTGGACAGAGATTTCATCTTAATTCCATCTTAACTCATGGAAGTCACCTTCCTATAATTCTCCTTCATTTTTTTGATGAGTGACATCCTATATTTTGAGAAATACAGAATGTTCCAGAAAATATGGGGGAATTTTTAAATGAGAAACAAACAAGCAGAATTATCACAATGTAATTGACATCATTTCATAAAGTTAGGTTTCTTGTTTTCCTTTTTTTTTTTTTTTAAGATTTCATTTTTAAGCAATCTCTACACCCAACATGGGGCTTGAACTCACTACTCTGAGATCAAAAGTTGCATACCATATGCATACCTACCATAAAGGTAGGGTTTGAATCTGTCTTCAATTCATTCTCAACCTTAGAATTAATGATGTAATAAATAATAATAGTAGTTATAACAGCAGCGGCTAATCTTTCATTCAATATTTATTGAATGTCCATAAAAGTCAGGGTGTTTAATTATTCACTTTTACCACCCTGCAAAGTATATATAAATATTCCCATTTTTATAAATGAGGAAACTGTGGAGGTCAGGGAACACGACAAGATCATACAGCCAGTACATGGAGGGGCTGAGTTTTAAGCCTGGGTTTATCAAAGGTCTTTATTTCCTGTCTATACTCTGGGTTGAGATCTTTCTTCTACTGCCCTCACTTCCTATACTATCTACTGTCCTGAAGTGCTCTAAAGAATTCTTTGCCAACAAGTGGTCACTGGTTGATATGTAAAGTCATGGTTTCTAAATCTTCATTTTTTAAAAAAGATTTTATTTATTTATTTGACAGAGAGAGAGATCACAAGTAGGCAGAGAGGCAGGCAGAGAGAGAGGGAAGCAGGCTCCCTGCTCAGCAGAGAGCCCAATGTGGGACTCGATTCCAGGACCCTGAGACCATGACCTGAGCCGAAGGCAGAGGCTTAACCCACTGAGCCACCCAGGGGCCCTAAATCTTCATTTCCATACAGGAATCCTGAAAGTTAAATAGCGATCAAATCCCAAAGTAACAAATCTCAAGCGGCACAATTTCAGATACTGTACAGGTTAACCTCAAACTATGTTTTGCAGCAGAAGAGATTTGCAATGCCTCTGAAATCACACTATCTGGATGGTCATCTTTTCTAAACATGCCTAAGGTGAGCACATACCCTTGAATACACGGACGGCCCATCGGCTCTGGAGCTCTGATGTGGGAATGGTGGCTCCCGCTGGTTGGAGAATGCCAATGAAAGCCAGGGTTGGTTTCTCCAGTTGAGGAGGGAAGACAAATTTAAACATGGAGCGCTGGCTGTCCAGTACTGTTGGATTATTTTCCAAAAAGGGGAAAGAGAAAGTATATCCTGTGGCAAAAATAACAACATCGAGGTCCTCTTCTGTGCCATCTTCAAAGATGGCGGATGTCTCTGTGAACTCCCTAACATTTGGTTTTATCAGAACTCTTCCAGATATTATGTGATTGGGTAGATCATCACTGAAAGTAGCTTGATGGCTCAGAAATCTGAAGAATAAAAATTGAAATCCAGAAAAATTAATATGTCTTTTTGGAAAGGCATTGAGTTCAGAAAATACTTTAAACATTTTTTTAGTTGACTAAGGAAAAAAAAAGACTGACATTTTTGTTTTGTAAAATATTTCCTTGACTCCATACTTTCTTGGAATTTTTACTGAATAAACATTTTGTATTTATTAGAATGACAATAACATTTATTTAATGCTTACTATAAGCAAAGACAAGATTTTGAAATGTGGTATGTAAGTTTATACCAGTGATCATATTAATATCTCACTTCTTTAAACAATTTTCTGGGGGAGAGATTTTTTTTTTTTAAAGATTTTATTTATTTATTTGTCAGGCATAGAGGGAGAGCAAGCGAGTGAGCACAGGCAGACAGAGAGGCAGGCAGAGGCAGAGGGAGAAGCAGGCTCCCTGCTGAGCAAGGAGCCCGATGCGGGACTCAATCCCAGGACGCTGGGATCATGACCTGAGCCGAAGGCAGCCGCTCAACCAACTGAGCCACCCAGGCGTCCCTGGGGGAGAGATTTTTAAAAGCAGTTGGTGGAAGTGTTCATATTAGAATAGCAAAATCAGATCATATTCTGATTTCCATTTATTTTGAGAACCTACATAGCATTTTTATAAATTTTGATGACATTATTTAATACCATTAGTAGTCTCCCTGCTTCCACCCTGACTCCCTACCATTTCTCCTCCACTCAGGAGCAGGAGTGATCCTTTTAAAATGTCTGATTATATCCTGATGAGTATCTATATCACTAAAAATGAAATCCAAAACTATGTCCATGCTGTAGCCCTAAAAATCTCTCTGGGGGCACCTGGGTGGCTCAGTTGATGGAGTTCTGACTCTGGATTTTGGCTAATGTCATGGTCTCAGGACATGGTCATGAGATCCAGCCCCACCTTGGGCTGTGCGCTTGGTGGGGAGTGCGCTTGGAATTCTCTCTCTCCCTCTGCTCCTACCTGGCTCGTGCTGTGCCTCTCAAATAAATAAATAAACCTTAAACAAAGTAAAAAATAAAATTCCCTCTGTGACCTGGCCCCTACCTATGTCTCTGAACTTATTTCCTACCACTTCCCCTCTCCCAGTGGTCTCACTGGGTTCCTTGCTCTTCCTTGAATAAATCATGTTCATTCTGGCCTTTGAAGTTGGTGCTTCTTATGCCTAGAATGTGATTCTCATCTCAGATGTTCTCTCAAGACTCACCTCCTCACTTCCTTTAGGTCCTCATTCAAAGGCTCTTTCATCATATAAGCATTCCAGAGACATCCCATCTAAAAAAAAGATTCTTCTCCCCAACTCTGCTTGCTGTTTCTTCATACCACGTATCACTCCATGTAATTGCATTATGTTTTAACCAGTTGGTTTCTCCCCTACTAGAAAGGTGGCCCAGCAAGAGCTAGGACACTGCCTGGCCTTGTCCTTCTACTCTCAGTATCCAGATACCTACTTGATCATAGTAGGAACTCAGAAATATTTATTAAGTTTATGTAGGCTGTACGCATAGTCAATTTTATGTGCTTCCACATTTATACCTTGCAACAGATAGATAGATATATAGATAAATAGGGATTACATTTTGCCAACATAAAAAAAAAAGAAAATATTTAACTATACCAGAATTAAAAGGCAGAGGCAAAATTACTTCTTTTAAAATCCTAGAACAAGGGCACCCTGGTGGCTCTCTTGGTTGGGTGTCTGCTTTTGGCTCAGGTCACGATACCAGGGTCCTAGGATGGAGCCCTGCACTGGGCTTCCTTCTCAGCTGGAAGTCTGCTTCTCCTCTCCCCCTCCCCCTCCCCACTGCTCATGCTCTCCCCTTCACATGCTTGCTATCTCTCTCTCTCAAATAAATTTTTTAAAAGTTTTTAAAAAATCATAGACATACCTGTGTTGAGGGAGCAAACCATAAACATCATGGTTAAATCGAGCATTTAATTTATTCTCTATCCATCTGTTGATTAAGAATGTAGGGCAACATTTGTTGAGGACAGCCTTAAAACGAGTGAAGAGAATAGTGTCCACAGGCATTCCATAATCCCAGACCCGGTTCCAAATCCACGCACCCCGCCTTGTGCTGAGAAACACCTAGGAGAGAATGCAAATGAATGAGAAACAGATGCCTCCCAATGTAAGACTTTCCTTTCCCAGTTTTTCTGATGTCTCTCATTTGGCTCATGATAAATGGATAACAACTATATTGACTTGTTCTCAAAGGCAGATAGACCAATAGATACAGGCAAACACACTTATACAGATGGACACATCTGACTTGGTTGCCATAGTCCCAGAGAGCTCCCCATGCCATCCTCTGGACCTCACTCACCATCCTTCCTGTGCTTTCTTCAAAGCAGTGTTTAAAGCCTGCTTTGGAGAAATCTCTTACATTGCAAATTCTGGACAAACACAATGATGCAAGAAGGCTAGCGATCAACACATTCCCACACACTGTCCACCTGCTAATTATGATATTACAGAATTTTGAATACTTAGTTAATACGTATCCCTTGAAACCTAAGTATGGAAGGAATCACAGTAAGGAGATGTATCATGTGTCATGTCAGTAAAAAATAAAGGGATTTAGAGTGGCTTTCTGGTAGTGTTCACATTTGTAACCAGTGGCAGAGCTGGTGAAGCCTACACGTTCTGGTAAAAATAAACCATATGATGGTCACTAAAGTTTGAAATTTTTATTTTTATTCCATTCTCATTTTTTAAATGTATTGCCAAGATGTCCACTGAGAAAACAAGTGTGAGGAGGTAATTAACAATCAGGATTGAAGCAGTGTATGGGTACCCCTGACATATTTCACTCAATGTTAATAACTCAGAGGGCTCTGGGCAGGGTGCATCTCGGGAAAGAAAACTGTAGGAACCAAACCTGTGAAGCTACGTGACTGAGCTCAACAGCCAGATCAGCTCCCGAATTCCCAATGCCGACCACAATGATTTTCTTCCCCCGAAATCTCTCTGGACTCTTGTATTCCCAACTGTGGATATATTGACCTTTGAACCTCTTGATTCCTGTGGGCAAGAAAGTATTGCTCAAGCCTTGGTCATTATTTCACATTATTTTTTAAAGATTATTATTGAACTCAAAGTCCATCCTACTTCTCCTTTGCTATTCTGCAAATGCTGGGCTGTGGACTCTGTCTCCCCATCATCAGACAGAATAAATCCCCATATAGTTTTGTTCTACACCTCATGTTCCGTGCTTACACTCAGACGTCTAATGCCTGCTTTCTTTTTCCTTTACTTGTGTTCTTTACTTACTTACCTTTTTACCTACTTAACCCTGCCAAACCTTCAAAGAAGAATTTGTCTCCCATTTAAGTAGTACATCTTCCTCATCCTTCATCCTTGTCATTTACAACTGCTGCTTTGGACCTACTTTCCTGTCTTGCTTTCCCAACTCAAGCATCATCCTTGTCTGGATGTTTTCATCTCTTCCTGGGCCAAGAACCCTCTTCCCACCAGCACTATTCACTCTGATCTCCAATGGGAAACAAATGCTCCACCATCACCCACCAGGATCTGAAACTAAGAGAATGTAGGAACTTTGTATTTTTGCCTAAAAATATGCTTGTATGCCAAAGCCATAAAAGCCGGTTGATTTTGCAGCACTTCGTCCATTAAAGAGCACTGAGGTCTGGACATAAGGGCTTCATTTGTTCCTCTTGTGATGCTGAACAGCTCTAGTCCCTCCTGACTGAGGGTCAGTCCTTGCCCTGTTCCTTTCTCCCTACAGAATCTGATCCCAAACTCCAGGTTTCTTTTGGAAGCAGTTCTTCGATCCTGGCATGGGTCTGATTGTTCCCAAACTCCATCTTTGCAAGTTCAATAGTCCATCAAATTTCTCAGTGTGGTTATTTCAGTATTCCCCCCTCCCCTTGGTCCCACTGCAATTCCTCTCATTTCTTGAAGACAACCCTTTTTTTCTCATTTTTATGAAACAACGAAGATCTTAAGGGAGTATCTCAACACCTACAAGTTACTGTGTGTTCATGCATCCTTCCTCTGCCATCCTTCCTCCGTCTCCTTTCCCCAGGAGGAATTATTTCTCTTCTATTCCAAAATGAACCCTTCGCCCTATGGTTAAAATGTGGGGCGGGGGCGGGAGGGTTAGGTCAAACAAATATAGGCACAGATGTCAGCTTTTTTTCTACTAGTGACATTTGCAATACGTAAAATGGAAATGGTTGCACTTCGCTCATAGAAATGGTATAAGGATCCCTTAAAATGTTCCTGTATAGTACTTGAGAAATAGGTTTAATGCTCTTCTTTCAGTATCTTTAATCGCAGCCCACCCTCTCCCATTTTTAAGGAACATCTCTTCAATCTTGTTACCTTGTTACCTCCTCAGTCTTCCTCCCTCATACAGGCAGAATCAGGTCTTCCTGGAGTCTTGCCTGTCTCTGGAAATCACAACTCAGTTGCTCTGACCAACAACATTGAGAGTTATCCTCGACGCCTCTCTGTTACATCTCACATCTGGTCCATCTGCAAATTCTATCATCTCTATGTTCACATCTACTCAGGATCTGAGCACTTCATTATATCTCCACTGCCCACCCCCCCACCGCAACCCCCACCCCCGTTCCAACCTACTATCCTTTCTCATCTGCATTTGTGCAAGAGCCTTCCCCTGGTTTCCCCACTTCTGCCTTTACCACTTCGTTCCCTGGCTCTTCCGGACACTGCTGTTGAGCAGATTAGAGCACGCATCTCCTCTCTGTGAAAGCTCCTACACCTCTTACCTCACTCAGAGTCAAAGCCAGAGTGAAAACCATGGCTCACTGTTCACTCTCTGACATCACCGCCTTCCCACCCCTTCCGCTCCCACGACACGACACATGACCTGTGAGACTCACTCCCACATCGAGGCCCTTTTACTGCTCTTCCTTCTGTGTGGTGTGCTTTCTCCCCCTACCTGCCCAACTCCCTCAGTTCCTTTGGGCATTTGCTCAAATGTCCCTTTCTCATGGAAACCTTCCCTGGCCACTTTATCCGATCTTGCATTGCAACCCCCATCCCTAAAAGCCTCCCACTTTTTCCACAGTCATTGTCTGCCACACGTTTATCCCATTTTTTGGTCTGTGTCCATCTCCTGCATGCACACTCCACAGACACAGAGGTTTTGCCCGTTTTGTTCTCTACTGAGCCTCTGGACGATTGGTGTTGGATGGGTATTTCTTGACTGAAGATTGAATGAATGAATACAGGAATATTTAAATTTCTAACGAACTAACCAACTAATAGGTTTCTCTTCACCAGTTTTAGCCTCTCTCTCTTCTCAAACACTGGGAACCAGACACTCATGATGATGGAAGGGGCGGGGGGTGGGGAGAGTCTAGAATTTCCTGAAAGCTCCAAAGGAGTCTCAAGTTCAGTCCTTTCTGAGAAGACCAAATGTATGTCCTGTACCTAGAGATGAACAGGGAGGTGCTGGGCAGGTGGATCATTCCCACACCATTCCTTATATGCAAGGTGCTTAAGCTTCCAAATAGTAAAGAATAACATGGCAGTAGCTTCTAAGATGATTCTGTGGCTATTTATAGTCATTATGTTATGCATATAAGTAGACATCCAGAAATAAAGCTAAATCTTAATATATTTTCTGTTGCTTTGATCCTACTATTTACTTGAAACTATTTTTAAAAAATTCTCGTCTATTTATTTAAGTCGCCTCTAACCCAATGTGGGGCTCAAACTCATGACCCCAAGATCAAGTGTCCCATGCTCTTCCAGCTGAGCCAGCCAGGTGCTCTGTGTTTACTCCAAACTCTTACCAACACAAAGCAACTCCCACATTTTGCTTTCCAGATGTGGAATGATGTAGCACCTTTCTCTTAAAATAGCCCAGGACTTGTGGTAATAGTGTATTAGTAATTTTAATGTTTTTAAAAAAAATTTTATTTATTTGTTTGACAGACAGAGATCACTAGTAGGTAGAGAGACAGGCAGAGAGAGAGGGGAAGCAGGCTACCTGCTGAGCAGAGAGCCCGATGCGGGGCTCGATCCCAGGACCCTGGGATCACAACCTGAGTCAAAGGCAGAGGCTTCAACCCACTAAACCACCCAGGCGCCCCAGTAATTTTAATTTTCAATTTTATAACATTATGTATTATTTGAACGGACCTGGAAAGAGCATGCTTTGCTTTACAATCAGAAAAAATAATATTGATTTTGAAAATAAGGGGACTTTCAGAGTTATAAACTTTCTTCAAAAATAACAGTAAGCAGCAATGATAAAACTCCACATCACCAGTGCCTGAGCATTCAGTATGACATACCTGGAAAGTTCTGGAGTGGCAAGAAGGGGTCGGTGTAAAGGCCAGTGCACACCATAATCCCATCAAAGACATAGGATTCCTGCTTCCCTGCGGCCTCGATGATGACGTCCCACTGGCCCGTGCAAGAGAAGTCGGAGCGCTTCCTCACACTGCGCACCTTCGACTGGGGATGAGACAGACTTGGACTTGTGACCTCTCTTCCCGGTTGCCTCCTGTCCCAGAGCTTTGGGCCTCATTGAGTCACATTGGTTATAACTACTCTCCTTTGGGGTTTCCTGAAAGGTCTTTGAAGCTACCAAGGCTTTCTTTTTTAAGTAGAGATGGAGGCCAGTGTGTCCCCGGCCGTGACCCTAAATGTAGTTGGTGGTGAGTCAACACCAGGTGCGTAGTCTCACGTTTCAACCAATCCGTCAGACTTTCTCCTGGAGGAAGTGAGGACGGAAGGTCTTGCTGACTGCTCTGGTCTCGTAGACCTAAGCTCCCAGACTGATCCGGTGTGCCTTACTGCCCCTCACTCTGGTCTGGCTCTTGACTCTCCCCTGAGACTCCCTGCCCCACTTACCAGAAACCGGATGTGCTTTAGTAGGTGAAAGTGTTGCACGTACATCCTGAGGTACTCCATGATTCTGGAGTTGTGCAAGTAGTTGGGGAAGTGATCAGGGAACGGGTAATCGCTGTAGGTCATCATCTCCTTCGAAGTGTTGCTGGTGGCAGATTCGTAGATGCTTGGCCTGCCACTCTCAGCCTTCTCCTACCGAGAAAAAAAAACGACGTTCCCTGTCTTTTAGAACACAAGAGTAACAGTTAAAAAATTCATTCCTTTGTCAAATCATGACGAATTCCTTCAAAGAAAGTAAAGTGGCTTTTGCAGTACCTTCGCTAAGAGATAAGATCCTTTGTCATAAATGGTTTAAAAGAACAAAGAATTTTGTGGGGCAACAAAAAGAAAAATAGGAAATGATGGAAAGAACACAAAAAGGACATGAGAAGAAAAACGTCTTTAGAATACCGGAGAGTGAAAATAGGCAGAGGAGGATGGGGCTTTCTCTCTGCCGACAGAGCTCCGTGGAATCGGAGTCCTGGCCAGAGGGCATCCGAGACCCCTCCTTGTTTGTAGTGATGGGGAGAGCGCCTTAGTACAGGAGGCTTTCTTTTTTCATTTCTTGCTTTTACTGGCGATTTTTTTCTAATTACAAAAGCAGCACATGTTTATTACAATTTTGTAGGAAATCACAGAGATGAATCTCATTCTTAATCACTTTATTATTTATTTATTTATTTATTAAAAAGATTTTATTTATTTCTTTGAGAGAGAGAGCATGAGCAGGGTAGAGAGGCAGAGGGAGAAGCAGACTCCCTGCCAAGCAGGGAGCCTGACATGAGCCTGGATCCCAGGACCTTGAGATCATGACCTGAGCTGAAGGCAGAGGCTTAACCGACTGAGCCCCCCAGGTGTCCCTTGATGATCACTTTAAATGTTTTGATATATATCCTTCTGGTTTCAGTCTCTCTGTCTGGTTTCAGTCTCTCTGTATTATCTACTTATCTATATGCATACAGACAGGAGATAGTATTTTAGCACTTTTAAATGTCATAGTTTATAATTATATAAATAATATAACAATATTACATTTTATAACTATATAGCTGTATTTGATAGTATATAAAGGTATACTATATAATAATATATAAAATATACTATATAATAGTATAGAATTATATAATATATAATCATATCTATTACCTAATTCAATCCTGTGAAGCACTTTATTGTCCTCATTGTGCAGGTTATAATAGGAATCCATACAACACACTCTATCGGTTACGTGCGTTAGCAGCCATTTCTGAGTTTTCTTTTTTTTTTTTAAAGATTTTATTTATTTTTTATTTATTTGACAGAGAGAGAGATCGCAAGTAGGCAGAGAGAGGGGGGAGGCAGGCTCCCTGCTGAGCAAAGAGCCCGATGTGGGGCTCGACCCCAGGACCCTGAGATCATGACCTGAGCAGAAGGCAGAGGCTTAATCCACTGAGCCACCCAGGAGCCCCAATTTCTGAATTTTCTTAAAACTCAGGCTAGACGGGCACCTGAGTGTTCTTTCAAGCAGGGGGCCTGCTTCTCCCTCTCCCACTGCCCGCCTGTGTTCCTTCTCTGTCTGTCTCTCTCTGTCAAATAAATAAATAAAATCTTAAAAAATAAAAATAAAAACCAACCAAACAAAAACCCAGGCTAGATATCTAAGTAATTTAAGGCTAAGAAAAAAAAATACACCATCCCTTAAAATGTGTTGTTTACTCTTAGAAGAATTTATTAGAATCCAAAATATAATCATCTTAATATATGTACACAGAAAACACAGTTGGGGAAGAGATTAATTTTTTTCTGTATCTTTTGTATATTATTGGTGACATAAAGAATCAGTAATGCAGGTATTCTGAATATTCTAAACGTGAAGCCAGGAAATATGGAATCTAATTCCTGCTAAAGTATATCAAGTTTTTTTTTTTTTTTTAAGATTTTATTTATTTATTTGGCAGAGAGAGGTGAAATCACAGTGAAATCTGTGAAAATTCTGTGAAATCACAGAAGCCAGGGACAATTTGTTTTAAAAGGCATTGGTTTTTGACCTTTTTATTTTCTTTTATTATTAAAAGATTTTATTTATTTATTTGACAGAGAGATACACTGTAAGAGAGGGAACACGAGAAGGGGGAGTGGGAGAAGGAGAAGCAGGCTTTCTGCTGAGCAGGGAGCCCGATGCGGGGCTTGATCCCAGGACCCCGGGATCATGACCTGAGCTGAAGGCAGATGCTTAATGACTGAGTCACTCAGGTACCTGGTTTTTGACATCTTTAGATCCCCCAGAAAGCAAGAAAATTTAGCACAGGAAGTTCATCTGATTTGACACCGTGGATTGGTTACAACAGTGAGAGCAGCTTTCTGGAAACACTGGTATGCCCATCAGGTAACGGTGGCGGAGACATGACCCAGGGGTGAGACAATGCAGAGTAAGCACATGTTTCTCCTTCAGGAAGCCAGACTATGGAAGGAGGAACGACTGCTGGAGTATCATCCTTGGGGGAAGGAAGGATTACGATTCAAAGTATAGGTACAGGCACTAATACAAATAATACTTAGTAGGCTAGTATCTGGGGATAAGAATCTTCGCATTCCTATTTCCCAGATATGGAAAAGATGTCATCACACATACGGAAGCACAGTGTATTCAGACTTACCTTGTATCTCCACAGTCCTCCAATGTCGTCGCTTCCCTCAAAACAGGTGGGCTCCAGTCCCTCCTCCAGACAGGTCTTAATGGCGCCCAATCCACTGACCCCAGCACCAATCACTGCAATTCTTTTTCTTGGCATTGTGTCTTGTATCAGGGAATTTATTAGTAGAAAATTAGATTTTTATTATCATGTAATTTTTTTCTATAGTGCAAGATCATTTCCCCCCTAAAATTGCTAGCTAATGCCTTTAAGAAATGTCCTACTCAGTGTTGTTATCCAATTCAAAGTCTCTCTCAGTGACAGAAGACCCTGCTTCACACCAGACTTTCTTTTCCAAGTACAAAGTAGATTGCTTTAAAAATAAATATATATTTGACTGCTGAAGTTATACACACACACACACCTTTCCATACACAGATTTTACCCAAACTGACTTTTAATGCCTTCCGCTAGTACTATCTGCTTGCCGAAACACTCATACTGGGTATCCCCACAGTTTACTTTTGATTTAGGCCAGAGAATTCCTACTCTTCCCTGGGACTGGGTTGGAAGTGGGGGGGGAGGGGGAGAGAACTCCAACAGAACATTTCATCAAGTAGATCTCACTCATCACCCTCTTCTTGGGGCAGAGCACAAGCTACCCGTGTAAATGGTCTTCAGAAAAGCACACCCACTGCCTTCATACCAAAGATGCATCTTCTGCCATTCACTCATTCAGGAAACATTTACCGTACCTGCTGTGTGACAGATACTACTTTCGTTGAGCGAATACAGCAGCAAACAGATCTGACACTGTTCCCTGAAAACAGGTGGATAAAAAGGAAGTAAATCGGTAGTAAGAGGAGGAGGATGGGGAAAAAGGAAGCAGGGTATTGTTTTCTATAACACGGTCAAGGAAGGACTCCCCGATGACACTGAAGCAGGAAGTGAGAGACCAAGTCTATTTCTGAAAGAGAATTCCAAGCAGAAGAGTCTGAGGCAGAAACATGCTGGGCACTTTTAAAGAAAAGCAAGGGGAGATTTGTGAGTGGGTGCCAAAAGGGTAGAGGGCATAACGAGGTCGGAGAGGAAGCATTTGCTGCCGGTGTCAGCATCAGAATCAGTCTCAGAGGTCAGAGCAGGCAGCGCACTTTCTCAAAGGAGGGAGCAAAGGAAACACACAGACAATACCAACAGGTACTGAGATGCCACTTACCACCGAGTGCCTCTGAAGACACTATCCTCCTCACCCTATCTGCTCTCCGAGATTGTTTCATTGTCTTCTGTTCAGCTGAGCCATGAAGAAACAGAGCCCTTCCATCCTTTTCTTTTCTTTTTTTAGGAAATAGAGTTTTCTTGGGGCACCTGAGTGACTCTGTAGGTTAAGAGTCTACCTTCGGCTCAGGCCATGATCCCAGGGTTCCAGGATCTAGCCCCACATTGGACTCTCTGCCCCTCCCCTGACTCATGCTCTCTCTCTCTGCCAAATGAACAAATAAATAAAACCTCCACTAAAAAAGAAAGGAAATAGAGTTTTCTCTTTTTTTTCCCTAAAAGTTTTATTTTATTATTTACTTGACAGAGAGAGATCACAAGTAGGCAGAGAGGCAGGCAAAGAGAGAGGGGGGAAGCAGGCTCCCTGCTGAGCAGAGTTTCCTCCCGATGTGGGGCTGGATCCCAGGACCCTGAGATCCCAGGATCTGAGCCGAAGGCAGAGGCTTTAACCCACTGAGCCACCCAGATGCCCCAAGAAATAGGATTTTCTCAAGAGAGGTCTCCTTCACTATCATCTGGCAATTTTCTCCCTGTACCTTTGTTCTTTACTCTGAATTTTTTCTGAAGGAGAAACTGAATGGAATTCTGTACTGCATTTTAGTGAGTTTATGTTATAGTGGATTAAGGCAGCTATTAAAATATGAGACTATTTTTTTAGTCTGAAGTTCCTTGGTAAATTCTTTTAAATTAAGGCTTATTAACATAATGCCGTACCACTGACGTGTTGCTACTGCTTGAAAATTTATCCAGAGGCTATGGGCAATGAGTTTACCCAATGACAGCAGCAAAGATCCAAATAATCCCCCTGAGTACAGCAGTTAATGCGTAGGTTTTCCAAGCACTTAGCAGGACTATAATATCCACCAACACCCTGGGTCACAAAGTAGCAGAATGAGAGCATAGTAACAAAGAAATCACTATCCACAGAAAATACAGGGATAACGAATATTGCATTTATTAATTTGAAATGTTGCATTTATTACTCCAAAATGTAGATCCAAATACATAGTGCCCATTTTTAAATGCCAAGGCTATTACGTTTCACTGGGATATGTACATTTGTTCAACAAATCACCTCTCAAATGTCAAAAATATAGTCAAGTATTTCTCTCCTAGGTATTTAAATTCCCTGGCTGTTGAAATAAAAGGCTATTAGCACAGGCAATCTATGTTTAGTGTGTCGTGGGTGCATCCTTGATCATTTATACCCTCTTGTGCTTCCAGCAGCTCCCCTTAAACTCCAGTATTCCATCCCCTAGGTCTCTTTAGCCCCTCATCTGAAACAAACCCAAGTGAAACCTCTGTGGGTCAGATCTCTCTCCAAAGTGTAGCAGAGGCTGACGCCAACCTGTCTTGTTCCCCGCTGGAAATGGTAATGAGTTGCTTTTGGAATGAAGTCTTGGTCCATTTTTCCTTCCCTTGTGACCATCCCATACTCATTAGCTAGCCTTTTTCTTTTTACTGTGTATATAGAACACAGGGTATTTTTCTAATCATGCAGCTATATGACATACAACAAAAATATAAAAATCTCATTAAGCCCCAATGTCTTCAAGGAAATAAAGGTCATAAAACTAACCTGTAGTAAGAAGAAAAATAAAAGCCGATTTGCTCCCGAAATCTCCTGGCACCGAGGTAGAGAAATAGACTCCTAATTCCGTGTCTTTTCGGGAGACTACTGGCTTCTTCTTTGCTCTTCCCAACACTGAGGTAGCCCACCAAGGTGAGTTTTATGCAATGACTAATTTGCAAGAACTCCGCCCCGTGTCTCTCTCCTTTCCATCCAGCTTTTAAAGTTGGGGTTCAGGTAAGAAGCTGGCATATTGTCAAATTTTCAAAACATAGTAATTGTGTTGGTCTCACAAAGTCTAATTAATCAAAGTTAACAAGAAGCCCAGAAGGAATTTCTTGAAGACAGTATACAGCTTGGAAATTGAGCTATAGTGAAACTTGAAAAACATGTGGGAGAAATTTCAACTTCTTAGATGATAGATAATGAATATAAAGTCATTTCGGTTGATAGAGCATTATCACCAAAGCTAGAATAGGATCTGGGAGCGATTGACCTAAAACATACACGTACATGACTTTTTATTTATTTCTGACTAGTTTTTTAAGGTAAATTCCTACATCTGTGATGGCTGAGTCCAAAAGCATTTGAGGAACAGTTTTTCAGATCTCTGATACATTGTTTCTAATAAAGATTTAAACAGTTTCATGATGATTAAAAATGTTTGAAGATACCCTTTCTCTCCTCCTTGCTAATTACATAAATATTTCATTTTCTTAATGGATCTGCCATTCTTGGAATATCAGTGAGTCTAAACTCCATTCATATATTTTTGGTGCATTTGTATTTCTTCCTTAGTGAATTTGATGAATATCATCTCTACATTTTTCTACTCTTTTTGTTCAAAGAAGTCTTTTAACATTATAAATAGGAATGTTTTCCCTCTCATACACTTCCCAAATATTTTCTCTTGTTTTGTCATTAGCTTTTAAAAATTACATAGACCCCCCCCCCATTTTTACCAAATGAAATATATTTTTCTTCCTTTACAGTTACTGGCTATTGGGTCATACTCTTAGTCTTCCCTATCAAGACTGTAAAATTATTCATCTATATTAATTATGTTATTTATGGTTTTATTTAATTTTCTGATCCTTCTAGAGTTCAATTTTTTTTTTTTTTTGAGAGAGAGTGTGCACAGGTGAGTGATTAGGGGAGGGACAGAGGGAGAGGGGGAATCTTAAGCAGCCTCCACATCAAGCGTGGAACCTGACATAGAGTTCAGTCTCACAACCCTAAGATCATGACCTGAGCTGAAATCAAGGGTCAGACACTTATGCCACCCAGGGGCCCTCAGAGTTCAATTTTGATAGAGTGTGAAGTAATACTTCATGTGATCCTTTTTTCCAATAATCACCAGGTCCTTCTGCCTATTTTATCAAACAAGACATCCCTCCCTTATTATATTAGAAATGCCAGTTTTATAATATTCTCAATATTTATATGTTTATCCTCAATATACATCTATTGTAGATATTCATTTTCTGTCCCACTATTGCTTCTTTTTATTCAGATATCAAGACCAGACTGTTTAAATATTATTGTTTTAAAATATTTTTCATATTTACCTATTTAATAATAATATATATAATAAAAATATATATTTATAAATATATAATAAAATATAAATAAAAATATAATAATAAAAACAAGAGTTGTTCACTTAACTGACTGTGCCACCCAGGTGCTCCTAAAAATAGTGAGTTTTGATTCCTCCCTAGGACCATTAGCTTTAGTACATACAGGGTGAAGTCCAGAGGGATGCTCAGCGTTAAGTTCCTAACACTCACGTAGATTTGAAAACCACCAAAGTAAGTCATCTTCTAAGTAATAAAAACTAAATTTGTGTCCTATGGTAAAATGGTTTTTACATGGGCTCACAAATTTTTTTTGTTGATTTCTAGTTACCTATTTGAGTATTACTGGTAATAGTATTTTTTCTATTGTATTTTCAAATTTATTTATTGCTGGCATAGGAAACTATATAAAGTTATACTTTTTAATAGATCCTATACACACATAAATTCAATCATTTACCCAACTACCATTCATTCTAAACATTTCATAGATTCTCATGTCAGTCCAAATAAAGAATCAAAGAATCAAAATGATAATACCATTTAGTTTCTCCCTTTATGATAAATATTCCTGCATTTTTCCTCTTTTTGACTGAATTGTGTGGAGTTTTCAGAACAGGGGTGCCACGGTTGCTCAGGCAGTGAAGCAAAATCGAGTTTCACATCAGGCTCGCCACCCTGTGGGAAACCTGCGTCTCCCTCTGATCCTACCCTCTCTCGTGCTCTCTTCCACTCTCTCTCTCAAGTATAAATCTTAAACAAAATGTTAGAATTTTCAGAACAATTTCCAACAGAAGCAGTTACTGAACATGTTCCCTGTGTTTCACCCTTAATGTATGACACTGACTCCCGATCTAAGAAATGTATGCTATATCATGTGAAGGAAATATTCTTCTCTTTCTAGATAGGTGTGTGTGTGTGTGTGTGTGTGTGTGTGTATTAAATCAGGACATGGTATTCATTTAATTAGATGCATTCTTGAAGCAATTAAGATAATCATAGGGTTTTCTAATTTCATCAATTGCTATAATGGATTATATGAAGAGATTTCAAATTTGAACCATATTTGCGTTTCAACATTAAATCTTACTTCATCATGATATGCAAGTATTAAGCAATGTTGAATTTTATTTCTCAAACTTCCTTAATGGTTTCAAATCATGACTAATATTGGCCTATTGCTTACTTTTTTTTTTCTGTCTTTGGCAAGATTATGTGATCTTTGTTATTAGGGTTACGAGGAAGCTTTCATATTTACCTTACACTTTGAGCAGTTACATAGTTTGGTAATATCCATATATTGAAAACTAATACTAATTTTTCTGGCCAATCCTCTAAGCCCAGTTATTTTTTTGGAGATAATTTTTATTTTTAAACTTTTTGTTTTATAGGTTTTATACTTTTTCATGTACAATTAATATTTATTTTCTTTGAAGGTTATTTCTTTATATGTTTCAATATTTAAGCTAGTGTTATATGTAATCTCATTTTATGGCTTTTTAAAAATCTCTGTTGATTTGTAACTGGCTCTTCTTTACTCATTTTGTATAGTGCATTAGCTTTAAAAATTAAATAAAAATTTTGACTAATTGCAGAGCTATACCAACCAGTTCCCAATGGAATAAGGAGCTGGCATCAGGAGATAAAATCAATGTACTACTCCAAGACAGGCTTGCACAACAGCCTAAAATTAGTGAACATCAATCAGAGGCTCAAATAAAACTTTGTTCAACATCTTCTTGTTGTAACACTCCCTTCCTGGCCCCTTGGTTTATCTCCTTTGGTTCAAAACTCTTCTTTGAGATTCAGAAAATAATATGCAGAAATGTCTATGTCTGTAGTTCTAAATCTGAAACCAATGCTCTTCAAGGTGTGTTGCATGGGACTCAGGAGTCCATGGACCTCCTGAGGATGTCTTCAAAGATTATGCACATGTGAATTTGCGTTTTTCTGGGGGGAAATATCCTGTCTTCACCTTCCTTTTAAGGGAACGTGATATAAGATGCAAAAATATGAAAAGATTCTTGTCTATAGTGAACTTACAAAAATTTTAGGAACCCTAAACCACTAATTTAAGTGATCAAAAAAGGAGCTAAAAGATAAAGGCATTTGAGAACTTTCTCTCTTCTTGCAGTGCCTGGGATAATGCTACCTCACAGGAGGTGACAATAAATATTTATTGGCTATTTATTTAGTCAAGGCTGATATTGAATGATGACATAAAGTTGACAGGAAATACAGTGCTCTCAGGAAAGGGCAGAACATTTTCATGCCCTCCAGTGTTCTTGAGGGAGCAGGAGGCCACTAGACTTCCCAATGAACTTAGAGCTGTGGAGCTGGGCTGTTGACCGGCAAAGCCGGCACCTGTGTTACTATTGTTACTTCCTGACTGCTCCGCAGAATGAAATATCTCAAGACAAATATAAATAGACAAATATAAATATAAATTTATTTCTTTTTTTTTAAAAGAGAAGTATTTTTTTAAAAATATTTTATTTATTTATTTGACAGACAAAGATCACAAGTAGGCAGAGAGAGAGAGGAGGAAGCAGGCTCCCCACTGAGCAGAGAGCCCGATGCGGGGCTCGATTCCAGGACGCTGGGATCATGACCTGAGCCGAAGGCAGAGGCTTTAACCCACTGAGCCACCCAGGTGGCCCCCTAACTTACTTCTTGAGGGCTCCATATCACACTCTGCAGTTAAGGACACCCTTGAAATGAAATAGGCATTAACAGATCTAAAACAGAGAGAAGGGAAGCAAATCCTTGGGTGGGAAGAAAGCAGCATGCACAATGCCCACCTACGGTTGTTCTTAAACCCAGTCAAGTGGGGACCCACTAGGTATCACATGCGCAGTGAAATTCTATCAAAAGGGTTTAGAAACCAAAAGTTTGAGGTCACACAATGAAGGAAATGCTGAAGTCCACGGAAAACACTGCAGCTCCCTTGTTCTAAGGATTTCATCTTGGCTTGTGTCCTTAGTCAGAAACATAACTCCTGAACCGCCTTATGGTACATCTAATTATGGGAGCGGTTCTAAGAACTGAATCTGCCCCAGATTCCTATAGTTATGTTCTCAGGTGCTGACTCAAGTGTTGCTTTATAACTGATGCAAAATAGATTAGAAAGTTACATAATAAAGTTATCTAATAAAGTTTTGTCTCGTATTTCATGGTAATGAATTGTGACATTATAACACACCTTAATAACTTTGTATTAAATCTTATTAGCCCATTAAAATCATTGCCAATATTTCTTCAGTTAATTAAAACCAATGAGTTTATTTAATGGGCTATGTGATTATTATAATTAATTAAGGACAGGCAAGGTAAAATGTGTCTGAACTAGGGGTTTGTGATTTTGTGGAATACGGAGAAGGCGAAGTCCCTAAAATCAGCACCTTCAATTCCTTCGTGACCTCCTGAAAGAGAAAGCAAAAAGGTAAAAAGTTACATCTTCAATAATTAATTTATATCCACAGGTATATACACTCATCTTGACTATAAAGTTATAGGTTATAAATAATGATGGTCATATTATGCATTTTTTCTTAAAGACAGCTGAGTCCATCGATTAAGTATTCCAACAGAAACTAAATACCAAAACGAAGCAGTTGGAAATATTGCATCCAGGAGAAAGCACTGCACTGTGGGTCGGAAGGATGGCTCATCTCTCCATTTGTTGCTGACACCTGTGTGAATCTGAGCAAAGCCTCTTTTTAAAAAAAATGTGTAAAGTAGGAATGATAATATATGAATATGAACCTCACAGAATTATGAAATGGTTTAGACAAACAGCTATACTTAGAGATATTTTCAAAAATGGAACATAACTTATAAATTTGGTTTTTATTACTTAGAAGAAGATTTATTTAGGTGCTTTTCAAATCTAAGTGAGTGTTAGAATCACTAAGGAACTTAACGCTGAGCGTCCCTCTGGGATTCACCGTGTATGTACTGACACTAATGGCCCTAGGGAGGAACCAGAACTCACTATTTTTAGGAGCACCTGGGTGGCACAGTCGGTTAAGTGAACAACTCTTGATTTCAGCTCAGGTCATAATCTCAGGGTTGTGGGATCAAGCCCCATGCTGGGCTCTGTGCTCGGCGGGAAGTGTGCTTGTCCCTCTCCCTCTGCTCCTCCCCTGTCTCTCTCTTTCTCTAATGATAAATGAATAAATAAGATCTTTTTTTTTTTTTTGAATAAGATCTTTTAAAAATACATATTTTTATTAAGCTACCAAGGAACTACAGATCTATATTACCAATAAAACAGCACCTTCTATTTCCCAGATACTTTGAAAGGCAGGCACTTTCTCACATTTGGTGTCACTTTTAGCCCTACAAGAGTTCTGGATATTATTGTCTCCACCTGATAGATGAGGAAAGATTAAATGACATGCCCACAGTCCTCCAGGTCACATAATTGTTGAGTGGCAGAAATCTCTTTAGAAACCCAAGACTGTCAGGAGTCAGAATCTTTGCCAGTGGTTTTCAACTTTCAGGCGTTTTTGGCGCATTCTAGGATTAGAATTTCTAAAATTATACTTGAAAAGATTAAAGGACTTAATAAATTGAGACAAGCCACGGCTGGAGTGTAAGAGTGCCCTTCTAAGCAGACCAGTGTCCCTTGGCTGCCCATCTTTAGAGGACGCTGTCGGAGCTTGAGAGAGGAAGAGGGAGGGGGTAGGGGCAGAGAGAGGGAGAGCGAGAAATCCCCAAGCAGAATCTACACCAATGGTAGAGCCCACCGTGAGGCTCCATCTTGGGACCCTGAAGATCATGATCTGAGCCAAAATCAAGAGTCTGATGCTCAATGCTCAGCCGACTAAGCCACCCAGTCCCCACTGTGCTTTTTGTTTCTAAGTAGATGAAGATTCTCAATGTCTATCTGACATTCATGACCCTAACAAACTGAGTTCTTCATTTGACAAAAATTAATTTTGCACATTGACCAAAATTTGATGCACACTGAAAGGTTCACAGCCCATAGCTCCTCCATGAAAGCATCCCTCCTACCTATTTAAGACAGGCAGCATTTGTGTGTGTATGGCAAGGGGGTGATGGAGAATTCTTATGCTAAACATAATCTTTTACTTAAGGTCTACTATCAACCTTCTTTCATCCTCACTTAACACATGCCTTTTGCTTTATCTGAGCTTAGATATCCGCCCCCCCCCCCAATTCAGAACACCTTTAATACTGTAAAAGTCATTTCTGCAATGAGTTGGAATGTTCTGCCCATGTGGGATGAGACTCTGGTCTGCTTTGTAAACAGGGCAGCGTTTCACATGGTTGTGTCTAACAGGCTTGTACACAGACCCGGGAACATCTTCTCCGTATGGAAAGCAACATCCTTGAGGTGTACACTAGGTTAGAGAGGGAGCTTTTTTCTTGCTGTCCCTTTGCCCTGAACTCTAATTGGGCAACCTTTTCTTTAGTCTTCTCTTCTCCTGCCTTAACATATAAAGCAAGTTTTCTGCCTCCTACTATTTTTTTGCTATTTTTTTTTTTAAAGACACTTCCAAAAGTTTTCTACTTTTCTTAAAATCTTACTTCAAAACTGTACCATGTAAGGTATTTCGGTAGCATAGATGATTACAGTATTTTGTATTGTAAGGAAAGTCTTAAGTATTTTGATTTAATTTAGGTTGGGGAGAGCTGTCAGTATTGAGCATTAACTATGTGCCAAGTATGGTTAATACGCACTTTATAAACATAATCTCATTTAATCCTCACCATGACCCAATTATAAAAAACATTATATCCATTTCATCAACAAGGAAACAGGCTCCAGGGAGACTAATTGCCCAGGAAATGGTAGAACCGAAAGGAAACCCTTGATTATTTAAGTTCAAATTCCCTCCTTGTCACTCTGATTTAGCAGCCTCTTTCATGATTTGTCTGTTGGTTTTAAATAAACAGCCACAAATTCTTTGATATTTCTCCTCTTGAGGGGTAGGACCTATGCCTCTTCCCCTTGAATCTGGGCAGGCCTGTGACTCACAATCAATAAAATGCGATGAAAGTGAACGCACATGGGGCGCCTGGGTGGGTTAAAGCCTCTGTCTTCTGCTCAGGTCATGATATCAGGGTCCTGGGATCGAGCCCTGCATCAGGCTCTCTGCTGGGCGGGGTGCATGCTTCTGCCCCCTCCCCTGAGTCCCCCCCATCCTGCCTGCCTCTCTGCCTACTTGTGATCTCTATCAAACAAATAAAAAAAAAATCTTAAAAAAAAAAAAAAGGAAAGAAAGAACAAGAAAGTGAACACACAATTTCTGAAGCTAGGTCACAAAAAGTGATGCAATTGTCTTAGTCCCTGGGACACTCACTTTGGAGGCCTGGGTTTCCATGTGAGAAGTCAAGTTCTGAGGCCACCACACTGTGAAGAAGCTTGGGACGCTTGGAGAAACCACAACTGGCAGCAACGTCAATCACCAGATGGCGTGAAAATGCCCCCAGATTTCTAGCCCCCAACTGCCATGTCTTTCCAGCTGAAGCCTTAGACATCACAATGCCGAGACTGTAATTTTTACTATGTCTTTTCTTTTTTAGTTCTAGACCCACAAAATCTTTTCTCTCTCTCTCTCTCTCTCTCTCTCTCTATATATATATATATATATATACATTTGTTTGTTTGAAACTTCTAAGTTTGGTGGTAATTTGTTTCGTGGTCATAGTAACCAGAACAATGGACTGCTATATACCTGCCCAGACATGTCTTTCTCCACTTCTTCCACGAAAGTCAATGTTTCTTCTTTAAATTCTAAGTTACTCCCTCTATCTGCAATGATGGACCCCCACAGAAGCTCTCGTCATCCTTCAGGGTACAGCTTTTGTGTCTCCTACTCTAGACACCCTTCAGTGCCAACTCTCCCTGGGAAGAGTTCCTCCTCGGTGAGGCAGTATGTCCTCCACGAAACAGGAAGAATGCTCCAGAGTAGGAATGGTCCAACTTTTATCTCTGGGGTCTAAAATAGTGTCAGCACACCATGCACACTCAAGAAAAAAAATGAGTTAACAGCTTATGAGTAAAATGATGAATTAACTAAGAGAGTATGAATCAGTAAGTTGACACGGTGGGGTACCATAAGAAAGATATACAGAATGTAGCCTCGATAGCAAGGAAATAGGAGAAGAAATCTAATCTTATGAAGAATTTTAAATACAGACATCAGTGTTCAGGTAGCACCCATGAACAATTTAATGTCTGGTGTTAATAATTTAAAAGAAGCGGTCTGTGGTTAATACATAATTTAGAGATGTAGCAAAATGTTTATCTTATATATACATAACTTGGATTAAAAGAGTTCAAGGCATCAGTAAATATCTTTTACATGTTGCAAGCAATAATTTTATATTTGCAAACAAAGACAGTTGGATTTTATAATATTGTTTATAAAAAGTTTCACCAGGGGAGTACATGGTATAAAAAAGTCAACTGGAAATTTTAGAACCAAACGTATAACATTTCTGCTGCCATCCATGAAGGATTAAATGCAATGGAGATTGCCCTTCTACCATAAATAACCAGCAAACCCAAGAAAGTATATTAGACAGTTATTTCCAGACACTGGGTTCCAGATCATTGAGAAAAGGAAACAGATGAGATAGATACCCCTTACCGTTGTTCCCACTTACTGTGTAAAGACGATCCCCCGGCCACAGTACAGGAAGAGGAACCAAAGAGAATCTGCTGGTCTCACTGAGGTGAGGAGACAGAGGAAAGAGTTCAAGATGGGAGGCAGCTAGACTTTCTAGTTAGAGGAGGTCGTTGAGCAGAAAGAGGACTCTGCAGAGTTACCCAAGTGCCCCCTTGAGTCTTTGCCTGAATATTAATCTGCACATGCATGGGATGAAACTCCAATAGGCTGGGGGGAAAATAAACGTACGAAAGCAATAAGCCAAAAATTCCCCAGAGCTCGTGCAGTTGAACTAAATAATAGCCACAAAATTCTTATTTTAGCACTCTTTAATTCTCTAGAACTCTCTGCCCCTGAACTATCTCCAGGTTAACTCTCTATGCCTTTTCTTTTAAACTTTCCTTTGTTCATTCATCTGGTTTTAGGTACAAAGATTATCATATTCTGTGGCCAAATGGCTGACCCATGGGGCTCCACAGTTAAGTAGGACTAGATCCCAGCACTAGGAACACGAACAAAGGCAAGGAGTGCAAGTGAGGAAAGCTAGCTCATGCATTTCAACACAGTGCTCACGGGTGTCCCATGTGTCCAAACAGAGGCCAGAGCCCGAGTGTGTGTTGGAGCAGGTGGGAGATGTTGGGGGTGAGGGAGGGGCAGGACGGAGCTGGGGTTTCACTCATCAGCTGAGTGGCCGCACAATTCACAGGAGGAAATCTTCTGATCGTCTGAGAAGAGAGTTACTGAGTTTACTGTTCTGTAACATCTAAGCTTTGGTTTAGCCCCTCCACTGCTGGTATCATGGCAAAAGGCCCATCCTATTTCTGCCCCCCCAAATACTGAGGAGATGGGATCACGTTTCAAAAAGGCTTAGGTTGTCTTTGCGGTTTGGTGGCTCTGTAGGTGGAAGAACAGAGAAGATCGCTGGCTAAAGCCCCTCTGACCCTGCTCACCCAAGGGCCAACTTCAGATCACCTAGAGCGGGCGTGGCATTTGGGGAAGATCCCAGGAAATCCCCAAGAGCCTGTCTGTGCTCTTTGGGGCTGACGCAAGGGGAGGACCTCAGAATTGCAGGACGACAAATTAAGACTTTGCCTAACCCTTCTGACACGTAAAACCTTTGCAACATCCTCAATCTGCAGACAGATTATTTCTCTAATTATGTGTTTAAGGGCCTGAGTCAGTCAGCCTACTGGTTCACAGAGCTTTCTTGCTGCATAGACAGAATTCCATTTCCCCAACTAGAGGAAGGGGGTCCCTATCGCTGTGCACCTGCGTCCAGAGTCCTTGTGGCTGGATCACGTCCCTGAGACGAGCTTGAGAAGTGAACTGCAGGTGTGAGTGAGGACGCGTGAGCGAGGACCGTCGCTCTCACACTCGTCCCAGAGCTGCTCTCTGCTTTCCTTCCCCGTCTCGGGCCAGCCGTGCAGGCAGAGCTGACTGCATCGTCATGACTTCAGGTTTGGGGCTCTCCTGTGTTCAACCATACTCCAGTCTGTGCTCTCGTGGCTCTTCCACGGTCAGCAGACCTTTGCTGTGGGCTGGCTATGTGCCACTCTCCAGGTGTCCCCAGCGCACGGGGATAGCCCAGCACGGTCCACACTGCAGGCCGCCCTCTGCTCTAGCTGGGAGACAGACATTAAAGCAATAATTACAATGCTGCGTGTTGCAGGCCTCATCTTGTTCTCCTCTTCTTACTAACATTTCACGGTGATCAAGTTCTTTTTGACTTAGAAATGGTACCCCAATTAGCTAATGAGACCTGTTTTATTATATTTTTTCAAATATTTATTTATTCCTCTAAGTGGGGATGGAGAAAAGGAGAGAGAATCTCAAGCAGACTCCCTGCTGAGTGGGGAGCCTTGACACAGGGCTCGATCCCCTGACCCTGAGACCATGACCTGAGCCGAAATCAAGAGTCATCCGCTCAACTGACTGAGCCGCCCAGGTGCCCCATGATACCCTCCCTAAAACTTTTATGGAGTTTGTGGAGATGGGTGCTGTGAGGGCCTGGTTTGCTTTTTAACTTACAAACTGTTCTCAGTGTACAATTTGACATGTGATCCTTGGGAGTATATGCTACGGGTATCCTCACTTATTGTCAGTGAAACGGACTCTGAAGGATGGGGTCATTTTTCTCAAGGTCACTAAAGGAGTAACCCCAGATTTTAATGCTGGTTAGCTGGGAGCAAGTCTGGTGCCTCATAGTTTATAGGAATAACTGGGGTGGGTGGCAGAAAGCTAGTTTAGAACTAGACCGCTAAAGAACATAGTTGCTATTTTATTTCTATTTATAATAGAATTTATTTTATTATAATTTATTTATATAATTTATATATAATATATTATATATTATATAATATATAATTTATTCTATTATATTTATTTCTATTTATTTATTATTTATTCTATTTACCTCTCAGCATAAAATGTCTTCTATTTCTCTAAATGATGTTTTCCCCCACCCACCTCCCCATGTTATTCTCTCCCACAGTGAAACATAACCTAACCTAAGATTTTTTTGTTTGGAGAAATAAGCTCTTGTTTTTGTTTTAATCTTTCTTCTGTGGTGGTAGGATGTGTGCTAACACCATCACATTTGATTTATTAAATTGATGTGGTCATAAATACTCCTAGACGATCAGACCTCCAGTGGATTTCTCGGGTGTTGAGAGTGATTTGATAACTTACCTAGTTGCCCTCGAAGGACGAAACAAAGTCAATGGTCTCCCTACTCCTCCGCCATCTTAGCTCCTCTTTGCATCTAGACAATTTCAAAGCACTTCTGCCTCCATTTTTCATCTGATTCTTCCAGTCCCTCTTTGAGAAGGGGAAAACAGGGGGACGAATTCTGTTTTACAGGGAAGAATCTGGTATGAGAAACATCGTGGGACCATCCCAAGGTCTCACAGAATTATTCAAGGACACCATTTGGACATTCAGGAACTCGTCTCTAAGCAGGAGGTCATGCCCACCATGGGACCTTATGGTGCGGGCACCCATCAGATGATGTCAGCAGCTGCCTGGCCTCTAAGGGGCACCTCTCAGTCAGTGAGCATTCGGAAAAGAAGGTCCCCCACCTCTTTGTGCAGCCCTTATGTCTACCATCAGGACGTTGGGTGTGATGTTTTTATCTCTTAGGCACTGAAATGTAGGCGGAAACGAAAAATAAGAACGAGAAAGGGAGGAAGAGGAGGAGGAAATCAAGGGAAGAAGATTGGCAGTGTTTAATAGTTCACAAATGGTGGCTCTGAATGTTTCAGATACTTGTGTAAAGTGCTGACTTCATCATTCTACAGAGCATTTATGAGATAATATCTAAGAAGCACTCTGAGTGCCTTGGAAAATAGTGTTAGATAAATATAAAATACTGTGAATATAAAAGTGGCAGACAATCTCAGATATATAGTCTGTGCGTTAAAAGAAATAAAACTGCTTTATTCATCAAAGTGATCAATGTAAAGCGAGGAAAGCAGAGTTTTTCGTGTCTTGGCTGGGCAACCAGTCTGGTTTTCCTAAGGATTAATGGAATAAAAACATGTTTACCACCAAAAGAGATTCTAGAGAAATAGTGCTTCCCCCGTTGAACATGTGGATGGAACATTGCTAATTTGGTCTCAGCAGAAACAATTCAGCTGTATTTTGTGCAGAAACTTGGGTAACTTTAAGCCATTTATAGTAAGTAAAAAATGCTATGATCACGTAGTTCATCACGATGTGACGTTTAGAGTGTGACCTGATTTTATCTCAGAAGAATATCTTTTGTGGTCACTGCTTCAGAATATTCTGGACATTATCTTTTGAACCAATTAGCACAGTGATTTCTTTTTTTTTAAAAGATTTTATTTATTAATTTGACATAGAGAAATTACAAGTAGATGGAGAGGCAGGCAGAGAGAGAGAGAGAGATAGGGAAGCAGGCTCCCTGCTGAGCAGAGAGCCCGATGCGGGACTCGATCCCAGGACCCTGAGATCATGACCTGAGCCAAAGGCAGTGGCTTAACCCACTGAGCCACCCAGGTGCCCCAGCACAGTGATTTCAAAGAATGACAATATAAAAGCAATCTTTTCTCAATCTCATTAATGCTAAAATTCTTATATCAAAGAAAAGTATACTGTAAATTTGACTATAAAATACTTTACTATAAAACTGGAAGGCAAACAACAATTTCTTTCCTTTATCCTAAGAAAATAATTTTGAAGAAAAAAAAAAGCTGCATGTGCAAAGTTACTTTTAGCAGCATTATTTGTAATAGAAAAACACAGAACAACTTAAACAATAGAAAAAAAAACAGTTAATAAATAATTGCATATGGACATAATAGGCTATTATACAACCATTAAGATGACAAACATGGTGTTCAGAAAAAGCAGAGAAAAAGTTTACAATATGTTTTGAAAAGTGTCCAAGAAAAGTGTATATATAATACGAGTATAGCCATGTAAAAAAAAAAAACCCTGTATGTTTATGTGCATAAAATGTGAAGGGAACATGAACAAATGGAAGACCTTGCTGGGTATCAGTCAGCATAAGCCAGGTTATGCTACAGTAACAAAAAATTCCTATCAGTGACTCACAACAAATGTTCATACTATGTGATCAGGCTGTGCTCATTGTGACCGTTCAGGAACCCAGACTGAGAAAGCTTCTATCTTCACACCTGCTTCCTCAATTATCAAAACCTTGTCAGAGGGAAGACGTGATTGGTACTATACCCTAAAGATTCTATATGGCTGTGAAATATGGACGTCTCCTTACATTTATTTGGCTAACGCAGGTCATATTGTCATGCCCAACTTCAAAGAGGCAAAGATGCTAACTCCTACTATGTGATCAGAGAACGAACTAGGAGTATTTGATGAACAACACTGATGAATCTTACAATGAGACTGATAGAATTGTAGATGCTTTTTCAAATAGTTTACAATGTGAAAATACATTTTATGCTATCATGACCTCAGATTCTACTGAAAGCCAGAATTTGGGTGTTGATGATATATATACCATACTAATCATTCAAAGAAAGGCTTTTAACCAAAAATTCTTTAAAATGTATGTTTTTAAAATTCAAATGTTCTAAACAGACTGAGGTGATAAACATTTTCAACTTAGGATATAGAATTTGATTTCAAAATGTTTCTGGCTTCACATCATTGTAATGTGCAATTTATAAGTTATATGGAAAAGGAAATTTCAAGAAGGCATTCTGTTATAAATATTTATGTGTTGCTAGAAAAATACATCTTTTGCCTGTGTATACTATAACAATTTGCTTGCTTCAGCAAGTAATCAGCAATAAAGAAAATACATGTCATGCTAGTAGGGTTTTAAATATTCCAGTATATAAACTCCTGAAAAAATATCCATTGAAAATGAATGAAAGATAGTCTGGTGTACAACAAAGAACACTGACTTTAGTATCAGTTAGGGTCAAATGCTGAACCATCAGTTTTGAGTTATATAACCCTGGGCAATCAGGGCTAATGTCTTCCATTAAAAAAAAAAAATTCTTTCCCTATGTGTATTGTTGTGATATGTATGAAATAACACACTTAAAGCACTTAGGAAAGTGGCTAGCGCATGGTAGATAAATGAATGTTCATTTGTTTATGTGTTCGCTGAATTATGGGCAATTACAACTATATAATAATCCTGCCATAAACTAAGGGGAGCAGATATTTTTCAAATTCCTCTCTGTTATGAATAGATATGTAGAGATATTTGGTGAAAGCAACCATGACCTGATTGTTCTTACTCAGTGGAGATACTGATCAAATAGAATGCCACGAGATGCTTATCTTTTAACAGATGTTCAACCAGTGTGAGATGATTGCCCTTGCTGGGGACAGTGCCATGCATGTAGGGAGCCCTGGGAACATAATGACACAGGAAGACAATGACAACCAGTGAAACCTCCCCTTTTTGTGACCTACAATGGGTACATTCCTCTCTGGAAGCAAGCCAAGTGAGGGGAATAAAGTCATCCAAAGGCAGCGGGGTGGCCTTAAGAAGTAGAGGATACAGATGTCGTGAAAAGGAGGGCCATCTGGACCCCAATGTTTATAGCAGCAATGGCCACGGTCGCCAAACTATGGAAAGAACCAAGATGCCCTTCAATGGACGAATGGATAAGGAAGATGTGGTCCATATACACTATGGAGTACTATGCCTCCATCAGAAAGGATGAATACCCAACTTTTGTAGCAACATGGACGGGACTGGAAGAGATTATGCTGAGTGAAATAAGTCAAGCAGAGAGAGTCAATTATCATATGGTTTCACTTATTTGTGGAGCATAACAAATATCATGGAGGACAAGGGGTGTTAGAGAGGAGAAGGGAGTTGGGGTAAATTGGAAGGGGAGGTGAATCACGAGAGACTATGGACTCTGAAAAACAATCTGAGGGGTTTGAAGTGGCAGGGGGTGGGAGGTTGGGGTACCAGGTGGTGGGTATTATAGAGGGCATGGATTGCATGGAGCACTGGGTGTGGTGAAAAAATAATGAATACTGTTTTTCTGAAAATAAATAAATTGAAAAAATTAAAAAAATATTAAGAACTTCAATCCATACTCTTAAAAAAAAAAAAAAAAGAAGTAGAGGGACATATGGGACCCTGTGACCTTTGCTCTCTTCCGTCATGTTAATACGGGTGTTCAGGAACACTGAGATGGCCAGGCTGGCTCAGACAAACTAGAACCGTTGCCCTAACAGACTGGCAAGTATACTCATGGACTGCCGGTGGTCCTCATGGGCTTGAGAATCCATTCTCTCTGGGTCAGGCTGGCTCTGTGGGCTCCGTCCCTGCCAGTGGTACTGGTGTGAGATGCATGATGCAAGGAAAATTTCCAAAGCTAGATTGGGTTCAGAGATGAGAGAGACACAAAGTGGGTCTCATTCCGCAGAGGCAGTGTTGTCCACAGAGGCAGTGTTGTCCACAGAGGCAGTGTTGTCCACGTGGCTTATGTCATCCTTCTGAAGCCCATGCCAAGGGTTCTGAGATATCTAAACACAGACCATGTGGCTTTCAGGGACTATGCAGAGAGACCCAAAACTTTTTATGACTTTGCAGGTTCTGGGACCACATTTGATCCTGGGATACTCAGTCCCTCCTTCCTTTTGCTCAGACAAGTGTTACCTTCAGGACAAGGCTTGAGTCCCTCCCCTGGTGACCACCTGAGCTCTCCCCACCTCTCCCCACCTGGGCTCCTGACCTCACCGATTCCTTATCATGGCCTGTCTGCACTGGGCGTGTGGTCCAGGAATAGCCCTCGTGCACCTGGAGTCTCATGTTCTCAGTGATGTTATAAATTGCCAGTTAGGAGGGACCAGAGCTTGGGGGACTTTTTATACCCTACATAGGTTTCAGCACATCTTTAGGTGTGAAGTGGACATTTACTTAACTATTGCCTGCAATTAACTAAGAGTTCATTTGAAGCATCTGGCAGCAGAAGGGTGAATTTGGCTTTCTTTCTACCCTGTGCTAAGGGCTAAGGTTATTTTACATCTTTTATTTTTCTAAGATTTTATTTATTTATTTGTGTGAGAGAGAGAGAGAGATAACACAAGCCAGGAGAAGGGGCAGAGGGAGAGGGAGAAGCAGACTCCCCGCTGAGCAGGGGGCCCACACAGGGCTTGATCCCAGGACCCTGGGATCATGACTTGAGCCAAAAGCAGATGCTTAACGGACTGAGCCGCTCAGGTACCCACTATTTTCCCTCTTCATTTTATTTTGAAGATTTTATTTTTAGATAGTCTCTACATCCAATGAGGGGCTTGAATGCACAACACTGAGATGAAGAGTCACCTGCTTTTCCAACTGAGCCAGTCAGGTGCCCCGATTTTCCTTCTTTATTAAACCTAAATAAGGACTTGCACAGAAGTCTGCTGAAGGTGACAAAAGGAACCTAGGAAATATCTAGTAGCCTTAGGTCTTTTCCTGATTAGAGCATTCAAATGATTCCTGCCACTTTCAAAATTTCTCCTGGGACATATCTGTGGTCTTAGCTTGTATGAAGATTCATTCCTTCTGCTGGCAAATGTGTAATTACTGCCAGCAGGCAGATCTTGCTGGTGGGCATCGTCTTACGGCCACCTTTATCCCACTTGACCAGAATGATTCCCAATGCACAGTAAGCTCTCAGATATTTGTTTCATAAGTGAATTTCTGCTTTGTTTCTCTTATTTTCACATTACAGAGTGTTTTCTCTTGGCTCAGAGGATAATCAAATTATACCTGAATATTAAAGCCAAGACAGAGTAAGTGTCAGAGTAAGCAATAATGAGCTTCCAGTCTTTCCTTTGAAAGGTTCTGGAAGCTGCCTCTCTGGTTGTTAGAAGTTGTGTTTAAAATATGACTCAGAGATTTTGTTTTCTTTTGACCCCACCTACCTAAGCCCATAAATGCTGATTTCAGTAATTATCTGCTGAAGAAGGACCCCACCTTCTCCCCAAAGCCTCTCTTCTCCAGTGTCAACCATCACATCCTTGAAGGAGGACACCACGTTCAGTCCTATGAGAGGATACACAGGGGACGCCTCAGTGGCTCAGTCGGTTAGACACCTGCCTTTGGCTTAGGTCATGATTCGGGGGTCCTGAGACTGAGTCCCACCTCCTTGCTCAGAGGAAGCTAGCTTCTACTTCTCCCACTACCCCTCTGCCTGCTTGTCATGCATTCTCTCTCTCTCTCTCTCTCTGTCAAATAAATCTTTAAAGAAAGGGTACATGGCACAAGGAATGGCCTAGGTAAAGACAAAGTATGGCTTGGGAAAGTTAAAAAAAAAAAAAAGTGGAAATTCTGGTGCTGCGCTTCTCCAGAGCTGATTGAAAGGACCTGAGAGAGGACTTCTAGAAAGAAAAGGCACACCTAACTTTTCTGTTAGCAATAGAGATGAGAGTTAACCAGAACTGGTGAAGAAAGTATGTTTTCCCTTCTCTGGTTCCTCCGTTACTGTTCGTTCCATAGTACAGATAGAAAAAGAACCAAGGGGAAATCTTGCTCCAGAAAGAATTTGAATAAACATTTTAAGTGGAACTCACAGCTTGGATACAAGGTTGGTGTTGACTGCTGATTCTGGCTACTTTTGAGCTGTGGGTAGAGCTCAGAAAGCATGGGCAAGGATGGGGAAACCTTCCACATTTGTAATATTGGTATGAATGGATTTCTCCCAGTTTTCTTTTTCAGGCCTTTCTGATTTCCCCTAAAAGAAAGAGAGAGGGGGAGAGGGAGAAAGAAAGGAAGGAAAAAGGATGTCTGAGTGGCTCAGTTAGTTAAGTGCCCAGCTCTTGATTTCAGCTCAGGTCTTGATCTCAGGGTTGTGAGTTAAAGCCCCGTGTTGGGCTCCAAGCGTGCCCTGCATGGAGCCTAATTACAAGAGAGAGAGAGGAGAGAGAGAACTTGTCCTTGTGATTACTTTAAGCTAAATAAAATTGGTCTAGAAAATGGAATTTTTAAAAAAGATTTTATTTATTTATTTAAGAGAGAGAGAGAGATCACAAGTAGGCAGAGAGGCAGGCAGAGAGAGAGGGGGAAGCAGGCTCCCTGTTGAGCAGAGAGCCCAATGCGGGGCTCGATCCCAGGACCCCGGGATAATAATAAGAAGAACAAGAATAAGAATAAGGGGGCTCCTGGATGGCTCAGTGGGTTAAAGCCTCTGCCTTCAGCTCAGGTCACGATCCCGGGGTCCTGGAATTAAGCTCTGCATTGGGCAGAGGGAGAGGGGGAAGCAGGCTCCCTGTTGAGCAGAGAGCCTGATGCGGGGCTCTATCCCAGAACCCTGAGATCATGACCTGAGCTGAAGGCAGAGGCTTTAACCCACTGAGCCACCCAGGCATCCCAGAAAGAGGAATTTTTTAAAAAGAAAAAATTCGTGAGTAGTAATATTGATTGTAATTGACAAGTCCTTTAATTTAAACTAGATTGATTTTCATATCCCTTTGGTTCAGGGTGTCTACCAGCAGCAGGGAAACCACAGAATTCCCTCTACCACTGTCCTCTCACCTTTATTTTTATTTTTTTAAAGCTTTTATTTATTCATTTGAGAGAGAGAGTGAGCAAGCAGGGGGAAGAGCAGAGGGAGAAGGAGAAGCAGATTCCATGCTGAGCACAAGTCCACAGTCCTCCACAGTCCTGAGATCATACCTTGAGCTGAAACTGAGCCGGATGCTTAACTAGCTGAGCCACCCAGGTGCCTGTTCTCTCCCCTTTAAATAGCACCTTCGGAGTTCCGCTGTGGGTATGACTATTCCCACCAGTTGGATTATGCCAACGAAAGCCAAAGCTGGTTTTTCCAAATGAAGTGGGAATACGCCATGATGCTACAGGGATATCTGGTCTTCAGTGATATTCTCAGAATCTCCAAAAGAAAGGAAATGAGAAGGTATATCCTGTTGCAAAAATGACCACATCAGTATTCTCCACAGTGCTACTGTCTTCAAAAATGAAGGCTGTTTGTATGAATTCTTTCACATTGGGTTAGACCATTATTTTGCCATAAATGTGATTGAGAAGGCTGTAAGTGATTGTTACTTGAGAGTTTGGGAATCTGCAAAACCAGGGAAACTCATATTATTAGTCTTTGTTTTCTCTCATGTATTCATTCACATATCCACTTATTCTGGGAACTTGACTGGGTATTCTTTTTCTAACTTCTGTTTCACAGATGAGATGAAAATGTTCTTTAGAAAAGGTTAAGACTCTAAGGTTATGCTTTTCCTCTTCCTCTACAAGGCCATCATCATACTAAGAAGCCTCTAGTCCAGAAGGCTTCACCTCAAACACAGCTATCAAAACAGCGATGAAGGTCTCGGCTAGAATGTGAGTGTCCCATTCTCTACTTTGGTCCTGGGTCTCATCTCTGATCAAGTATTGATCACAACAGGCCACCTCTCCTCCTCCGTGCGGTGATGCCTTGGCTCTAGCACACAGCTCTTGCCAAGTGCTGAGATCTTCAGTTGACTTTCACATGATGCTGGTGATACACAGAACAAAGCTTCATCTATCCGGCACTGTTGTGTAGACAGAACTTTGAGGATGCTGAAATTTACATAGGTGAGGAAATCCTTATTTAATTTCTTTACTTTTTACTTTGTGTTTTGACAAAAATATCTCTAAAATTCATCACACTCTTGTCTCATTTTGAACTGTGTGCAACAAACATAACTTAACCTGCTTTTATTGCTCATTCTCATCATTAAGCACCTTAATTACTCCTCAAATGCTATAACGAGGTTTTAGTGTCTCCTCCCTGTGCTAGGCATTATTATGGCCCTTGTCACTGAGTCCGTAATCAGCAGTAGTTCCCTTCTCATGTGTTGCTCTGGTCTGACAAACCAGACAACCCATGGTTAGAATTATCTGTAAAATTAAAGGTCAATAAATTCTAAGTGATTATTTCCAATCCTGTCTCATTAGTGAAGGGTATGTATGGGTCGTAACGTATATAAGCCTGTTTTTTTGTCCTTTCCAATTCTTATAATCACATCAGCTAAGACAAATGCACCCTACAGGGTAACATAAATGCCTTTTCTGAGGTTTCGTATCTTAGTCTGCATGATTGCAAATTTGAATTTAATTTATCCTCTGCCCAGTTATCATCACAGATGTCATCATGGTCTTTTTCTTTTTTTTTTTTTTTTAATTAAGATTTTATTTATTTATTTGCCAGAGAGAGAGAGAGCGAGAGAGAGAGCACAGGCAGACAGAGTGGCAGCAGAGGCAGACGGAGAAGCAGGCTCCCTGCCGAGCAAGGAGCCTGATGTGGGACTCGATCCCAGGACGCTGGGATCATGACCTGAGCCGAAGGCAGCCGCTTAACCAACTGAGCCACCCAGGTGTCCCCCATCATGGTCTTTTTGACGCCTTATTAAAGCAAATGAGGAGAGTGTCCAAGGGGGAGCCTTTGTCCTACACATGGTTCAATATTCAAGCCCCTCATTGGGTGCCTAGAAGCACCTGGAATAAAGTAGGAGTATGTGCAAAGTGGGGTAGTTGGGGCAGTTGTGGGGCACGACAAAGAACTTAGAAGTTACTTGGTTTCTTTGGTAAAGACAGAACCATAGGTCTCCTGCATACGTATAGGCCTGGAAACGAGGCAAGATCCAGAATTTTCTCCCCACACCTCAGTGCCTCCTCCTGCTGGCTCTTGGGAGCATGACTGGACCACTTCATTGTTTGGGGGCCCTGCTGAGGACTTGGCCTGTGCTCACAAAGGCCTCAACTCTTCTTGCCCAGACTCTAGTGTGTGTTTTTGCCCACACTCTAGTGTGTGTTCTCAAAAAAAAAAAAAAAACAAAGACTCAGTAAACCAAGACTTCACAACCTTTGCATAGTGTAACTATGGTTTCCTGCTCTTCGGCTTCTCAAGATCAAGAGCTTCTTGAATTTTTGTATGACAAGTGCCCCAGCAGCTCCTGGGCTCTCTCATCCTCCTGGTCTCCTGAGCTCTGCTAGACTCCAACCCTGGATTGGTACAGGCATTTACTCTCGGCCACAGCTCCCAAATCACACACCTTGCAAAGGGCTGGGGATCAGCTTTCCTTGTTTTTACTTCTTGGCTCAGTCCTGGTGCTCTCATCTGTTCTCTGATGTCAGCTATTTACTCCCATGTGCGTGAATCCTCAATATATGTCTCTACATAAAACGTTGGTTCTTATGTGTTCTCTTTTTCAAACCAGAGCTCAAGGCATAAACATAAAAAATACAGTGACAACAAAAAAGAAATGAAACACAACAACTTGATCCTTTTTCTTTTTGACTAGTTCTTTTATCCTCTAGTTGAAAATGTGGCAAATCAATGAACAAGGTGATATAAATTTTAGGACCAGCCATTTCCCCCCCTAATCTCCTGTCTGCCTTTTTACTAGCTGGCAGTATCTCTGAACCTCAGTTTTCTTGGCTCTAAAATAAAGGGGGTAGAACTAAATAATTTCTTAAGCATCCCTGGTTCGGCTATGGTATCTACTACATGCCTTTACCTCATTTAACAGGTCCAAAAAACTACTATCAGAACTCCTTTAAAATACTGTTTTATGCCAGTCTCCGCCTACGGAAGAACACACTATTGGTGGAAATGCCTGGGGGCACTCACCTGGGCCCCCATGAGCTTCCCACAGACAAGCCCCTTTTCCAAACCAATGTTACAACTGGACTAATTCTTGTGGTTCTTATGACTGCAAGATAGCCTTCAGTAACAACCATCAGGAAACTTTGGAAGAATAAAGGTTTATTACTTAGAAGGTTTATTACTTAGTAGAAATTACACAATGTACCTAGGATCACACAAGGAGATCACAGGTAGAGAGAGAGAGAGACAGAGAATGCTCATTGGCCCAGGGGTTCTGCTTTTATTGGAGTTGACGGTGGGGACCTAAGGTTTTGAGAGTTTACTCTTTATTGGTGACCTTAAAGCATGGGAATTTAAAGTATGAGGAAGAGAAAAGACAAGTGGCCTAAATGGTCAGTTAGCAAAATCAGCTAAGATCTCTGAACGAAGAACATCCGCGCCGAGAGGCAGCCTGGCTCTCTCTGCAGCTGTGTGGCTGGTGATGTGTTAATTTCAGAGAGCCTGTGAAGTGGAATCCGCTGACTTTCTGCCCTTTCTACATAGGATACTTTTTAAAATAGAAAATACTCTAAACAGACAAGAAAGCAAATGGCCTCATGCAGCAGATACAGAAGTGTCACATATGGTGATATATATATGCACCTGGCATGTAGTAGGTGACCAGTTAATGCAGTAGGAATGAATGAATGACCTGAGCCAGAGAGAGGACGTTGTTGTTTTTAAATATCTGTGATTTCCCACAGAGGCCAGCAATGTCCCAAGCTTGGACATTGACAAAACTCACCATTGGTTTAGAGGGGTTACCTCAGTGTGTGGGCTCCCCTCAGTGTACACCTGGATTACTGTGCAATGATTTTGCACATCTCCAACAACTCCTATATCTGCACTCTTAACCATACTAATAGAAGCACAACCACACATATGTATGAATTGTTCACAGACATCAAAGTGGGAGGCATATTAAGTAACTATTTGGAAAATTTGCAATATTTCAGTCACCTAATCTAGATCATTCTGAACTCTCTAAATCTTCTTTGCAAGTTGCAGATATCTTTCTAAACCATGCCTATCAGGACAAGAGAGTGATGCTATGAATTAATTATCCAAGTTGCTGGATTTTATTTCACCAGTATTTTACTCTCATGATTTAAAAAAATTCATGAAACATGAAAGATTATCCCCTTTATAAACACATGCCCAATCCTTATTCCCAGAGGAAGCCCATTTTAAGTGTTTTGTATCTTCCTAAAACAGCATATGCATGTACAATCATAGGTATATACTTTCTTTCTATAATTGGGCTCACAAAGGCACATGGTCTTGGAATTGGTTTTTCCAATGGAGAGCTTTCGATCTGCACATGTAATTGTGCCTCAATCCTTCTGAAACATGTATTCTTCTACAATATGGATGTATTAACTACTGGAGATCATGACAAAGATCTTGACAAAGAGCAAAAGGCCAATTTTTGGTCATGATGGCTGAGTATCCATTTGGTGCAGCCAACATACTCAAATCCTTTGCTGCCTTTTGTCCACAGATACGTATTCTCAGTGGAGAGCCATACAAACAGGCCTTGAATCTTGGTAGTCCTCGGTTTGTGCATCAGCAAAGGCAAGTGGAGAATCTCCAGGCCAACAAGACACAACTCTAGGAAAGCAGATTCGTTTACAATGTGGCTGACCTTCACAGCTGGGCCAGTGCCAGAATTCCATTGTCAATCATGGGAATTCTCTTTCCCATCATCCCTCTGGACTCTTACGGTCTTTGCTGTAAAACACTGTAGAAGCAGAGTCATTGAAAATAGCAGTTTAGATTCTAGAAACACAAAGCTCACATCAGTTCCCCCATTGCATTTACATAGTTGCATAGCAAACTTTTATAGTTAGCTTTCTAGTTTTGAGGTGAGCCTACTTTAAATCTAAAATCTATGTAGTTCCATGTTCAGCTTCTCCATTGGTCCTTCTATGATACCCAAACATCAGTTGATGTTAATGGAACTTTGATTTGCCATAGCATACGCATGGAGTTATTTTATATTCATTTTTACAGAGCAAATTTATTTTGGTGATATCTAAAGCCATATAGTGAACTACATTTTTTTCTATGATTATCACAATAGACTCACAAAATTGGAAAATTAGATTTCCTGGTTCTATCTTACATTATCTATTAATACAGCCTTCCTATGCAAAATGTGACCTGAAGACCAGCAGCAGCACCATCACCTGGGAACTCTGTGAAAGGCAAGTCCATGGGTCCCACTACAGACACACCTAGTCAGAATCTTAGGAAGCTGGAACTAGCAATCTGATTTTTAAAAGTTTCACAGTGATTCTTACCACACTAGAGGTTGGGAACCACTGTGCTGAAAACTCCTTATTAATGGTCATGAGTTTCAGTTTGAATACCTCCTGACTTGGGAAACTCACTATTTCACAAAGTAGACCATTTCATTTTGGGATATGACTCCTTGTTGGAAAATCCCTTCTTATTTAGAGGCAAGGCCACCTCCCTGGAACTTCTACCTACCAGCTCTTGTCCCATCCCATAAGAACACACACGACATTGACTCCCTCATTCAACAAAGTTCATATTGCAGTCAAAGATAGTGATCCTGAGCCTCTCCTGCCCCTCATGAGTGTTTGTTAGAAAAAATAGTGTCAGTGGTTTTCAAACATCCACCATGCTGTGTTTGCCTGACTCTTTACTATTCTGATTGTTCTCCTCTAAATATGCTCCCTTTTGTCGCCTTCCTCTTGGAGTGGGCACTGGAGCAGAGCAGAGCAGTCCAGGTGTGGTCTGACAGCACAGGGCAAAGCAGAAGTCTCTCTTCTGTTGAAACCTAAGTGACATTCTCTTGAGCTTGGACATTCCAATTATAACAGGCTTTTTCTTTTCTAAAACTTAAAAACTTATGGAAGTCAGGTTTTCTTCAAATTGTACTATTTGGGTTAATGACTTATTGCTGGCCATTATCAAGAGAATTTTAAAGAGAACAAGAGAGAGATGGTTGAATACCAACTCTGTAACCAATATCTAGGTTAGGTGCTTTCACAGAGACCACCTATGAAGAACTGATTTCTAGTGTCTTTTTGTATCAGGAAACTGAGGCTCTGAGACTTGCCCAGCTTAGGGTTCCAGTCTGTTCTTCAAGGGCCCTTGTCCTGCCCACCCCCCTAAAACCCCTCCAGGACACCTGGCCAGGCACTACACACTCTCTTCCTTGTACATAACCATCTTCCCTGGCTTCTGTCCTTTGCCATAAACTCTGATGGCCAGGAACCAGTCATACTTATCTTTCTATTCCCCACAGGGAACTATTCCAGCTCACAGTAAGTTCTTGTTTTACCTGTGTTGAGTTGTAGATTGGACATGTACTGCCTGCCATCCCAAAAACATTGTGACTTGGAATCTCTAGATTCCATGTCGTCACATTGTTCAAAGGAGAGTGATGGGGGGGGGGGGGCGTTGACTCCAGCCCTTCATCCAAGCAGAGCTTGATGGCCCCCAGACCACTGATCTCAATTTCTATCATTGCTATTCTCTCCTTCACCATGTTCTTCCTCATCACCTGGAGGAACAAAACCCAGCATTTTCAGTGATGCAAATCCAGGTAAATGAGGATGAACTGCCATTCAGTTAAAATACCTCTACATTGGTAAAGATCTCTAACAGTTCGTTTTTCTTTTTTTCAGAAATAATCCAATGTGCTAGAATTTTGGTTGCTTCTTTCCTTCCCAACCTTTCCCAGTAGAATTAGTGACAATCAGTCCTCCTTGGTTCTTATTAAAGAAAAAGTGAGCCTGGACAATACATTGGGGCACAGATGTTTTGATCTCTCCTTTATCTCTAATCAAGTGGGTTACAGGCTCTCTGTGCCATTGTTTCACGGAAAAATAAGCCAGAAGTTTAAGAAATGCAGAAATCGCTATTTTTCTGTTGTTCTTGCTCCTGAAACTCTCAAGGCCAGATGGAGGTGAGGGATTGTATTGTATGGATGGAAGTTTCTGTGATGTGTCCTGTGTAACCAACCACCTGACTTGCATGGACACAGGCAGGCAGAACGTTGTTTGTGAGGGGTGCCTCGGTGGCTCAGTGGGTTAAGCGTCAGCTCTTGGTTTCAGCCCAGGTCATGATATCAGGGTCATGAGATCGAGCCCTGAGTTGGGGCTTCATGCTTGGTGGGGAGCCTGCTTGAGATTCTCTCTCTCCCTCTAACCCCCCTAAAAATAAATACAAAAATCTTAAAGAAGAAGACGAAGAGGAGGAGGAGGAGGAGGAGGAGGAGAAGAAGAGGAATATTATTTGTGAGACTCAAGCTGCATGAGTGACCTTCGGAGAGTGGTTAGTTCACATTAGCTGGCCTCCACGTCAGAATTCGCCCTTCTAGTCTGGACGCTGAGAACTATAAATTTTGCCTTGCAAATGGAATCTGGGAGGGGAGGCAAACACACCTAGCTCAGGTTTCTTGAATATGTAAAGAGATGAAAACATAGGAATGCATCTCGCTCTAAAATGCTTGTAGGTGAACAAATGTTTATCTTCAGAGCCTCCCTTCTCCCTATAAATATGGCCCTTTATGGGATCAGTTGGAAGTCTCACCTGTGCGGAGGATGTTATGCCCACGTCTCTCCACCCGCACTCCAGCTTGGCTGTCTCTGTGAGGCTTTCCCCACTGCTGAGGCTGGATGTTGCAGGTACCTGATTCCATGTGACTCTTACTCCCCTTTACTGCCTACTATTGCCCTCATCCATGCATAGATTTTCCTTTTCTTCTTCCTGTTCCTGTTAGATTTTTAAAACATCAACAAAGGGCTTTTCCTCTTAGAAACTGAGAGTAAGGCTGCCCTGAATCTCTTCTTGCAGAACAGGGATTAAAGGCGGAAACAGTAGTTGAATAAAACGGAGGCAGAGAGGGGCCTCCCTTGGAGTGCACAGGCTGCACCTGCTTCCGGAACCAAGCCCGGGTCTCCCGGCCCCGCTCCGCCCCGTCTTGCCCCTCCCCCCACCATGTGCTAGTGGAAATGCCCCCGAGCCTGCCCACGCTCTGGCTATTTCTGAAAACATACGGAGATCACGCCTCTCAGCCACCCGACATTGTTCAGGGCTTAGGTGTCTTCCTAGCACCCTGGGAACACTTTTCAGTATGGCCCTGGTATGATACAGCAGGTCGGGCAAGTACTAGTACCATCCCACTTTCCCGATGAGGAAGCCGCCACTAGTGACGTGTCATCCTTTGTTCAAGGTCTGCACGTGGCAAACACAGAAAGGAGCCGACACACGTGCGCAGACTAACTTCCGGTCTGGTGCTCTTCCCAGCATTCCGCGGGGCCCGCACCCACGATTTCACCACGCCCACCCGCCCGCACTTCCTTCTGGGGGATTCCTGGCTCCACCCCCTCGTATCCCGAACAGTCGTGTTCTGGGCTGTGTGTCTTTGGCCCGCCCAGCTCTCAGGTGCGTGGCCTGATCACTCCAAAGCTCCTGATCCTTCCAAAGTCAGCGCAGAGGGGGCGAGGGCAGAGGGATATAACTTACAGAGAGCTACCATGTTCCTAAGGGGCTAAGGCAGCCTGCAGGGGCCATGGATAAGGTAACACAAGGATGTCACCCAGCAAAGAGAGGAGACCAGAGAGAAGCAGAAGGAAAAGGCCCAGCCTTGACAATGAAATAGAGCATCTGCGCTTTCTAAAGTGGCTGTACTCTGGCTCTCTGTATCCCTGAAATGACCCCACTTTCTTTAGCTAGTAGCTATGCTGTGTGTTATGATTTAAGGCTAATCTGAGTCCCACTGAGGGCAGAGCCCTGAGCCCTTCCTACGAAGAGTGTTGACTGAACCACTCAGATGCTGGGACCCCCCGGGCATCACCAGTCGGAAGCAGGGAATCCATGCAGGAAACAGCCTGAAATCTTGGGTCTTTTCTTCTTCATCACCTCTTGGGTTATTATTTCTTTAAATGATTAACTTCGTCCCTCAGTTCTTTTAGGGAGAAGTTTATTACAAGTTTTAACTAGTCATTCATACCTTTTGCTCTTGTAACACTTTATTTCTATACCAAGAAATGAATATGTTAAATTGTGATTTGTATATGTATCTGTCTCTCCACTAGGCTGTGACTTCCAAAGCAGAAGGGACTACTAGTTTACTTGTCTTTGAATATCCTTGGTCTAATACCACACCTTGCATGCCATAGGGATCCGATAAATATGCAAACAATGAACGCATGAATAAATTACCAAAGACAGGTTGACCTCAGTAAATGGTGTGAAAATGTACCCTGACCAAAAGAATAAATGATGTGGAAAAGTCTTATTACTGATCTAAAGTCAAATTCCCTACCCTCAACCCATTAAAAGAACAGCACACACAAACAGGATGTAGCACAATAAATACATTTCACATCTTCTTTTGGTTGAACCCCAAGGCAGAATTATTGTACAATTTCTTCATCCTGTCATAGTAAAATGCCACTGCTGGCTGGGTGGCTATGACCATGCCTCCAGAGCCTTCCCAATGCTTGGCCCAGGTGCTGCGCTCTTCGAATCATAAACACAGCCTGCTCCCACAACTGACTTCCCTTTAGGGAGTGCTTTCTGCACATGTAGTCAGCTTTCCAGAAAATAGCTGCGGGCATTTCTCCCCTAAGGGCCAGAGGCATTGTTGAAGTGATCATTTACCTAGAAAAAGGTACTCTTTTTGATTTCAGAAAAGCATGGGTACCGGCCATCAGAATCAGCTTGGTGTTAAGTTTCTAGGAATTTTGCAAGCCGATGGTCAAACACAGTCAAATTTATGTAAACTTACAAGTAAGTGCATTTTGTTAAAATTTGAAGACACGAAAAATGCAAAACCCATCACTTCCCAGCTACTTCGTTGCAATTTATGGTTACCCACCCTCGAGTGGTTCTCTTACGTATTGTATTTGTGTGGTGGAAACACATAACGGGTGTTTGACTGCCTACCTTTTCCCAACTCGGCATTCGGCGATCTCATTTGGTAGCTTGAGACTGGCCATGGTGGGATTATTTCCACCTTAGAAATCAGCAGTTGCTACCAGTCAGGGCTCTCCCCTGCCTCCCTGATCCTGTTGTTAACATGGGCCTGCACACCCCTGAGGTGCACTGGATTAAGTCCTTTTTGCTTTGAGCCTTGGCTGGGAATGAGAGCTGAACCTTCAAACAAAGACAGCGCTCTAGGATACACATGCAGTTTTCTGCAAACATCTGCTCAGCAATCACTAATCCCTCCGAAAGAAAGAGCCCCATAAAATTGTTGGAACTGAGGCCGCCTTGCTTTACTTCCTGAAAGCCACCCTGTGTAGACCCTCAGTCTCCCCAGGAAGCACTCCTCCTGGGAACCAAACGCTAGAAAGAGATTATGTCTCAACTGCATTTTAATATGCTGACTGCAAACCTTTATGAAAAAGGCAGAAAAAGTACATTAAAAGCCTCATATTGATCCATCAGGCTTTTTATGATCACAGACACAGAAGTGGAGTGGTAAAGCAGAGGCCATTATCTTACTGTGATAGCAGCAGGACAAATAAACAGGAAAACATTAAAAAAAAAAAAAAAGAAAGAAAGAGTAAGTATGTGCTTAAGTAAGCAGATTGCAAAGAAGTCACCACCCTTGGGACTTATCATTCATTAAGGCAATAAAAGAGTCACAGTGATTTCAGCCGGTGATAGATTGAAGGGACAGATCAGATGACTCACAACCCATATAAGTGTTAACCTGCAATTCTCCTGGATTAGTTTGCATGTTTTGAATTGAAATTAAGCCAAGAAATCATTGCTAGAAATTTACAAGGTAGTAAGATTTATTGTTTCACCTAAAGGTAGGTCACAGTCCAATGTCTCAAACCACAGATTTTTGTTCTTCCCTGTCTAGGAGACTATATTAAGAAGACATATGTTAAAAGAAGACTGTAAATACTTGCTTAAAACACGAGACAATAATATAATAATGAAAAGTAACATTTCCACTGTTGCTATGTTAGCTGTGCTCATGGTCACTGGGTCAGATAGGCGCATGCAGTTTCTTCCTCTGTTCATAGCTTTACCAGGGGTTCAGGACCCTCACTGCTGCTTCTCTGAAGCTCCAAAAAAGCATCTGTGTGCATTTCTTTGGAGAGAGCAAGTGTCATTTTCTTGAATCAAGTGGCTTGATTTTTGTTGGAACAATTTTCCTGTGAGTTATTGTTGAAGTTGCTCACAAAACATTTAGGAGCAAATAATCTCACTAATTCAGGTCAAAAGGGAAAAAACAATCAATTTGTTAAAAGGCCAGCTGTCGTGAAAAAGACAGATATCATCTTAAAATTTAAAAGGAAGCACACTGTTCACTTTGCATTTCTAGGTTTTTTTGGGGTAACCGAGGAGAAAGATCTTGTATGAACTCTGGGATCAATCTGGGTCTTCCTTGAAGCTGTGAAAAGTTATTTTCTGTTTTTGCCCCTCTTGATACTATTTCTGTCCTTCTTTCAGGAAAGGAGAGTGACTCGCTGCCTCATCTCAATTTTGGAACAATATTTGCACAGAACTGTGTCTTGCCAGTAAATCCCAGTCTTAGCTAGTGTGACGCTTTTACACTAGGCAAATTTCTACTATGAAAGCACTTTTAGAAAAATCAGCATTATTCCCTCAGTAAATAAAGTCATATCAGAGCCCCTTCCCAACATGTTAAATTGGCCTTCAATTCATCGGGATGTGTAATTATAACATTTGTGTATGAATGAAGATACAAGACAAAACACACATGCATAGGATCCCAGAAAATTTCCAGGCACCTTAGTGAGGAAGTATACTGGCTTCTAACTGGGCACCTGCTGTCTGTTTCTCTACACATAGAGGCCAGAATTACCTTTGGAAGATGCTTCATGTCATTCCCTCGCTCAGAAACATTTTGATGAGTTCCCACGATCTACAGAACAAAGTCGTAAGGCTCTAACAAGGCATTCAAGGCCCTCCAAGATTTGATTCTAGCTTTCCAGTTTTCCATCTCTTCCAGTCATCCACAGGTGACTTGTGGCACTTCCTGAGAACTGGGAACGGTTTTAAGCACTTCAAATTCATTAAACCATTTCTATCTCATGAGAACCCTATGAAGTAAATGCTGCTGCTATCCCTCCTTTACAGGAAAGGAAACTGAGCCTCAAAAAGGTTCAAATGCCTGGCCTGAGGTCACATAGAGGTCAGGGATAGAGCCCGGCTGAGGCTTTCTTGCTAGCGTGTTCGTGCTTTGACCACTGCCATTCACCACCGTGTGTGCTAGAGACCCAAGGAGCCCAGTCTGCTCTTTCTCAAGCTATTGTTTGGTTTGTACTTGTCATTTATATCACAATGTCTGCCCCATCCTTCAGGATCCTGCGTCCCAAGCAGAGTGGTCCCTAATCCCCGCCTGCCCCACTGCCCTGAGGGTTTTCCTCCCTCATTTCCTCTTTGTGCTTCTTTTTTTTTTTTTAAAGATTTTTTTTAATTTATTTATTTGACAGAGAGAGATCACAGTAGACAGAGAGGCAGGCAGAGAGAGAGAGAGAGAGAGAGAGAGAGAGAGAGAAGCAGGCTCCCTGCTGAGCAGAGAGCCTGATGCGGGACTCGATCCCAGGACCCTGAGATCATGACCTGAGCCAAAGGCAGCGGCTTAACCCACTGAGCCACCCAGGTGCCCCCGTCTTTGTGCTTCTTAAAGCATTTCACTCCTCTGCTCAAAAAGATATGTTCTTCTACAGTCCTTGAGGGCAGAGCCTGTCTCCTCTGCATGTAAATTCCCCACCAACTCTTTCCGTAGAGTCTTGTAATTAGTCTGTGTTCAACAGATTTTGTTGAGTTTAATCGAACATGGCTGCTTCTGGAAAAACCCTTCATAACTACAGGTGGTTACGTTGAAGGAACAGCAGGGGGCAGAAAATTTAGTAAAACTCTGAGACAGGATAAAGACCAAGGGGATACACTGCTGGGGCAGGGAGGCATTGTGGTTTAATGAAAAAGGATGTGTTTAGTTGGACCATCTGGGTTCCAGTCCTGGCTCCTCCTAGCTGAGTGGCCTTTGGCACATTCTTTAGTCTCCCTTAAAGCCAGTAGGGTCATTAATAAAATGTGGATGCGAATGCCTGCAGGGGCGTCATAAAAGCTGGGGATTAGCACACTCGTGATCCCATTTTAGATAAACGACAGCCATTATTATTAAGCATTCATTTCGTGTCCAGCAATGTGTTTTATGCTTCTACACGTCTCTTGTTTTCCCTTCAGCTTGCTCCTCACCCACCATCTCCTCTACCTCATTGAAGTAGCACCATATCTCCCCAGGTGCTTCACCCAAAGCTGGAATGCTTCCTTGATTCTTTTCATTCTTTCATCCCCCATAAAGAATACAATGGCAGGTTATATGGGCTCTGCCTCTCTGAAGTATCTAACATCTACTTATTTCTCTTTATCATGCCCATCACCCAAGTCCAATGCACCATATGTCTTGTCTGGCTTTCTGCAATGGCCTCTACACAGGTCTCAATGTTCCACTTTGGCCCTTCAACCCTTTGTCCACACAGTATATAGTCACCCTTACAAAATGTCAACCAGATCATGCAGCTCCCTGCGTGAAACCACACCCAGTGGCTTCCCACCATCCTTAGACTGAGACCCAGCCCCTGCATGACCTGGCCTCTGCTACCCTCGGACCCCTTGCAGTGCTTTCCTCCCCCTTCTTTGCAGCCCACTTGCTTTTGGGCTGTTCCTCCATCGTGCTGAGCTCATTCCCGATTCCAAGAGCCTCCTGGCTTTCCTAAATTCCTTAAACACGCTTTTACATGAGCTGTTTCTAGTGCCTGGAATGTTTTTCCTTCTAGAATTTACATAGGTATCTCCTAGTCATTCAACTTGGTTTTTTCTTTTTTTGTATTTTTTTTTTTTTTTAAGAAAGAAAGAAAGCTTGTGCATAGTAAAGGTGGGGAGGGGCAGGAGGGGAGAGAATCTTTTTTTTTTTTTTTTAAGTTTTTAAAAAAATTGTTTGACAGAGAGAGACAGTGAAAGAGGGAATACAAGCAGAAGGAATGGGAGAGGGAGAAGCGGGCTCCCCACTGAGCAGGGAGCCTGATGCAGGACTAGATCCTAGGACGCTGGAATCATGACCTGAGGCAGACACTTAATGACTGAGCCATCCAGGTGCCCCAAGAGGGAGAGAATCTTAAGAAGGCTCTATTCACAGTGTGTAGCCCAATGCAGGGCTTGATCTTACTACTCTGAGAACATGATCTGAGCTGAAATCAAGAGTCAAACTCTTAACTGCTACGCAAGCACCCCTAGTTATTCAACTCTTAAGTGTCACTTTCTAACATATTGTATGTATATAAGCTGTATATAGAATACATACACATACTTTTTTGTTTGCTTGTCAACTCAAATTTAAGTTTCATGAGAGCAGGAACCTTGTTTTTCTTCTTGAAAAGTATATCCTTAGTTACAGGCTAAACTATTACTTAAGATGTGGCAAAGGCTAAAAAAAAAATCTGTTAAATGAATATTAATACATACAGAAATAACAAAAATGAATAGTAAGACTCCACATCAGCGTATAGCAATAATAAAATAGTCATATTTATACGTTGAACAAACATTTATTAAATACCTGCTGTGTAGCAGGTATTGTGTATAATGGGGAATCAAAAGTGAAGTATAATCCCTCAGGGGGCTTATGGTCTACTGCTATGTTTTTATTCAGGCAACTAAGACTTCTTAAAAAAAGATTTATTTACTTATTTTAGAGAGAGGGAGAGAGAGAGTGCGAGCAGGGAGAGGAGCAGAAGGGGAGGGAGAGAGAATCCTCAAGAAGACTCCCCACTGAGTGCAGAGCCTGATGTGGGCTTGATCTCATGACTCTGAGATCACGACCTCAGCCAAAATCAAGAGTTGGATGCCTAACTGACTGAGTCACCCAGGTGCCACTAGGACTTCTTTATAATGGATAAAATGTATTCTCTGTGTTCTTTCATTGTTTCATCTCTCTAGTCTTCATTACCCACACAGCCTAGTGAGCAGGTGGGCAGTTTAACAGGATAACTGTAGCCTTTGGACTTTGACAGCCCTGTTTTGAACCCCAAGCTGTCCCCAGCCAGTTGCATATACACAAACAATGTATAAACCTCTTTGGGTCTCCTTTCTATGTTTATAAGCAAGAAGGTAACACCTCTCTTTTGGTCCTTTGATATTTAAATATTTAAAAGATGTTGTAAAGCATGTTTTCCTACCTTTTACTTCCTACCTTTTTATCTTCAAGATAGCAGGTATTTGATCCTATGATTTCCTCTGGATAGAAACCATGGCTGAAATATGTTTGGATCTTATCAAAAATACTGTTTTTGAGTAGCATGACAGTGTAATTGTTAAGTGTATAGGGCCTGAGGGATGGACTACCCCTGATGGATTCTCAGAGGTGTAAATGTGGACAAAATGCTTAATTCCGCCATGACTCTGCTTCCCTTCAGTAAAGGATGAGAATAAGTACCTACTTCCTGTGAGCATTAGATGACCTGTTACACTTGAAGCCTTTCGAATAAGTGTTAAGCACAAACAAGCACTCAATAAAGATGAGCTACTGTTTTGGTTATTCATTGCTGAATTAACAAACCACCCAAACTTAATGACCTAAAGCAACAATCATTTTATTATAATCCTGGATTCTGTGGGTCAGAAGCTTGGAGAATGGATAGCAGGGACAGCTGGTCTCTGCTGCGCAATGTCCGAAGCCTCAGCTGGGCAAGTCTGAGCCTGGGGATGACTGTATGGCTGGAGGCTGGAATCATCTGATAGCTTCTTTTTTTGAAAATTTAATTTAATTTTTTCAGTGTCTCAAGATTCATTGTGTATGCACCACACCCAGTTCTTCATGCAATAGGTGCCCTCCTTAATGCCCACCACCAGGCTCACCCACCCCCTCTCCCTCCCCTCCAAAACCCTCAGTTTGTTTCTCAGAGTCCACAGTCTCTCCTGCTTTGTCTCCCTCTCCGATTTCCCCCAATTCACTTTCCCTTTCCTTCTCCTAATGTCGTCCATATTATTCCATATGCTCCACAAGTAAGTGAAACCATGTGATAATTGACTTATCTCTGCTTGACTTATTTCACTCAGCATAGTCTCCTCCCATTGTTCTGGTGCTTGGTGTAAGCCATTGGCTGGGAACTCAACAGAATCTGTTGGTTCAAACACCTATATGGGGCCTCTCCATATGGCTACTTGGCTTCTCCCAGCTATGGTGGCTGGCTTCCATGAGTCAGTATCCCAAAAGACAGAGATTGAGAGTGGCAAGTTTCTTAAGACCTTAGCCTGGAAACTGACCCAGCTTCACTTCCTCTGTACTCTTCTGGTCAAAGCAGTCACAAGGACTTCCTAAGTTTAAGGGGAGTGGCCACAGACCTTGCCACCTGATGGGAGGAATGTCAGTGCCATATTATAGGAAGAGGACATGGGGAAGGGTGTATTATTCTGGCCATCTTTGGAAACTACAATCTGCTACAGTTATTGTTATTATTATTAGTATTATGCTCTAGTATTATAAAAGAAACAATTTAGCTCTAAGAGATGCCCTCTCCGGGTCCAAAAGTCGAGATAAGAGAAGTGAGAAGAGGAGAGGGAGATAGGCATTAGCTTTCTACAGACCATCACAGCTTAGACATTTTAGTCTAAGGCCCTTGCTTAATAGATGATAGCATGTGATTAAGAGATATGAAGTGACCTGTCCCGGATCATGCAGTTGGCAGGAACATCAGGATATTCTCCTTCTCAATACACCAAACACCTGGAAAAGTAACCAAAAAAATAGTTGAGAGGTGAAGACATTGAAGAGAGAAACCAAGAAGTAGAGAAGGTCATAGAGAGGAAGTAGGTTAAAAAAGAAAAGCAAATAGGGCACTGCCAACAATATTTTCTGTGTCAGACCACACTCTTTTTTGGATGCATCCCACACTTGATTTTAAACTATGAGCTTCTGAGAAACCTCAAGCCCAGGAATGATCTTGGCAAAACCCCTTGGGTCTTTGGAATGACTTCTGTTTGTTCCTAATCCTGAGAATAGAATCCAGGCTGGTAAGTGGAAAGTGGAAATGTACAGTTGTTACTACAACAGATGTCTCTTCATGCTGTTATTTCCTGTTATCCTGCTTTCCTGGTTGCCTGGAGCAGGCTTCCATGTCTCATCATCAAAACTCTCTAAATGTAGCCCCTACCCCACTCTCCAAGTGGGTGTCTCCCATGCCCCCACTGTTGCCTTGGACACCTAGTGTGCATCTGATTTGGGTTCTGTTCAGTCTGGTATTTGGTCTCAGACTAAGGCTCTAAGCCCTTGGGAACAGAGTCTGTTCTGAGGTCTGGGGTTTGCAGAATCCACATGTGTGGTGGAGGCAACATCTGGGGGAGTCTCCAGGCTGGATTTTCACTGCCTGGCTCTCTTCACTTTACTCTGATCTGTCCCACCATAGAAAGAATGCTGCTCTAAAAGCAACCCAGAGGAGTTCACCTTTCTTTTAAACTTACTTCAGTTTGGAAGTCCCAACCTTCCTACTGGAGAATCCTCCCTTACAGCCAGCTCACGTGTCCACTTATTAATTAGTAGCAGTCATCCTATTTCTCCTTCTTGACTCAGTAGTTCCAGAGACCAACAGATGTAAGAGTTTGTGTAATAGCACTCTTATAACGAATACAGCAGGTAATCCCTCCTTCTTCTCCAAAATGATTGTCCAGAATTTTTAGTTTTTATTAGTTCATCAAGAATTTACCCAGCATTTCTTATATGCTAGTTTCGCTGGTAATACAAACATGAATAAGGTGCAAGCCCTGCTCTCATAGAGTTTTTAGTCCAGCGAAGAGATTATGAGTTTAGAATCCATGGACTGTGAATTCCCCAAATTACATGCATGGCTTTGGGGTTGTATGTACATTTTTATGAGTGTAAGATAAATCCCTTTTACCAGATTCCAATCAGGGGCCATGACACAGAAGATGAAGAACCCCTGAGATACGGAGTCACAAGCAAGTGTCACAATCATGACCCCAGACAAAGGGAGGGGTAGAGTTCCTATGAGTGGTTACTGTGCATAGTCTCTATATGTAGTCTCCTTGGGGAAGTCAGTACCCAGTATTGGTGGGACTATATGGGGGTTGCCTGATGTAGAAGAGACCTCTCTGACCACTGGGTTGGGGAAGGAGGCTGGCTGCAGATGGGAGTAGTACTTTGAAAACCCTTCCTCAGAAGGGGTCTGCTCACTGTTATTTAATCCACTTTGGTGACCTCTTGTTCATATTTTCCTCAGTTTTGTCATTTCTGTTATTGTTCTGATGACACATTTCACCTTTTTCATGTTTCTCTTCATCTATAAGTCCAGACCAAACAGGATGCCTGGTGGGTTACATAACACAAGCATGTGATGTGTTCCTGAAGGACATTTTTCTTGACCTCAGTCTGGCACAATTTGGCTCAAAAGTCCATAAGTTAATTTTACAAATGATTTGCATAGAACTTGCACTTTCATTCTAGAATCACCCTGCCCTAAAAATGTATCACTATCTTACAGAGTTTGGCATTCTTTGGAATTTCTGCCACTGCTGATACATATAAAATTATATATAATAAATATGTGTGTATGATATAATATATAACAGATGTGATAAGTTATATATATATATATATATGTATATATATATAACTATTCAAACAAGTCATTTTTTATCAGAAGTGGAAAATAGAAAAAAGAGAATTTGGAGGAAAGCAAAGGGTGAACATTGAGGGCCCCCAGTAATCAATTTTATAACATGAATTATATCTTATTGATGTTTAGAGAGTCTTCTTACCGAGAAAGAACAACTCATGGTTTTTCCAAGCCAAGAAGATCATAACAAAGAATTGTAATGACTTTCCCTCAGATTAGGTCAAATTATTTTGTTTTTATCCATAGGCTACTGAAATACTTATCAAGCAGAGAGGTAAAATGTGACACCTAGAATAAGGAGCAGATGACAGTGAGTTCCTTTGCATGAATATATTGGATATTTCAGAAGGAGTCACATTAAAGAAAGCCCCTGATAAAACATACAATTCTGTCAATAGGGCAGCAGAATCTAAAAATAATTTTAGCTCTTCACTCTCTCTCTCTCTCTTTTTTTTTTTTTTTTTTTTTTTTTGGTTTTTTAAGTGAGATGGGGAGAGAGAAAGAGAGAACATGTCTGCTTGGGGGTAGGGCAGAGGGTATGGGAAAGAGAGAATCTTAAGCAGTCTCCATGCCCAGCATGGAGCCCAATGTGGGCTTGATCTCACGACCCTAAGGTCACAAACTCTTAGCTCTTACCTCTTAAACATAAGTTTTAATGACTCCATAACCTTTGTCACATACTCAGAAATTAACTTTATTGGAATATATTTAAGTTGTCAAGCACTTACTGAATACCTGTGATTAGCCAAGTGCTGTGCTTAGCTTTATGGAAGGCACAACTCTGAATGAGAAATGGTTCTTCCCTTACAGAAGTTATAGAAAGATGAGACAGGGGATGCCTGGGTGGCTCAGTTGGTTAAGCAGCTGCCTTCGGCTCAGGTCATGATCCTGGCATCCTGGGATTGAGTCCCACATCCGGCTCCTTGCTCGGCAGGGAGCCTGCTTCACCCTCTGCCTCTGCTGCCTCTCTACCTGCCTATGCTCTCTCGCTCTCTCTCTCTGACAAATAAATAAGTAAATAAATCTTAAAAAAAAAAAGAATGATGAGGCAGACCCCTACTTATAAGCAACTATAACTCAAGGCTGAGACTATTAAATGCTGTAATAGTAAAAAAAAAAAAAAAATTAAAATACAAGGAAAGCAAAAATGAAGGAGGGAGTATGTGGACTTGGGAAGGTCTCATGAAGAGGGCAGACCCTGAGCTGGGTTAGGAAGGGGTAAGTTGTTACCAAGCAAAGAGGGGAACAAGGTCACTTCAGGCTCAACATGTGGCAAGAGGTGGAGAAGAGGAAATGATAAAATATGCCCTGGGAACAGGAAGAAACCAGTTTGATTAGAACAAGTATGTTGAGGGGGAGTAGAGAGTAATGCACCTAGAAAATTATGGTAAAACATGAATCTTGAGATTTTTTGAACACAATACTAAGGAACTTCAGCTTTTCCACAGATATAGCTATGGTTTGGGGTGGGGTAAGGAGTGTTTAGGAACAAAACTAGTAACATGAAAATTCAGAAATCAGAGACAGACCACTTTGGAGATGATTACAAGCCCAAGCAAGTGGAAACCAAGAATTTGGACAAAGATACACACATGAGACTGGACCAGGAAGAACATCTAGGAAGACAAGGGACATTAGGAAGGTAACGGTCTCCAAATAAATCTGGTTAGAATTACCCCCAAAGACATTCTGGCGTGAATCCTGATATGCAGAATGGAAAAAACCCACAATGTAGTTGGTCCTCTAGATCAGGAGCTCAGCACAGGTAGACTCTGACCACAGCAGTCCAGCGACCTTGCATTTAATCATGGAAGCCAGGTTGATGGGCAAGGAGAGCTCCACAGAAGCTTACCTGGAATTAGGAAGGATAGGTTAATCAAGTAGATTATCGACCGTGATGATATTTGATGAATCTGCTCTTCGTGGAAAAGGATTGTATCTAAAAATGTCATCTGATTGTAGAGCCTTTTAAGTAAACCCTGTTGCAAAGTTTGGTACTTGCTTGAACAAATTGTGAACCCAAGAGATTGCTATAATGAAGGTCAACAACCTGGGTTCAGATCTCACCTGTCACCAACTAACTGTAACCCCGAACAGCCACTTACATTTAATAATCATTACTTCCTTCATCCATAGTGTGTTGTCTATAATACCCACCACCTTTGATTATTATGAAGATTGGAAGAGACGATGTATGTCAAAATGCCTGGAACAAAGAAGTGTAGCAATATTGGTTTTCTGGCTTTTTGTTTGCTTGCTTGCATACATGGGATATCTTCATGGGAAATTTGGGAGTTTCTATATAAAAAGGTTTAACTGAGCCCACAGGGTCCAGATCTCTGGGGTTGGTGTAAACAGTACCCCGAAATACTGTGGGCCCCTGTCCCCTTCTCTCTCTCTCCTCTTGTGGTGTCACCGAAGGGAAGCATGTCCTGTGGGGGCAGCCAGAAATGGGAATCCCTTGTTATTGTAGCTCTCCCCTGGTGTGCTTGCCTGGAAGAGTAAGTGGGAGGGGCCTCTGGGCTCCCCAGAAACCGTACTTGCCCTGTGTTCCAGAAGGGATGCACCAGCTCTGCACAAAGCCCTATTCAGAGACTCTGGAAAGAAACACAGGGCAGCACCTTCGTTCCCTGGAGTTAGGCTCAGAAATGGAAAGGCTGAGAAGAGATGCTTGTGTGGGTGGAGCAGGTGGGGCAGGGGTACCCCCTGCAGAAGCACAGGCTGACCCGTGACAGCAAGGAGGTCGTTCTGCGGGACGTGGCTGCGGCCGTGGACAGGAGAGTGGGGCGCACACAGGTGTGCGGCAGCCGACCTGCCCTGCTCTTCACCCTGTCTTTGCTGTCCCTCTGCAGAATGCAGCTGCTCAGGCCCCCATTCTCCACATGCAGTCTGTCAGACAGCCCCGCTGCCTTTCTCCCCCAAACATATCTGGAGCCCACATCTCTCTTCATCCCCACGTTGTAACCCCAGTTCAAGCCCCCGGCCGGTCACCTGAGGACAGGCCTGTCCCCCAGCCCCGGACAAGCCTCCCTGCCTCCATCTTTGCCTGATTCCTCTCCCAGGCGTGTGCACCACAGGGCGGCCAGAATAATCTTTCCAAAGCATAAACCAAACCCTGTCACTCTCCTACTTAGATTCTTTTAGTGACTGTCACTGTGACGAGAGGGACGTTCGAACCCCTAACCCTGGCTTGCGATCACATCCTCTGTCCCCCGCCTCTCTGCCCCCCCCCCTGCCCCCCAGTGCTGGCGTCCCGCGGCCTTGCCTCTCTTTCTCCATCCTTTGCGCTAACTGTTCGCTCTGATTCGAAGACTCCTACCCCTGATGTCCAGGGCACGTACTCTTTCTTGGACATAAGGTTTCAGCTCTGCGTCGACTCTGAGAGGCCTTACCTGATCACCCAAACTAAAATATCCAAGCTGTCCCCTCTCGTATCCCTTCATTTTGATTCGTTGGCAGCACTTGTCATAATCTGGTATTTTTCTCTCGGTTTTTGTTTGTTTTCTGTCTCCCTCCACCAGGTGGCCCTGAAAGCCGGGACCCTTCCACGACCCTGTTTGCTGCTGGATCCTCAGGCCCTAGAATAGTTCCTGGCATATAGTAGGCACTCAACAAACATTTGCTGAATACAGGAGCTACCTCTGGTGAAATCTTGGTCAGGTTTTGCCAGAGCGTTTGCCTCTGTGTTGGTCTGGTCTGGAAATTCTCTTCTCTGCATCCTATTGTCCTCCTGCGTCCTCAATTCCATGCCAGTCTGCGTCAGTCTTGTATCAAGTCTGATAGACCAAGGGCAGAAAGTTCTCTTTCTGTCCATAATTCCTCAGAGTTAGGCTTTATGTCTCATTATGCCAATAATCCATACTTCTTTGGTTCTAGAAGTTTCTATTTCTATTATTATATACACTTCTACATGTAAGGAGGCATGGCTCTCCTTTGATACCCGCCTGAAAGAGAAGCCAAATGTTACATCCCGGGCTCATGCAGGGGGGTAAATCTTGGAAGGGTGCCTCGTTGTTCATGGGAAAGGAATTTCTAAACTGAAGTTTTTGTAAATAGTTTCCACTAATTATTTGGAAATTCCCTGTGTCATTATGTTTAACATCATCTTGTTAACTGCTGATGGGATTGAAATGATGTACATGCTTATATTCTCTGTCTATTGTACCCACTCCTCAAGGAAGATTCTTTGGTTGGTCACATGCACGCGAAGATGGAAAGTGCTGGCTACCTCCAGCAGCAGAGTTTCCATTCACTGGAGAGTCCCCACTAGAAAGAGAGTCATGGAGTAAGTTTTATAACATGAAGTAAGAGATCGAAGTAGGCCCCCTGATGTTTCCTCCCCACTCTGGAATCCTGCATACTCCCCTGCCCCGCACGAACAGGGTTGCTTTGATAATCAGACACATGAAGTCTTTTGGTTTGCTTGTTTGTTTTTCAAGGAAAACTCTGGAGTCATTGTGGAGGATGGTTTGGAGAACTGTGTCACCATTTTCATGGGGATGAGTGAGAAGGTCTTTTCATAGCACAAATGTGGGTCTGAACACTGAACTTCCAGACTACTAGTTAAGGGTTCATCCACCCCAAGGCTAGTTGGTAGGTAGTGGAATGGATTTTCAGCCAGTGCTCTTCTTGGAAATTCAGTACATTTAGTGGGGTAAAGATTGCTTCTTTTACAAAAGTAATGCTGTAGGCATATCATCTCTGGTGCCTGCATTTGGAGGTGCCCTTTCTTGTCTGTACCCCGTGTAACTGGATCTGCCTTTACAAGACAGTTGCCTGTGGTGCGTGATCCAGTCTCTGGCTCTGGAATAGAGCCAGGCCAGGTGTTCATACAGAACCAATCTCAGGACTCTGTCTATGTTAACATCATTCTCTATCCAACTAAGTTAAATGTATGTTTGCTAACCAAAGAATGCTGAACGAGGGGAAAGTGTGGCTCCACAGCTAAATGACGCACAAGAAGTACAGCTTCCAATAGCCACAGTGGCACTCCAGGCAAATTTCTTCTCCCCTGCGTGCCCCATTATCCAGTTATCAACACAATATTTTTTGAGCCTTTTCTGTGCTAGAGCTATGCTAGATATCCTCAGGTGTCACGTTGGCAAACAGATCAAAGATGTTGCTGATAGACATACAAAAAATCATTTAGAAGCAGTGTGGGGTTCTATTTTTAAGAAGTCAAAGAAGAGAGAAAATGACAGTGGGGAATCATTTCGATTCAACAAATGTTTATCCAATACCAAGTACAGTCGACAAGCTAGGCACCATTGAGGGTACTAAGGAGAGGGTGAGATAATCAAAACTTAGTAAAGCAGGGGTCTGCCTGCCGCAGCTAGTTGAGGAAATAGTCATAGAAACAATTAAGGCTGAAACGAGTATTGTCATACTAACTGTTATGTGTTATTCATTCTCCCTGAAGGGGGTCATGGAGGGAATAGTATTTGAGCCAAGCTTTGGCCAAGAAGTGTGAAGGATGTATTAGAGCAAGAGAAGGCAGACTGAGGTCTAGGACGCCTGTCCGGTGTGGCCCCATGTCCCTTCCGAAGGATGAACATAGCTCTCCTTTCCTGTGCCAGGGTATGCACTCGTCTAGGGATACAATGTGAGGAAAATAGGCCCAATTTCTCCCCTGATGAACCTCATCACTTCGTATTAAATATCATATGGACAAAATAATGGCATTTGCAAGCACACAATGGAAACATGGATACCATATTTCTATTTGCCCATATCAATAAACCAGTTTCTCCACTTGCACCCACCCTATGGCCCAGGGGAAGACAGCAAAACAAAAAAAGTCCTTGGAAATGAGAAGAATGTGACATGGGGAAATCTTGCTAGATGGGAAGAGACAGTGGGAAGGCCATTTTATTCATCTTAGTTGATCATAGAGGGAAGAGGGAGGCAAAGAGAGTGTGAACTGGTTAAACACACACATGCTAACTTTCCTCCACTCAGACTAGAACCCAAGAAAAGGAAATACGATAGAAACATCAGATAGGGGGACATTAGGAGCTTTGCAAATGTTAGCAGATAGTTAATGACGTGCTTCCCTGAGTATAACGCTAGGAGAAGCTCCACTGAGGTCACTTCCAGCGCAGCAAAGGAAGACAGAGTAGCACATGTAGAGATTAAGCTGATGTCGAAATTTTCATACACCCTAATGAGAGGATATGAAGATGCTAAGACATCCCCAAATCGTCCCTGAATCAACCAGGATAGGTAATTTATTGCTTTGGAGTGAACTGTGGTCCCCCAAGATTTGTGTGTTGAAGCCTACCTGGTATTTGGGGAGGGGGCCCTTGGGAGATGACTGGGCTTCAATGAATTATGAGGGCGGGGTCCTCATGATGCGATTAGCGCCCTTACAAGAAGAGACAATAGACACCTTGCTCTGCTTCTCTCTGCCGTGTGAGGGCACAGAGAGAAGGTGGCAATCTGCCAGGAAATGCATCAGCCAGCACCTTGATCTGGGACTTCCCAGCCTCTGGAACTGTGAGGAAATAAATTTCTCTTGCTACAGCTCCTCAGTCTCTATTTTGTTACGGCAGTCCAAGCAGACTAATTCAGTTATGCTGCTGTAATAAATGACTCCCCCAGTCTCCGAGGCTTAATGCCCAAAGATATATTTCCTGCTTGTGCAAAGGTAGATGCAGTACTAGGCAATTCTGACAGCCAACTACCCTCCAAGTGAAGAGCTTGATCCGAGGGCTTTTTTTCTGGCTGCCACACCATGCCAGTGTGGGAAGCCACTGAAATTTGAACCATTTGTGAAGACAGCTCCCTATCACACGCTGCTCTGAGATGGACTTCAGCCGCTGTAAGGTTTCAGAAGGCCAAGGATAGTCTGTAATGGGTAAAATGGTTACATGTCCCAATGACCAGAGGGAGCCTCCATCTCTCCAGTGAGTTTTTTCCCTGAATATCTCTCCTCTTTCTCATTTACTGTCACAAATTTCTCTGCCGCTTTCCCCTGATAATCTGGAGAGACTGAAATCAGAGACGGTGCGATAAATATTCCTCCTTCTCTCTTCTTCCAGGGCCCAAGTGGGTGTGTTAGGTCTCCTAAAAAGAACCAAAATCTCTTATTAAGGTTTATATGTAATCTACATAACCAATAATTGTTGCAATTCTGCAAATTGGATTACAAAATAATTATAAACACTAAATGTGGTTCAAATTGCCTTTTACAGTTTCAGGCAAGCGAGAAGATGGTGTTAATTTGCTGCACTATTGCTCAGTGTATCTCTGGGGCCATTAAAATAAACGTCACATCACAACAGCACACGCATCCTGAAACAGAGGGAATTCACGGCCATGAAACTTTCAAAGAGTATCACTTAGCGATTACATCACATACGCTTCGCTTCGAGTCTCTCCAGTCATTGAGACCAGGAGGTAATGGATGTGTGGGCCGTCAAGGGAAAAACGTGACTCCAAGAATCTAGATTCCTGAATTCCCCTTACTATGCGGTGGCCCAGTGTCTGCTCTCTAATAAGCAGAATTAAAGACAAAAGAGACCTTTTCTTTTTCCTGGGACTATGGTGTTTAAAATTAAAATTCAAAGCTTAATATTGACGAATGACCCTTGGTGGAAATCGAGCAGAAGGATTAAGATTAGAATTTTCCTGGTGCTCGCTTTTTCTCTAAGCGATAATCAGTTTTTCTCCCCAGGAAGTGCTGGAGACAGAAGCAGTAGTGGAGGAAGTAGCACCTGGTGGGGAAAATATGCATAATTTCAACGGTCCTTCTGTATTTGGCTGGCATTTTACAGTTTATACATCACTTTCGTACAACTTCATGAGGGTCTCAAAAATGTGAAGGAAGGTAGAAGAATTTTCCTTGTTTTTCAAAGGGGGGGGGAACTAGAGTCCAGTGGGGTGAAGTCACCGACCCAGGATCATGTCACTCGTGAGACTAGACTCAGGCCTCCCGATGCCCTAGCCAAGTTCTTGTCGTGATAGGAACCTTTCTTGCATCTCTCGCAGGTACCATGAAAGGATCCCGTTTCCAGCAGTGGTTTCAAAAATATGGGAGTGAGAGGCCACTCACTCATGGGATTAAATTAAAAAGACTGAGTATATTTCCTTAAAATCCTCTGCTCTCCTGGCCATGCCTGAAAGAGAAAAACAAAAGTTCTGATGAATATCATAAAAAGCCAGTGGTGGGTTTGGGGGTGGATTAAGTGTCTGGGTAGGCTTACGGATAAGCTTTGGGAGGAAGATTGCAGGTGTTATGGCATCTATGATGTTTTCTCAAGTCAGATATGTTTTAAGACCATGACTTCACATAGGAAAAGAACTTTCTAATCATTTTCTCCTTCTTCTTAAAAAAGAATTATCATGAGCTCTTCAGCAGGAATACTCTCTAGTGAATGAGTCATTTTCAAAGTGACCTGTGTTTGTGAAATCCAATAGGGTCACGAACCTACCAATGTTCTGATTTTCATGCAGAAGTAGCTGTCTCGAGGATCTGGGCTCAAAAAGAAGGAATGACCGGTGTTTGGTTTTTTTTTTTTTTGACCTAACACTCAGACCCTAAAAAAAAAAATGCATTGAAAGAATCCTTCTTCTAGAGATATACTTTTTAGTAATAAATTTTTGAGACAGTTCATGTCCTTGGTCATAATATAAATGACAGTGTGGAGATGCCCAGGTGAGCTGTGGGTGCAGAGGGCACATTGCAGAAACTGTGGGTTGATGCCAGGTCCCTACTGAGGGGACTGGAAGTCTTGCTTCCAAGGGCTGATACATGAGCTTTTGGCCTCTGATAATTGCTGTGAGGCACAATTCATTTTTTGGATATAGATTAGGACTTGGAGAAAGCAAAAATCTTAGGGACAGGGCAGAGTAGCCGGTCCTCGGTAGCTGGTCCTTGGTAGGCGATGACTAAGGGATATTGACACAGGTTTGGAGAGGACAAAGGGACCCAAATGGAGAGGGGAGAGAGGTGCCTCTTCTTTTCCAGCTCACACCCAAGCCTAGGATCTAATTTGGCTCATCAATATCCTGTCATCATTAACATCATCCATACTATCAGCTTCAAATGTTGATAAAAATAAATTGCTGCTCATAAGTCAGCTTTGTTAACACATTAGGAAGCCTGTTTGCATATGTCCGTGACAGCCGCCAAAATAAGCCGTTGGCTCAGTGCTCTGGGGCCTGGAGAAATCCTGGTGGGCCAAAGAAATCGGAACAGAGCATGGAGTTCGACGGCAACTCCCAAGTCTTTCCTTTGAACTTTCTATTTCCTTTCTGTATGATTTTCCTCTCCGTGTACGCCGACCTCTCAGTTCTCGTCCTCTGGCCATGATGATGATGATGATGATGAAGACGGTGGTGGCACTTCTATGTGACTCAGTGCTCACCTGACACTGAACACATCCATGTCACTAACGCCAGATCCAAGCAGCAATGACAACATGACCAGCACCCAGAAGCCGATCCCTTGCTCCCCGTGGGTCACAAGGACCACCAAGGTGGCCACCATTTCACTCAGAAGAGCAGAGTCTAATTCTGTCTCATGAGTGCTTTATAAAAATTACATTCTACAGCGCGTACGTGTTGTGTCTGGCTTTTTTCTCTTAACATGAGGTTTCAGCGATTTCTTGCTTTATGGGGTTGTTGGTTATTTGTTTTCACCGCTCTCTAGTGTTTTATCGTGTGACTGCACCATAAGGGTGTTTACTCTATCTAATGTTGTTGAGTATTTGGCTGATTTCCATTTTCCCTTTTTTTGAGGGGAGGGGCGCTATTATACAAAGTACTGCTATGAGGATTCTTAAATATTTGTTGGTGAAAATATACATGCTTGCTTTTGGGTTGTGCTGCTGGGTCACTGGGGATGCATATGCTTGGCTTAAGTACACGCTTCCAGTTTTCCCAAACAAAGGCCCTGTTTTACATTAACCTCGGCTCTACAGAGAGCTCATTGTCTTCCCGTCCTCCCAACACCTGGGGTCTTCTGTCTGAGCCATTCCGGTGGTTGTGTTCTGTTTAGGTCTTTTGCTCATTTTTCTATGGATTTGAATATTTATTTTCCTTACTCATTTCTTTATCTGGTCTGATACGAATCCTTTGTCAGATGTGTTATAAATATTTTCTTCCATTCCGTGGGCTGACTTCTCACTATCTTAATGGGGTTTGAAAAAATAAGAATTTTTAAAATACTTTAGTGAGAACTTACTACTGTGAGGCATAAGACACTTCACTCGGCTCTCCAGAGAAAGACGCAGACTCTGCCTGGTTCAGCCTGGAGAAGACAGAGTCTAGTAATTAAGATAGGATGGCTAATCGTATCTATCCTAGACTGTTTACCTATTACATGTCTAGAGATTATCATACATACATCATCAAAGTCAAGACAACATCTCTGTGAGACGAAAGCATTATTATCAGCCTCATTTTCAGACAGGGGACTGTGGCACAGAAAAGTAAAGTGACTTCAAACTCAGTGCAGGCAGTTCTAAACTTCTGCTCTTGACCACGATGGTACACTATTTTTGTCAAGCTCACTCTAAAGCCTAAAATTTATAATATGTTCTATTTAAAAAGGACCTAGTCTAGCTAATATGGTTCTAAAACCTAAAAGGCATTTGAGGAACAGTGAACAATCTTGGGAGACAGTCTGACCTCATGCTTAACCTTGGGCAAGATCCCTTCAGCAGAGGACGTGGCTTTGAGAGGGGCTCAGTGAGAGCTCTTAGCCGCCAGCATTCCCAACAGCTGAGAAAACACGTGTTTTGGCCCTGGGGGGAGATACTGGGGGCTGCACCACATTCATGAGGGCCACTTTTTTTTTTTTTTTTAAGATTTTTATTTATTTATTTATTTGAGAGAGAAAGAGAGAGAGAGAGATCACAAGTAGGCAGAGAGGCAGGCAGAGAGAGAGAGAGGAGGAAGCAGACTCCCCGCAGAGCAGAGAGCCAGATGTGGGACTCAATCCCAGGACCCTGGGACCATGACCTGAGCTGAAGGCAGTGGCTTTAACTCACTGAGCCACCCAGGCTCCCGAGGGCCACTTTTTCTTCTGTCCATATTCCCTTGCTTCATTTATTAAATTGTGAGAAAGGCTCCACCAGGATTTTGTCGGGGCCCTTCTCCTGCTAGAAACTTACAAGAGGAAGGCTAGTGTCATAAACCACCACATCTACATTCTACATTCATCGTCTTCCTCTTCCACGCATCCTCCCAGCCCCTTCTAGAGACCCATCACCCTCTATTTGTACCTCTCTGAGTGAGTAGGGTTTACCCTTATCCCATTTCCATTCATGAGCAGGTGATCCAGCTCCAAAATCCCCTAGAAGAGTTTCTCAGGCTGCACCCGGTACCAGCTGTTTGCAGGTTAGAAGTAGGGCTCTGGGATGGAGCGGAGCATGCAGAAAAAGGCTCTTACAGTGAAACATCTGAGGGAGTAAAGGAAACATGAGCAAAGGGAGAAGTTGAACTGCAAAGCAGTTGCAGCAAAGCCCTCAGCCAATCCTACTGGAAGTTCTGGAGTTGGAGGGCCCTTCAAAGTCATCCCCACATCAACCAGTCATTGGATGTGGCCTGGCTCCAGTCGGGACACGGCTCTCTTCCTCTGAGAGCATCCGGCCAGCATTTTCAAGTGGTTCAGTGCTGGAGGGAGCGACCTGGGTAGACCACCCTGATATCCACGACAAAGATTAATGCCTTAGATCTGAGTTGCAGCAGTCCAGGAGAATAACATTTGCATTGGAAATTGTTGGGTAGCATTGGGAAGAGCAGACTTCCAGAAGGGATTTGGGGCTTATTGCAGTGGAGAAATACTTCCTTCTTGTGAGATTTCATCAATTATTGTCATTAAGATGTCAGTAATTATAAGGCAGATTCCAATTTTATTATAAATTTATATCTTACTGCAGAAATAAAAAAAAAAAGTCATTGATTGAGTTATGAAACCCAATGTCACATGGTAGAAGCCTCTCAAATTGGGACATGATTAAATGTGAGTAAAATCCCCTCCATCTTAGAACTGATGATATATGGTTAAGTGTAACATGCATCCTGTCCTCAAACGCACACACAGACACGAGCACACACAGGAAAAGGCGGTGTTTCGCAAGGTGCTGGTGGATGTTGCCAAAGTGGCAGTAAAGAGGAAAGGAAGACTTGTTGGCATCGCCGTCACCAGTCAAGGGGCCCAGAGATCAGCAGTCATGTGCTACCCCACATGGCACTGTGTCTAGGCATGTGTGGGTCCGGCAGCACACACATCCTATGGGGTGACCTGTGGTGGTTGTTCCCAGGAAGGAAAAGTGTACAGGGAAAGTAGTCAGGCCAGAAGAGACCATACCCATACCAGCTCAAGAAGGCTGCTCTGCTCAAAGGTGGTTGTGTCTGTATTTGGCCACTCGGCCTCTCCCACACTTGAATCCTAGGACAGCAACAAGGAGAAAGGGAGCTTCCATTTCCCCCCAACCCATCCCATTTTCCCTGTCACCTCTAATACCGTGAGGACCAGCACAGGGAAGAAATAAAGAGCATTCAGGAAGGATGAGGTTCCCCACTTCGAAACAAGGCATTGTTCGTTCTCAGCTCGCCCACAGGGCAGGCTCTACCTCCCACCCCCGCCCACCCACTCTACAGCCAATAGTTCTTTCTCCGACCACCCAAACAGCACTTGCAATGCCACCTCCCTCAAGGACCTGAAAGAGAAGCGACCTCCTTGGTCTCTTCCTTTCTAAACTCCCACAGAGTACTCTTCACGCACATTTCCCACTTAAATACGCTCACATCTTCACCTAAACAATTATGGGCTCTGTTTTCTTGCAGCAGGGCAGATCCCTCACTGGCTGACATGTGACCATGGGGTCCCTTTCCCACAGTGTCAACAACACAGAGAAAGAACGGCGTGGTGCAAAGTGCATGGCAGACCGGGAGCCTCTCACCAGCCACTGCAGCTGTGGGTGGTGAAGAGACCCAGATGGGAGATGTACAGTGAGGTCTCTAAGTTGGTCGCAAGAGGTGGATTTTCCCAGCGGCCCTGAAAGGTAGGGTGAGCATAAGCTCCGGGATGCTCCGATGGCTGGGATGTGCTGGGGAGAACGTGTGAGCAGCTGCTGTCATCAGACACTAGAGGGCGCCATAGTCTTGAGTGACTGAGTCTCTCCAGGAAGCTTGGGTCCTTAAGCCTCCCCTTGAAGCCCCAAGAAGGGGAAGTCCCAGAAGCCTAATGTCCCAGGGCTGCCCTGGGCAGTGGGACATCAGCGTTAGCGCACGTCTGCACTCTCCGATGGGCTATTCCAAAACGTGCTATGGACCAGGATGTATGTCACTGCTGGAGATTTTCAAAGGCAGTACCACCATGATTTAAAAAAATACCCATCTTTAACAATAATAATAGCTACCTATTTACATACTGTTGACTCTGTGCTAGCCACCAGTGTAAGTACTTTATATACATCAGCATATTTAATCTCCCCAATAACCCTAAAATGTTATGTATAAATGTACAAATGGAACAACCGAGGCAGGAATGTCCAGAGATTTGCCCAACATCATGCAGCGAGTAAGTGGAGGGGCCAGGATTCAAACCCAGGAATGCACCCTGGAGAACTACTCAACAGTACTGACTGTACTCCACAATACTGACTAGTCAACAATACTGACTATAATAATAATATGTCGTCTCTTGAACAACACTCATTTGAATCATACGGGTCTACCTCTAGGCAGTAGAGTACAGTATTATAAGTGTATTTTTTTCTTCCTTATGATTTTCTTCCTTTTTAAAAAAGATTTTATTTATTTATTTGAGAGAGAGAGAACATGAGCGGGGGGCGGAGGGACAGAGGCAGAGGGAGAAGCAGGCTCCCCACTGAGTAGGGAGCCCAACATGGGGTTTGATCCCAGGACCCTGGGATCATGACCTGTGCCAAAGGCAGATGCTTAACAACGGAGCCACCCAAGTGTCCCTTCCTTATGATGTTCTTAATATCATTTCTTTTCTCTAGCCTACTTTACTGTAAGAATACAGCATATAAAACATACGGCCTGCAAAATATGTATTAATTGGCCCTGTTATTGGTAAGGCTTCCAGTGAATGATACGCATATTAGTTCAGTTTTGGGGGAGTCAAAAGTTCTGTGTGGGTTTTTGTGTGGGGGCTGGCACCCAAAACCCTGCATTCAACTATTAGACTAATATGCAATATATAGTGATTATACAATTATAAGCTTCAAAGTTGACAAGACACTAGATCTTTCTTGTTCTCATCACAAAAAAGAAAGAATAATTATGTGACGTGATAGGGGTGTTAGCTAGGCCATGGTGGTGATCATATTGTGGTATACTAATGTATCAGGTCAACATGTTGTACACCTTAAACTTTCACAATGTAATATGTCAGTTATATATCAATTAAAAAAAAAAAACAAATCTAAAAACCCAGCTTCAGAGTCTGCACTAATCTACCCCATTCACATGTCAGCACCGGCGCTATGCACTCAATCGCCGCATTTCTTGTCAGAAGTGAAAATAAATTTCCTCCACCTCTCCTTATTAAACAGCCACCATGTCAACACCCCTTCCAACCCGAACTGCTTTCTTAGCACTCCCTGGATCCAGGTTTCCTCCTTTACTGCTACCCTAGACTTCCTGACCTTGCTGTGGGACTTTTGTTTTTTTTTTTTTTTTGGACACACAAAAAGAGATCACAAGTAGTCAGAGAGGCAGGCAGTTGTGGGGGAGGGAAGCAGGCTCCCTGCTGAGCAGAGAGCCCGATGTGGGGCTCCATCCCAGGACCCTGAGATCATGACCTGAGCCGAAGGCAGAAGCTTAACCCACTGAGCCACCCGGGCGCCTCTGCTGTAGGATTTTTACTAACTGTGCCAGCCTTTGTGACAGCTTCCTTTTTTTTTTTTTTTTTTTTTTAAGAAGGGGAGGGGCAGAGAGAGGGGGGGAGAGAGAGAATCTCACGCAGACTCCACGCTCAGTGCAGAGCTCAACTTGAGGCTCAATCCCAGGACGCTGAGATCACAACCCAAGCAGGAATTAAGTCTGACGCTTAACTGAAGGAGGCACCCAGGCGCCCCCGACAGCTTCCGACTGCCATGCTTCTAAACACATCGCTCTTGGATTTCAACCAACTATTGGCTCTTATTTAACTCCTGCTCTAAGGCATTGGGGAAGGGACCCAGTGAAAGTGACAAATTCTATCCAGTGACTTGGCATTCCACTCGAAACATCGCAAAATTCTCACCTTGCCTCCACGGAATGTTAAGGAAAGAATTAGATTTCAAATAAATCAGGCATCATAATGTCCTGCAATTTTTTTGTTTACCAAGAGATAGCATATTTAAATGCCTTCCCTCTGGTCTTATGTTGTTGGTGAGAATTTATTAAGTGCATCCACAATGAAATGAACTTGGGTTGAATCTAAACGTGATTGGCTTTTTGGCCCTACCACCTGCATCTCACTATGGGACCTCACCCCAAAGGCTCCTCTCTGTGGAGCCACAGAGAACTTCTTCTGCCTAAGAGATCTCTTCTGGAAAAGTTGTGGGCAAATTAGACTTTGGCAAATGAAGAGTCATATTCAGTGCATTCAGAGGGAACCTTTCTGTTGCAAGGAACATTACGGTGATAAAATGGGGAAGACTTGTTGTTTTCTTATCGGTTGGTTCCAATTTATACATATGGGATTTTCTGGTGGTGTTTGCGCCGAATCGATTCTCTGCAGGCACCCTGGCTCTGGGAGCAATTTCTGAAACCAGGAGTGCACGACAATGTATGACGACTGCTAGGTCTAGGGAATGTGGCAGAGTCAGAATGCTTGGGTTCCAATCCTAACTCCAGTCCTGGCCAAGCTGTGAGAGCTTGGGCCAGTTACTTACCCCTTCTGTGCCTCAGTTTCCCCCTCTACAAAATGGAGGTAATCACAGTACCTACTTCATAGCAGTCGAGTGGTTATAAGAACCGAAAATGTCACCACATGTAAAGCATTTTTAACAACACTGCTGTTGAATACATGCTCAGTAACTAGATGCGTCATTAGTTAAGTTGATTTTATTCTGACTGTCACTGCTATTCCCAATAGAGCTTAACTGTCCTGGGGGAGCAGGGGTGGGGGAACTAAAGCTTTTTCCCTTAGAAGGTACAAGCAGAATCTGGAATAAAAGGAAAGCAGATCTCTCAGAGTCCTTGGGTGCGGCATCCTCACAGCCAGGGACCCTGCTGTGGCTCGGAACTCGAGTGAAGCCGGTAAAGCAAAGGAAGAGAGGGTGTCCAGTAACAACAGCAGGTGCCAGCTGTTGCCTCTGAGTGGTCAGACTGTTCCGGAAATGCTTGAAAAGGAAGTTCCTGCTGCTTGAACCTAAGCATTACCTGCCAGCTGATCTCCCTTCAGGGTCCAAACACCAGATATATTTGTACACGAGCCACCCCCAACCCGTGTGGTCTAATCAGGGGGTCTGTGGTCTCCAGTCCTGCTTAATGGAACCCATTGAGCACCCATGTATTCCCTTAGTTGGCTGAAAAGCCTTGGAGGGGGGTGGTTAGAAAGGGATTGAGAGAATTGCCAGTTAGTCATGAGTCACAAGGTTGTGGGCTGTTTTCTCGACACCAAAGTGAGAGAACCCCAAGAAGATCAGTGGTTGACATCGTGGGCACCGAGGGTGGGGTGGGGGGAGAAGAGAAAGAGAAGACGAACATGAAGGTAGGGCCGGGTGGTAAAGCAGCCTGCACCACGCCCCCAAAGCCCACCGCGCCATTGGTCACGTGCCGACATTGCAGAAGGAGCCACGTTTGAGGAATCCTGGCGTCACCCCGAGTCACACAGAGCAGAGCTGTGGTTGAGGCAGCCCCAGGAGCCAGAATTGCAGGAGGTTCTTGGAAGACCCAGGATCAGAGTTTGGAGAGCTGGGGTGTCCAAGCCCCTCACCCACCCCACTCCCAAAGCACTGCTTTCAAGCCTGCCACCCACGGGGCTTCTGGGGACAGTCAGCGTGAGCCGGAGGAGCAGCCGCCAGAAGACAACTCTCTGACAGGTGGCTGCCAAGGGCAGGTGGGGTGCACAGAAAAGATTATTCTGAGGTTACTTTAACGTCACAATTAATATTCCGTTTGTGAACAAATCAAGCTCTTTCTGCAGCTTTTACATTCAGCTTACGGGTCTTATGATTCTTTTATAGTTCTAGCAATCATTAGCAACAGCTTCTGAAGGGGGCCTTCGATTAACGTTAGGTCTCATTTACGAACTTAGTTTAACTTCTTCAAATATCTTCAGTTGCATTGATGCATTAAACTATTAAATATACTTAATTTCCCTATATGTTTGACTTAACAAAAATCTTCTTCCCTATGTGCTTGAATAAAACAGATCTAGTAAGTGAAATTTATACAAAGATAAAACTTAAGACTTCTTAAATGCTCTAAGGCAAATATAATACCTCCTAAGATTTCCACTTAGGGTTTCAGGTTCAAATTAATTACTCAATTAGCCACTTAGAATTAGAATCACGAGATTGACCTGCTACTCTTTTTTTTTTTTTTTTTAAGATCTTATTTTTAAGTCGTCTCTACACCCAACATGGGACTCGAACTCACAACCCCGAGATCAGGAGTCATGTATAGATGCCTTATAAAAATATTATACTATGGGTTTAATTTTCATGAACATTTGTATGTGTAACTGTAAATGTTCTCAAGCTAAAAACGTACTTCCTCACTTGATAATTCAGTCATCCAACAACTTTGGAAGAGACCTTCTCAATTGCTAAGGTAGAAGATGATCAGGCTTCGGAACCAAAACACATAACTGTCTGAGCTCCCACCATCCAGATCCCAGGCCACAGAGGGATATCTGAGTATACCCCCTCAACCCCCTCACCTCCCACCCCTTCTGCTTCTGCACTTGACTATATTTCTATTTATTTAGTTCTTAAGATATGTCAGTGCACTCCTGCCTAGATCTTCCTCTTAGGCCACACAACTCTTACATCTGTAAGAGTCCATTAAATGGGTTAATTAATTGATATGCAGTTGAATTCTGGAGATCTCTTATGGTCTGTCTGTAAACTCACTACCTCCAAGGTCATTCCAGGTACAGCAGCCAGCAACCTGGGAGGACCCTTGTCCTCCTCCTCATTCCTGCCTCTCTATCTCAACCCCCATTAAGCTGGAACTAGGAGAGAGAAGAGAGACAGAGAGAAGAAATCTCTCCTCCTCCAGTTCATTGGGACCACAGGTCAGAGCCAAGCTGGAGCGAGGGGTGGGCCTCTTAAAGTGGACTGACCTGGAAGTTGTTATAACTGAAACTGACTGGAAAACTATGGGGTTTGCTTGAGGTGTCAGTAAAGGGAGGGGACACGGGTAGTGAGGAGAGGTATGTTGGAGACTGTGGTTAGAAACAATCTTGTTTGATGTTCATATGTCCTTGAGTTCAAACTGTTCAACAAACATGGAACATTTGAGCAAAGACAGCTTAGCTCTTATGAAGATGTAAGAAGTGTCCAGCTCTCATTGTTTCAAACTCCTGTTAGAATATGTGGCCCCTTGAGCCCTCCTACACTGTTGCTGGGAATGCAAGCTGGTGCAGCCACTCTTGAAAACAGCATGGAGGTTCCTCAAAAAGTTGAAAATAGAGCTACACTACGACCCAGCATTCGCACTACTGGGTATTTACCCTAAAGATACAAATGTAGTGATCTGAAGGGGCACGTGCACCCGAATGTTCATAGCAACAATGTCCACAATAGCCAAACTATGGAAAGAACCTAGATGTCCATCAACAGATGAATGGATAAAGAAGATGTGGTATATACATACAATGGAGTACTATGCAGCCATCAAAAGAAATGAAATCTTGTCATTTGCAACTACGTGGATGGAACTAGAGGGTATTATGCTGAGCGAAATAAGCCAATCAGAGAAAGACAATTATCATATGATCTCCCTGATATGAGGAATTTGAGAGTCAGGGTTGGGGGGTGTGGGTGTAGGGTAGGAAAAAATGAAACAAGATGGGATCGGGAGGGAGACAAACCATAAGAGGCTCTTAATCTCGCAAAATAAACTGAGGGTTGCGGTGGGGAGGGTGGTAGGGAGAGGGTGGTGGGGTTATGGACACTGGGGAGGGTGTGTGCTATGGTGAGTGCTGTGAAGTGTGTAAGCCTGATGATTCACAGACCTGTACCCCTGAGGCAAGTAATATAATATGTTAATAAAAATAATTTTTAAAAAAGTGTGTGGCCCCCTGGAGCACCTGCATGGTTCTGTTGGTTAAACATCTGCCTTCGGCTCAGGTCCCAATTCCAGGGTCCTGGGACCAGGCCCTGAGTCTCTTGGGCTCCCCGATCATGGGAGAGCCTGCTTCTCCCTCTCCCTCTGCCCTTCCCCCTCGACTGTGTTCTTCTTCTCTCAAAATAGATAAATAAAATCTTTTAAAAATGTGAATGCCTGATCTTCCATGTCTTCTCTGAGTCCCCGTTGCTAATTCCAGAGCAAAAAGGAAAATCCCCTCTCGCATCCCATTACGCTCATCTTCTGAGTGATACTTTTCACCCTTGTGGAACCCACACAAATGTCTCTTTCCAGAACATGCGGTTTCCCGTGTCATCTTCAGGTTGTCCTTGTGTCTTCAAGCGGCTTCACCCTTGTGGCCCTGTTTTCATGTCTGGGGTCCCTGGGAAGGCCACTGTCTTCCTCCACTGCTGAACAAAGATTCACAAAGTATCCTCGTTGTAGGTGTCCTGCCAGGGCCTCTGAGAAGATTGAAGCTACCGTCATGGCTTCTCCATTCCAAGAGCTTACTTTTACATTTTCTATTTAGTTGGCCTTGGAGAGAGCAGGTACCATGATGAGAAAACCAGCTGGCCAGAATCTAGACAAACCACCGAGGTCCAGGGCTGGAGGCTGTTTTTATGATCTGTGCCAGAGAAGACCCTTTCCAGGCTCTAGTCCCAAGTGAAGCCCCCCACCCCACCTCCCCGCCACAGCTATGCATCCAAAGTGAGGGACAAACTCAGGCAGGGAACCAAAGTGAGGAGCCCAGGAGAGGAAATTAAAATCCCTCGGTTGTAGTGGATTAAGTCATTGCAGCAGTGAGAGGCAGCCATTCATATCATCCAGGAAGCTCTGAATAAATGTTTCTGTAATGAGGCATGCAGAAGGAGCTTGTCACCCTGTGATAGTCTTTCTGCAAAGAGTTTGATTTAAGGTTGGTATCAGAGCATGAACCATGTTAAAATACAATTACAAAAGAAACTGGAATTTCATTAGTGAATTTTCAAGGAACGGCTTGGAACTGAGGAGGCTGGTGAGAGCGGATAGGTGTTGGCAGAGAGGTAAGGGGGAGAGGAAGAGGCGGAGAGTGATGGGAGTCGCCACTTGTTCTTCTGGTGCTACCCTGGGAGGGCAGGTGGCCATGCTGGCTTCGGGGAGAGGCAGGGAGAAGATGAACCCCCCTTTGAGCTGAGACCCATGACCTTCCATCTCCTAGGACAGCAACCACCAGAATATCTGCAGCCCTGGGTCTCCTGTTTTCCCGTCACCTCCTACTTCTCTCTTAAAAGGACCCCGGTTGGCTGAAGAAAGTCCCATTTCTGGGGAATTGGGGTAAAAGACAATTGGATGGCTGGAGGATGACGTCCCAGATGTACCCTTTACTCTGAGTCCACAAAGGTACCAGTAATTTGTCAGCATGTCACGAAATCTCCTTCTGAATGTTCATTTTCCGTCCGTGATACAGAGGTACCCCCCAGGACATGGCAGGTACTCAGGAAACAAGACCAGGCAGATCCTCACTTCGTTCTCAGTGGGTAGATTAAATCAGTGGTCACAAAAGCGGGGGCTGTGTACGACCCAAGGAGTCCATGCCCATGGGGGTGTGAGAAGAAAATATTAGAATTTCTATTAATATGGACTTTTTATCTAAAACAAAAAAAGACAAAAGTGAGTTTTACTCATTTTTATTTGATATATTAGCAGCAATCTGTCTACTAATCTAGGCTTGGGGAAGTGCCTAACACACACAGCAGACATTATAGATGGTTTTCTTATAATTAGATAATGTGTGTGTTGGGGGTGTGGGTGCTCAAAATTACTTTTCTCTTTTTGAACATTTTAAAAAAGATTTTATTTATTTATTTGAGAGAGAGAGAGTGAGCAGGGAGAGAGGCAGAGGGAAAGGGAGAAGCAGGCTCCCCGCTGAGCTGGGAGCCCAATGTGGGGCTCGATCCCAGGACTGGGGGATCACAACCTGAGCTGAAGGAAGACACTTAACTGACTGAGCCACCCAGGTGCCCCTCAGAATTAATTTTTTTAAAAAAAGATTTTATTTCTTTATTTGCCAGAGAGAGAGAGAGAGAGAGAGGTGTGAGAGGGAACACAAGCAGGGGGAGTGACAGAGGGAGTGGCAGAAGGAGATGGAGAAGCAGGCTCTCTGCTGAGCAGGGTGTTTGTCTGCTGGAAGAGCAAAAGAATGGAATAAGGAGAGATCTCACGGGAACTGGGGTATCCAGAGATCTCACGGGGACTGGGGTATCCAGAGCAGACACTCAGCATTTATTCAGAAAGACTCTGCCTACCTCTCTCTTCACTCACTGGCCAGAGCTTCTCAGCTGTGATCTCTACAGGGGAAAGGGAGGCCAGCTCTGCATCACTCCTAGTCTGAAAGCAGCCTGGGGATTTCTACTCCTTTGGAAAGCAGGAGAGGCATGCTTTCCTTTCGGAACAAAGGATATTTTCTACAAGTCACTCACTGCCCCTTCCCTCTGGCAGTAGTGGGGTGGGGGGCAGGTAGTGCAAGGGTTTAGTCAGTCCCATATGGAAAAGTATTTTTCAACGCACAGCTTTGTACTTGGTAATTTGATGGAAACTCAGAAGCAGACAGGATTTCAAATGCTAGCCAAGATGAAGATGATGTTAGCCCTCCATAGCTCCATAGCCCACTGATTATAGTGGAAAACACTCAACACAGTTCAAATAAACCCAACTGCTTGGGGCACCTGGGTGGCTCAGTGGGTTAAGCCTCTACCTTCAGCATGATCCTTCATGACCTCAGGATCCTGGGATGGAGCCCTGCATCGGGCTCTCTGCTCGGTGGGGGGCCTGCTTCCTCCCCCTCTCTGCCTGCCTCTCTGCCTACTTGTGATCTCTCTCTCTCTGTCAAATAAGTAAATAAAATCTTTTTAAAAAAATACAAACTATTACTTTAAAAAAAAACAAAAAACCCAGTTGCTTGAAGACTTTGAAGAGTTCACATTAGCATGCACATTGGGTTGGGATGTCAACAGGTGAAAAGTAGCCAGAAAGGGGAGAGCTTTGGGGATATCTATCTCCTTTTGTCTCTGAGCTCTGAGCCAAGGGTAAGCCCGTTGTGGAACTAGGCAGCCAGCATAAACAGCACAAGAGAAAACATCGACATCGAAAGGTGTGGGATGGGTCTGAAACAGTGTTTACAAGCAAATTTAAAGCTTTATATAGTTGCATAGAAAAGAAGAAATGTCTCAAATTATATAAGCATATACTTTAAGAAATCAGGGGAAAAAAAAAAGAGCAAATTGAACCAAAGCAAAAGGAGGGAAATAATAGAGACAAAAGCAGAAATCAATGAAACTGAAATGAGAAAACCAACAGAAAGCATCAATGAGACCAAACACGAGTTCTTAGAAAGATCAATAAAATTGATGAACTTCGAGCCACGCTGTTCAAGAAAAAAAGACAGCCCAGATGATCAATATCAGGAGTGAAAGGGAGGACATCACTACAGATCCCACATATAGTAGAAGGATAATACGGGAAGGTTATGACAACTTTATACCCATAATTTTGAAACCTTAGCTGGAAGGAAGCAATTATTTGAAAGATGCAAAACTCATTCAAAATAAATAATCTGAATAATTCTCTCTCCATGGAAAAAATTGAATTTGTAGCTAAATGTTTCCAACAAAGAAACTTCAAGCCAAGGTGGCTTACTCGGTGAATTCTACCAAACATTTAGAGAAGATATTATACCAATTGTATATCATATTTTCCAGAAATTTGAAGAAGTGAGAAACTTTGCAACTCATTATGAGGCCAGTGTTATACTGATATCAAACCAGACAAAAATATTTTAAGAAAAGAAAGTTCAGATTGCTGCATCTCATGACCAGGCACACACACACACAAACCGTCAACAAAATACTATCAAATCAATTCCAGCGATGTTTGAAGGAGAATATATCATGACCAAGTGGAATTTATCCCAGTAATGCAAATCTGATTCATCACTCAAAAATCAAGCAATGTGGCCCACCACATTAATAGATTAAGGAAGAAAATCACGTGATTATCTCAGTAGATGCAGAAAAAACATTTGATAAAATTTATTGCCTGTTTAAAATAAAAACTCTCCATGAACTAGGACTGGAAGGAAACTTACTGAACTTGATAAATGAAATCTATAAAACACACCTACAACTAATATAGTATATGATGATGAAAGGCTGAGTGCTTTCTCCCTAAGATCAGAAACAAGGAAAACATGTCTGGCTTTTATGATTCCTAGAAAGACCTACAGATTGAAAAGGAAGAACTAAAACTCTCTATTTGTCGATTATAGGATTAGATACACAGAAAATCCCAGTGATACACCAAAACAGCCTTACAGTTAATAAATGAGTTCAGCAAGATCGCAGAATACAAGACCAACATACAAAAATCAATAGTATTTCTATGTACCAACAACAAACATATGGAAACTGCAATAAAAACACAATGCCAATTATAATCATTCCAAAAACAATGAAATGCTTAGGTATAAATTGAACAAAACATGTACAGAGTCTGTGCATTAAAAATGACAAAATACTGATGAAAGGAGCCGCAAAGACCTAGGTGAATAGAGACATATACTTCCTGCCTTTTATCACAATCTCTTTCCATGTTTGCTTCCCCTCCCTCCATTTGGAATGCATTGAAGATGGAGAGGGGGTAGAAGGGGGTGACATGAGGGGCCTCTAGCAATGTCCTGTGTCTGTTTCCATCAGCGACAAGTTATGTTAGATCCCACTGATCTTCTTCTTCCCTCCCTAAACCACTCATGACCTCACACATGGTACTGATAGCCTCTAGTTAGTGATTCTGGAATTCATTAATTTAGCATATACTTACGGGCATCTATCAGGAATGGTACATAATATGGATACAGAAAAAACAGACATGATGTCTCTCTCAAAAGAACCAATAATTTTCTTTTTAGACAATCCAGTGCCTACTGCAAAAGATCTCATAACCTCATAATCTCATAATCTCATAACCTCAATAGAGATCAATAGAACAAACCCCAGGTTAGGAAGATACAAGTAAAAAAGAATGTTTTCCAGAAAAAATAGCCAAAATCTCTGCTTTCTTTAGAGGTTAATAGATTTAGCAAAATTATCACAACTCTTTCTTTCTACATTGACCTCGAGACCTGCAGATTTGCTGTTCCTTCCTTAACTAGCTTCCCATGGGTATTCAGGGCTGGTGGGTCTGTCCCAGCAGCCTCCTGAGAACCCATTCACAGACTGGGGCAGTCCAGCTCAATAACATGCTGGCTTATTATCATTCTTTACCTACCAATCAAATGCTACACCAAGGACATCATGGGAACATAGCCACCTTGGAGCAAAGGCTGGGCCAAAATGGTACCCAGACCCAGCTCGGAATCTGGGGGATTAATAAGGGACAAGGAGGATCAATTAGATCTTGACTCAAAACCTCCCAACTCTTATCTCCTCTGTGATTTCGTCCAGTCCTGTATGCCCACTGGAACCTTAAAATCCTTTTTAAGATGGGGATTTAAAACTAAATCCATCCAAACCAAACCAAACCCCTACTTTCGTGGGGTTATAGGAACATAAGTAGGTGGAACACCAATCAGAGCTGTAGAGCATATCATATGGACTCAAGAAATGTTAGACTTCTACCTCCCACACCCAGCTTTTCAGATATGGACAAAGCTACTCTGGGATGCCTCGCCAAGATCAGACAGGTCCTACCTTTCCCTGAAAGGCCCAGAGAGAACTTGCACCTTGAAAATTTTTCCTCAATCAGACCAGTTTAGATAGAAACCTACAAATCTCATCTTAATCACTTCAACCCACCCCTCTCTTTGGCTCAAGTGAGTCCCCAGCGTCCTGCCCTCCCTGGACTCCTAACTTCTCTAGCTGGACATTCGGTGCACGACCTTCCAGCCAGGATGAGCATGACAGCCCAATGCATGCCAAGGCTTTCCACCTACCTCAGGGATGGCTCTAGGCCTGGGGGTGGGGACCGCTTTCCAAGTTGCATCAAGTTGTATGGTCTCTAGGAAGATACGGTGTCCATAAATTCAGTTAGTCTCCAAGTGGAAGGAAAGAAAAGGCCATCAAGCTCTTAGACATGACTTCACGTGCAATGTTGTATTGACTGTTCCTTAGAATAAATTTAAAAATCTACAGGCCCCCCAAAAGTCATCCTCTCCCTGTATCCCAGCCCCAACTGGGATAATTATATCATTTTTGTGTCCCACAGGCTAATTCCCTGGATCACTAAACTCCTTGGATCCTGGGTCTGTTTGCAGCTATGTCGCCCAGCCTGTGTCACCCAGAAGAATGGGAGCCCTTTGTAGGTAGGACAACACCTTATGTGTTCAGTAGCCTGTGCACACATATTATGGGTACCCCACAGATGTTTGTCAAATGACCGAAAAAGTCCCCCTAAATGGGTGGAAATCTCCTGCCATCTAAACATTGTACCTCTGAGCTCATGGGCCCAGCATTTCCCCAAGGAGCCAAACATCGGTGAGGCCATCTGAATAATTCTACAGGATCAACTAGCTGCCTTCTGGGCTTTTCTCTGAGATGCAGCCTGCTACCGAGGCAGTTAATACTGTTTCCCTGAGTGTACCACAGAGGATGCCAAGCTTTATTAGTCTAAGGTGTTTGCTTGATGTAACAACTTGCTTTTTAATGAGCTTGTTTATCTCACCATCTTGGATGCTAATATCGTTGAGAGCCATGCATGCTGATTGACTGCTACCAAGCAAAGACGAGAATCTCCAAGGGAGAGCATCAGATGCGTGCTCCATGCTAACAATTAGTCAACCAGGAGGCTCTCTTTCAAAAGAAAAAAAAAAAAAAAAAAAGAGGAAAAGAAGAGGAAGAAAGAAAGGTCAAGGCATGGTTTAAAGATGAGCAGCCGAAGCATGGGAAGTTGAGAATTGTTCCGATTTCCTTCTCTGAGCTTCTGCCACGGTCTGGAAACTAAGTCGAGTCTCTCCAAGTCTACCTTGCAGGTGGAGCTCAGGGGCCTGCAGGGCTGCAGGCTCACCTCCCCGCACCCACTCTCCAGGGGAAAATGCGCTCTAAGCACAAAGGCGAGGTGGAAGGTCAAATGCTCCTTATCAGTGTTCCCCTTGAAATGCTGTGATCGGAGTTTTCACGCGGAAGTCTGTGTCTGGAAATGCAGCACTTCCTTCAGAGAATGGCTTTGGTGCTGCCTACTGTCTACATGCTGTCCTGCTCGGCTGCCTCTGGCCCCCACCACCACCCCGAGGCTGCCCCTGCACCACTTTGCTCAGGCTCCCTAGCCTCTGTTGCTGCTGGATTTGGCAGGGGATCAGAGGAGTGGAAAGGCAGGGAGGAGCTAGTCTCTCCCTGCCCTGGCTGCTACCCTGCTTAGCTGACTGCTCCCAGGCTGTGGTTCCTCTGGGCTGCCCTGCCTCCCAGCTGCCTCTCCAGCTCCTGGGACCCAAGCTCTTGGAGTCCTTAGGGACTTAGCTGCCTCTCACTGTGGCTTCTCTTTGGATGCCTCACCTTATCTTGTGTGTTGCTTGAACCCTGCCCACACTTCTTTAAATCATCCTTCCATTCAAAATTTCGTATTTTGAATCATCTGAGATGAATATCTACACAACTTACTGTCTTAAACCAGAGGACGTGGCCCACTGTGCAGACAGGAAAGTTGAGACTCACTGGCTCAGTCAATTACCCAACGTCACATAGCCTTCTTCTAGGGAGGAAAAAAGCGGGTATTGGAAAAATAACACATCGATCTGCTTGGGAACTAGAAAACGTAAATCATCCTCTGTCCTTTTTTCTCTCAAAGATCTTGAGAAGATAAGAAGCATGGGGAACAAAGCACAGAAGGACAGAGGGTGCCACATTTAGAAGAATCATCTGTCTGAGGACGACCTCGTGTTTTGTTTTGTTTTTTTTTTCTGCCCGAAGGTCTTTGAAGCAAGATCATCAGCTGGGGGATGGGGACAGACACTGGAGGGGGAAAAGGAAGTTATAGGATAGGAATCTCAGAGATTAGGAAGTGGAATTTGTATATTTAGGAAAACATAGTTGGATTGTCTGGCCAATTTAGAGTGTTCTTTTGAGATTTATAGTCATAAAGTAGAGGAAGTTGAGCAAGCAGAGTTGTAGTGTATTTTTCTTCTCTTCCCCCTTCCTCCCTTTTTCTTTCCTTCCTTTCAATCATGCTCAGCTTCTCCAGTGTGGGCACAGAGTAGATGGACGGTTGGTTTTAACCAGATTGGAACTCCGCCAGCTAATTAGCACAAGGCATGGGGGGAGAAGTGAAGTTTTTATAAAGAAGAGGCAGCAGCACTAGGATATGGAATTTGGGGGAAGAGGAAATGAATACATGAAGGTAAGAGCAGGAAAAACTGGTATAGTCAATGGATGGTGATCCTAACGGGGTCGAAGATTAATATTTGAGTAAATTCGCGGAAAGGATAGAACTTCGTGCTTGAAGTCAAGATTTTGGATGTCCTTGCTATATCCCCCATGTCTTATTCTTGTTTTTATGCCTAGCATTCAGCACTGGCATGTAGCCAGTAGCACTGGAATGAAGTTTGCAAAAGTTGATGAATTGTCAGTCTCAGGAAAAGCCAAGATGTGGAAGGGAAAAGACATTTGTCTCTGCTGTCCATTTATTTAATAAGGATATCGCCAATCAGCCTTTCTGCTTCCCGTGTTCAATCTCTCTCTCCCCCTCCCACAACTGCCCCCCACAACACACACACACACTCTAGTGACACTGATCTGCTTTCACTTTCCCTGAACCTCTGACCTCTACTGTCCTGTTTCAACCTTCCCTCCTGGGCCCAAAACGCTGTCCCTCTGCCCCTTGATCTGCCTGCTGTAAGGTCCCATTTCTGAAGTCCTTTAGCCAAAATAGCACTGCCACCCTCCATTCCCAGGCCCTATTGTTGGTGCCATTGTTACAGTGTTTGCTTTGTTTTGCCATAATAACCTGCTTCTGTTGTCTCGGCCACTTGGCCGCAAAATCCTTGAGGGGACTGTCCAAGTCTGATTCGGTTTTCTGCCACTGGGTAGCACATAGCGGAACCTCCATAAACCTTTGTTGAATAAGTAAATGAATAAACAGAGTTCTCCAAAGAAAGGCACCGTCTAAGCAAATGGAAAGTCAACCAGGTTCAGGCTTGCTTGGGGTAAAGGAGACAAAACGACTAATGAACAGTGGGCTTCCCTTGAGTGCAGAGAATCAAAGTAAATGCCTTTATTTATCAGCAGAGATGGAAATTGAAATTACCGATCGTAAGAATCCTTCTATTAGGTTAGCATTTCCGTGATGATGAAGTAGAAGAAGTCATGGCACTCTGCTCTTCTGTGTTTCTCCAGCTATTTCTAGACCTCTGGCCATGACTGATCTGCTAATGTTTATTTGATATATTAAAGTTGATAACAACAATAATGACAGCTAATATAATGTTTTGTATAATGTTTTATTATTAGGGTCTCTTCACCCTGGTCCCACTTATTTCCCACAATGCAGTGAAATTTCATTCATAATACCCATTTTTACAGGCAAACAGACTGACGTAGAATGAGATTGTGTTATTGGTCTAAGGATACACAGCTAGTAACGGGCACACTGAAATCTCAATTTCAAATAATTCAAATGCAAATCTCATACCCTTTGAGTTTTTTTTTTAAGATTTTATTTATTTATTTGATAGAGAGAGAGATCACAAGTAGGCAGAGAGGCAGGCAGAGAGAGAGGGGAAAGAGGCTCCCTGCTGAGCAGAGAGCCCGATGCGGGGCTTGATCCCAGGACCCTGAGCTCACGACCCAAGCTGAAGGCAGAGGCTTAACCCCCTGAGCCACCCACCCAAGTGCCCCCAAACTTTTGATTTTTAAAGAAGATTTATTTGAGAAAGAGAAAGACAGAGAGCATGTGAACAGGCAGAAAGGCAGGGGGAGAGGGGAGAGTCTCAAGCAGACCCCTTGATGAGTGTGGAGCCCAACATGGGGCTCCATCTCCCGACCCTGAGATCATGACCTGAGCCGAAACTATGAGTCAGAGGCTTAACTGACTGAGCCTCTCAGGTATCCCTCATACTCTTTGGATTTTTTTGTTATTACTTCCTAAAGTATCTCTAGGACTACACAGCAAGATGAGATTTTGCCCTGAATTTCATACCAGAGCATTGGGAAATGGCTGCCTGCAGGAACTTGGTTGACACAAAGCCTGAGAACCCAGGCATCTTGTCTGTCAACCAGCATCCTCCACCCAAACACAGCACTCCCCTGGGCAGGAAGAAATGGAGAACCCAACCATCTTCCCCTTCTATTCTTCATTAGCAAGAGGACACACATCCTAGGTTATGGGCTAATCCACTAAAAATGGACTCGGTTTGGGAAACTATCACTTCCACAGAGAAAGTGGCTTCTACTCAAAGAAAATCAGTCACATAAAAGAGATCCTTAGGAGAGAATCCTTCCAAAGTCAAAGAGGAGGGGATATCTCAGCTTCTTAAGTCTGGAGGGTCTTGGGGATGAGAGCCTTAGTTTGGAAGTCTTATATGGGGTAGGAACAAAGACACTTAAAAAGAAAAATGATGGGGACAGATGGAGTCTTGAAAATCCTTCAGCGATTTCTTTTAAAGGAAGTACGCATGGAGCACTGGGTGTGGTGCATAAACAATGAATTCTGGAATACTGAAAAGAAATTTTTAAAAATGTTTTTTAAAAAAGGAAGTATGGAAGTATGGTCAAAGGCTCATGTGAAGAAGGAAAAGAAAACAGACAGATGTAAAAGCTGACTTTCAGGAGGCACACATCTGTATATAAAGAGGTAAGAACAGGAAGTTCACTCAGCGTCTAGGTTCCTACCTCTATAAAATGGGTTGTGACTGTCTTTCCCTTCCAAAATGAGGGATTATTTTCAGGTTCCAGCAGGATCACACAGTCATCTCTATGTACTAAAAGCAACTAACAATTTCCTGGAGACCACTAGTCTCCATCTGTGTCCTGGGTACCTGCCCCTGATTAATGGGACCCTGTCCCTCAAACCAGGGACCCAAGAATATTCTCAAGAATGTAGGTGATTCCACAAGAATTTAAAAATTTTACATTTATATTTTGATGGTAATCTAAAAATATATTAATGTAGGCATTAAAAATTTTTTTTCCTGAAGAAAACCTCATGGCCTGACTCTGCCCCTTGATCTCTGTGTTCACATATGTAGGAGTGTGTGTACTGGCTTTGCTGGTTCCTCTTCTCCTGGACTTCTTGAAGTGGGAGTGTCTCTGTCCTTATGTTGTGAGTGTGTGTGGTCTTCTTCTCTTCTTCATCTACACTCACTCCTTTAGTGATCCTACCCAACTGCATGACTTTAACCTCATACATAAGCTGACAACCCCCAAATGGAAAACTCTGGCCCAGGCCTCTTTCCTAAACATCAGCCCTTGTCAACTCAATGTTTCTATTGGCCGTTGGATAGGATGGCCACATTTCTTGGTTGGGCTGGGTCAGTCCTCAATGATTTTTTAAAAAGATTTTATTTATTATTTGAGAGAGACAGAGAGAATGTGTGTGTGTGTGTGTGTGTGTGTGTGTGTGTGTGTGTGTGTGTGAGAGAGAGAGAGAGAGAGAGAGAGAGAGTGTGTGTGTGTGTGTGTGTGTGTGTGTGTGTGTGAGAGAGAGAGAG